>NW_004524753.1:316420-329384 GCF_000260255.1 Octodon degus | reverse complement strand
TGCGGGCAGGCATCGGAAGGATACTTGTTGCACGGTCCTCTGAATGGTAGTGTCCGGGGACTGCGACTCCTTCAGCAGCTGCAGGATTTGCTGAAGCCCTTGCTCGTCAGGTTTCCACTCATACTCCATCTTGGTTTGCTGCAAATAAAGCCAGACACAGGAAGAGACGGAGCAAATGTTACTCCGGGTGCACAGGCCCGAGGGCTCCCGCGCCAACACCCCCGCGCGCCCGCGACCTGCCTGCAGTGCCCCAAGGAAGACTCCGACCGCGAAGGCCGGCGGAACTGCTCCCAGCAGGGCGGCCGCCAACGTCTACTGCTGCCGCCGCGGCACCAAGCGAGCGCAAGGAACCGACCAGACTGAGTCACCGCGAATTTGCAATCTGGCCCCGAGATCCGCCCGCAGGAGCCCCCTGGGTCCTAGTGCCACACAGCTGTCTCCAATTCAACAACTCAGTCTGTACTGAGGACTACTACTGATTTAAGGGTAATCAGAAGTCATTATCAAAAATCCCTGCGAGAAACACCTGAAGAAATCTGAGTTGACTTATTTTAAGTAAACATGATGAAATAAGGAGAAATGACAGGAATGAAAGAAAAGCCCGATGATTTCTTCCCCTGACAGCTCAACGATTAGTGATACAATAAAAATGATTACATTTAAAGCAGAATTTTATTAAAGTAAAATATGATGCGTTGCAATCACAGCCCATACATTGAAAAATATTAGCTGCAACCTTTGTAGAACATGGCTGAAAAATTACATTCTTTCATAAACCTTAATTTTTGAACTCAGTAAAATGATTTCTAAAAGGAAATAACTGCATCCAAAACCAAGGATTTGGGGCTCAAGGAAAAGCAAGAAAAATATAACATGTCATTTGATTCTCATTGCACTACAACGTGACGAAAGTATTTGCCTCCGTGTGATAACAAGGGGAAAAAGAGGTGAGCAAATCATTGTGTAGTTAACCAGTGAAGATTGGGACAAAAGAGATTTCTTAAACTACTACAAGTTGCTTACTAGTAAGGCCAACTCAAAGCACTGTATCAACAGTTTCATTAAAACTAAATGCTTATGGATTGGGGAGATTTGATGCACACACTATAATCCCAAGTGCTGGGGATGCTGAAGCAGGAGGATAAATATGAGTCTGAGCTGTGAGTGAGACCCTGTACCAAATAAACGGTTTAAAATACATACTATCACACACACTAAAAACCAGTAAAAATTAGGCATCAAGCATGAATTATTTTTAAAAGCTAAACAGTATGACAATTTTTAATATCACTGTACTGCATGATGACTTGATGGCTGTAGTAAAAAGTCCCTTCCTAGATTTTTAAAATTTCCTGACTTGTACATCTCTCTAGTTAGCTTTCTTGTTTAATGCTTTTCTCTCTTTTGTTCACCTTTTTCTTTGTGTGTGTGTGTGTAACGTTTTTGTGATAAGGTCCCACTTTGTAGCCCAGGCTGGCCTTGAACTCACTCAGTAGCCCATACAGATTAACCTCGAAGAACTCACTACAACCCTGCCTCAGCATTCTGAATGCTGGGATTACTGGCATGTACCTCTGCACCTTTCACCTTTATTTTCTTCTTAATGTCCTGTAATCTGATTTTATTAACCACTTTCTATTGAAAACAACCCAACCAATACTGTCTTTACTTAACAACCAAATACTAAGCCACCAAAACTGTCAGCTAGGCACAGTATCTGCTGGTACTGGTGTTTTTATTACAGCCTTCATTTTGTGTTATGTCCATTGTATAAGGGGGTTGTTTCTCGCCTGACTTAATATATTACATAGTTAATGAAATATTTTAAGAAACATAGTATTCCATGGTATAATTTTTATAATCTTGTAATTGATATAGACATGAAATTGTACAAAGTATAAGCATATAATGAAATGGATTTTGTAAAGTGACCCATCTGTGTAAGACCTATCTGAGCTCAAGATGAAGAGCATTACCTAATGCAAAGGGGTCTTACTCTCATTTCTGAGCCATGATCCTCTCCCTACCCTAGTAGAGTTCCTATCATAGATTTTTTTCCCTTCTTTTGATTTCACAACTTTCTTAAAATTAAAATAAGCCAAACAACATTATTGTACAAGAAAAGATAATCATATTGCTAAGCTTACTTCTGAGACAATGTTTTAACAGTTTGATGTGAATCTTACACCTTTCTGAATTCTTTTTTTTTTCCAGGTACCAAATTTCTTTATTTGAAGGAATTAAAGAACTTAAGTAGATGTTCTGGTACAGTTTATAGAAAAGGTTAAGGTAGCCCCAACATGCATGTGCCAACTTGGTGACATTAGCTCTCACTGTCACTGTCCCCCAAGGTATGCTAGTCAGAGGTACCATACTCTGGCGCCATGCCAGACTCAGGGGCTCCCATCTTGCACAGGTTGGTCACATGGTCACCCAGCTCTTTGATGGCCTTCACCTACTCATCCAGGTAGTGTGTCTCGATGAAGTCAATGATGGGGGTCATTCTTATCAGTGGCCAGCTCGTGCAGCTCCAGGAGGGGCTGATTCACACTCTTCTCCAAGTACAATGCATTCAGCCTATTCTCCCAGTCATCACGGTCTGGTTTCTTGATATCCTGAAGGAAGATCCAGCCACCGCGCTGGTTCTGCAGCTTCATCAACTCAGCATGTTCTCTCTCCTCGTGAGATTGGTGAAGAAAGTATCTGGCAAAGTTCTTCAAAGCCACATCATTGTGGTCAAAGTAGTAAGACATGGACAGGTAGACATAGGAGGCAGAGAGCTCCAGGTTGATCTGGCAGTTGATGGCGTCCTCGGCGTCCTGGTGGTAGTTCTGGCGCAGTTGCGAGAGCAAGGCCGCTTAGGGTGGTGCAGGCCAGGCTCCGTTCCAGCACTGTTGAAGCAGGACACCATGGCAACGCTCAGCAGAGAACCACCTTTCTGAATTCTTGGTCCTACACAGTACACACTGTAAGGTTTTTCCTTTAGGTCATACTCCATACTACACTAACACAACTATTTTACATTCCAGGCCAATGTACATAGACTTAACACACCTTTTATGAGAAGCACCCTCTTCTTTACAATGCATAGAGCATAATTTGTCTAATCACTTTCCTATTGGCTCCAGACTGTTTATACTTTTGCCACTATGACCAACACAGCAAAAAGAATTTTGTATTCATGTCCCTACACATTGATTGTCCAAGTACTGGCCAACCTAACAGTTATTGCCAAATAATGTTCCAAAAAGTCACATAATTTACAGTCAACAAAGTTAATGTTCTATATACAGCCATCATCAGAATCTGAGTCTTAGTTTTGAATTGGAGCTGCGGTTATGCACACAACCTACTTGCTGAGGTAAGAGACCACACCCCACTCAATTCCTCAGCACCCCTTTGGAATAAGCAAGTAAAGCTAGGCGTCAACATCTGTCCAGTGTGAAAAGGAACATCACATCCGTCCTAAGGATGGCTGCACATCAGTCACTACCATACTTCTTTATTTTCACACTCAAATGAAAACATAATTCCCCCAACAATTGAGAACTAAGAACATCTCTTATGATCAGACTATGTAATATCTGCTAGGTGTTCCCTTACATCTTTCCTTATTATCTGTAACAAAATGTTCTCAAAAATATTTGAACCTCAGACTATTCTGAACCTCAGTATCAGTTTATTTTTGAGGCAGCCTCATAATATAGTTCACGCTTGCCTCATATTCTTGGTGATTCTCCTGCCTTAGGCTCCCTGGTGGTGGGATTACAGGTATATGTCACCACACCCAGCCACATAGTTTCTTAAATTGTGGTAAAATATACAGGCATAAGATTTACCATTTAAACATTTTTAGTGTTCAGTTCAGTGGTAAGTGCATTTTCACTGCTGTGCATCTATTACCACCACCCATCTCCATGCTTCAATAATCGTAGCCAGAGCTATTGCAGGATTAATCTGAAAATAATTCTCTGAACCTGTTTCTCAGTTACAAATAGAAGTATGCCAACATCTTTTGGGATTAGCAGGTACTTGGCACAGAGTATAACTGGAAAAATAGTAGTTTTAATAGCTAAACTCATTGCTTTCTATCAAGTATAAGAAAAAAACTTTCTTTTATGTCAGAAGACTCTTCATGAAATGATTCATCACTTCACAGACAGCTTTCTCTCCTGGGATTCAACCTTTGTCTTTCAGTTCCAGCAATTCTTCTTGCACCTTTAAACCTTGAGGCTTTGAATGGGCTTTTTTTTTTTTTTTCCTTTCCCTGAATTGCCCTCTTTAATTAAACTGGACCATTTTTTGTGCATTCCTTCGTTATGCTTTGTGTCTAAACATCCCCGCAAAGCCTCATATGGCCAAGGTGGGACTTTGTCAGAGGTGGCTGAGTCTAGTGTGTGAGATGCTGGGATTAAGAGTGTGTGATTACTAAATCTGATCGGTTTGGCACTGCCTTAATCCCTGTAGCCTTGACAGAATATAAAAGGGGCAGAAAGAAGCTGTTAATAAGTTCCTATATTTGCTTTATGACCTGATTGCCATGAACTGTTTCTCTCTGGGATGCCCCTCTGCTATGTGCCACCTGCCTTGGAGCCAGCTAATAACGGACTGAAACCCCTACAAACTGTGGGCCAAAAAACCTGCCTTCCTGTAACTTAGGGTGTTGTGTATTTTGTCTCAGCAATAAGAAAAAAGTAACTAAGACATTCTTGTACTTTTTTTTTTCTTGGTACTAGGAACAGAACCCTGGGCCTTCCAAATGAACTACATTATATCCCCAGCCTTTTTAAATTTTGAAACAGGATCTTGCAGGACTACCCAAGCTGGGCTCAAATTCATGATTCTCCTCCCTCTGCCTCCCAAACTCGCTGCTCTGTAGAGCTACTGTCATTTACCAGATTTCCAAATATTTCAGAGTCGTCTTTGGCAATGATTAATATTTCTTCTGTGATGTTTTCCCAAGATTTCATTACAAGTCTTAAAGAGGTTTTTGAAAAAAATTACAGATCTATAGTTTAGAGCTATTTTCAATCTGGAAACTATCATAGTGTATTATAATTATTTTCAGCTCTGTTGCAGCAATAGATCATATATTCCCTGAGAACAGGGTCTTTTTTTTTTTTTTTTTTTTTTTGTCTTCTTTGCCTAACAGAATCTGATTCAATAAGTATTTGCAGAATAAGTACTATTGTTTTGCTATTAATTTAACTGAATAAATATTAATTTGAGCAATTACCCATGTGCTTGGTGAGCATTGGAGAGTTAAGCCAAAACAGTTCTGGTCCCCAATAAGTTCTCATGTAAGTGCTGTTTATGAAATCAAGTATATGATAAGTACAATAGGAAAAGAGAGAAAAGCAAATATATTTTGCCAAGAAAGAGAGAAGCATTTTCCTCCACCTGGCTCAGAGCACTTCACACTTTTTTTTCTTCTTTGAATTTCAATTAAATGCAAAATAATTTGTCAAGCAGTAAGATATTGTCACCTATAAGTTGTATCACTGTGTGATAAATGTTGCCATCAATGGTATAATTTCCCCAAACAGTAAACAATAGAACTTGTAGTAGAATTCCAAAGGAAACAAGGTACAATGGCCCTTCAATAACAGCAGTTTCCCCCACCCCAGAAAATTCAACATGTATTATAATTCTGCCATAAATTCCATGCATATATGTAAAAACTGAACTAGGGTCTTAGCTCTGGAAACCATAAGCATGTTTTTTGTTTTCACTTATGTGCTCTAAGTGGGACATTCACAAGTCACACACAGCGAGCACCCCTCAGTCTCACTCAGTAAACGGTAAGAGCACCTGCTAGTCACAAAGACCCTTCCACAGAGCAGTACTGCCTCAGTGAACGGCTACACAGGGAAAGTACACGGGACTACAAGGACATTAAGCTAATCCAATTAGGAGCTTGTGAAAATGCTTGATGAGGGGCTGGTGAGATAGCTCAGTGGTCTAAAGCACCTACTTAGAACAAGCTTAGCAAAGCACAGGGACCGGCGATTCAATCCCCCAGCACCACATGCCAGCCAGCCCCGCCCCCTGGTGGGTTGAGCTGGCCACACACACACACACACATAAAATTTTAAAAAAATGCTTGATGAAAGGACTCTTCATATGAGATCTAATAGTAATTACAGAAAGCAAACATAAGAAGGTGGCAGGGGATAGCAGGACTTCATAGGACATGTTAGGAAATCTGGATTTTAAAAACCCTACGGCTGACAGAAAATCTGTGGTTGGGTTTTTATCATACCTTATAAACTGATAAAGGTATGGTCAAATAAAAATTTGGAAAAGTATTAATTATCCTAGAAAGCAGAAGTGGGGAAAGATTATCTATCTATCTGTCTGTCTGTCTGCCTATCTATCTAGACATCTAATACATATACAATATACATCTGGGCTACCTACCTCTTTTTTCTTTTTTGTGGAACTGGAGATTGAACTCAGGCCCTTGCACTTGCCAGGGAAGCACTTATTCCACTGAGCCATCTCCCCAGCCCCTACCTAACTCTTTAATATTCCAAGATAGGATCTCAGTATTGCTGAGGCTGGCCTTGTGCTTGCAATCCTTTTGCCTCAGCCTCCCGAGTGTCTGGGATTAGACATGAGCCGATGCACCTGGCATAAGTGTATTTTTATAATTAAAATGATTTCCAAAACCCATTAGGCTACAATAAGGGCACAAGAGGTTGGGGGGAGACCTAACTGCTCAATCTAGAGCTTTGGTTTGTTAGGAGAAAGGCAGTCATATTTCAGAGACAGCCAGGATACTATAAAAAATTTTGGTCCCTAAGTATTACACTTAAAACATTCTATTATTTTGTTAGTACTGACAGCTAATATTTTTAAGTATAGTAGCAGTCAGTGCTTTAATCACTGATACATGTTAACTAACCGAATCTTACATGCTACAGGTATATTAATATTGACCACATGTTACAGACATGATCAATGGTTGAGGCAGAGAGAAGTCAAGTTACTTGCCTACAGTTACCAGCTAGTAGAGGAGAGGGCCAAGATTCAAACCTAACCAATCTGAACCCACACTCCACTCTCTAGGCTGACACACACTGCTGTCTCAACAGAACATCAACCTCTGTAAGCTGGAAATAAACATACATACACACAACACAGGCAACATGCAAGCACACACACACACACACACACACACACACACACACACACACACAGGCACACTGCTATACCAAAGAAAAAACATGTTTGATACCTTTGTGATGCTGAAGTGAAAAAGAGTAAAAATTATATTTCAGTACTGCAAAAGCATAATAGATCTAAAAGTGTATGAATAGATCTTCAGTATGAGGCCTGAAAATATAAAACTGATATATTTGAGTAACACTCTGCTAAAAACACTCCAAACATAATTTTCACAATACCCCTTTGTTGTAAATAGGTAGCTAGTATTATTTTCATTTGACAACAAGATAAATGAGAGGGGCTGGCGAGATGGCTCAATGGTCTAAAGCACCTACTTGGAACAGGCTTGGGAAAGCACAGGACCGTGGTTCAATTCCCCCAGCACCACCTGCCAGCCAGCCCTGCCCCCTGGTGGGCTGAGCTGGCCACACACACACACACACACACACACACACAATAAATAAATAAATGTTAAAAAAAAAGATAAATGAGAAAGAGCTTAAGAAATTTACTGAGTCATTTGCTGAACATCAATCAGATCAGTAGATATCCACAGTGTCTTACAGTTTTTATTTTTTTTAATGTATTTAGTACAGGGTCTATAGGTACAGGGTCTACAGGGTCTCACTACACAGATCCGACTCAGTGATTCAGCCTCCCAAGTGCCGGGATTTCAGGCGTGTGCCACCATGTCCAGTCTCAATCCCCAGCTCAGCATGCCCCAGGGGCAGGGCCAGCACGGCACGCAGGGAATCCAACCCTGGCCGCTGCGCTCTGCCTAAGCAGGCACTTTAGTCCACTGAGCTATTTGGCTGGCCCTGTCTTACAGTTCTGCTTTGTTTTGTTTTTTAACAAAAAGATGCTATGATAAGCAATGGAAAAAAAAAATCAGAGATATTCAATGGTCTAAATGTGCATGTTATTTAAAGAAAATAATTATTTAATAGAACTTATGTTGAAAATTGAACCAGAATTTAGGGGTGAAGGGAAAACTCACAGGCAGTTGATTAATAACTTTTAGAAAATAAATTTAAATGTCAATGAGTTAAAATGTTGATAAGCTTATTAAACCATAGCTATCAATAGAACCAGGAAGTCTTCTCAGAGATTCTATAAAGTAGAGAGTTTTGGATAAAGAAAGAGAGGGGAAAAGTAAAGCCGCCCATTGAGCCAACCTAGCTAAAGAAAGGAGCTCAATTACATTAGAAGAACAGGGAAGACAGCACATGTTAGCACATGTTAAAGGTGTTAGACATGGGTCTTTAAGCTTTGACTGATTAAATATAGTAAACAGTCTAATGCACCACTGGAAGAATTATGCTACGAAGTTCAAATTTTAATTTTATGGCATTATAAACTTATTCCTAAGTGCTCAAAGATTAAGAGAAAGAGAAAATGAAAAATAGATACTAGAGAAATTTTACATAAATGTATTCTTAGAATTCAAGAAGACCTTTGAAGATTACCAGACAGACTACTCCAATGCTACAGTTTATAAACAAAAGTATGTATCAAAGTGAGTGGGTGATTAAAAAGGAAAGCAGGAGCTCAAAACTCATCTCAATCTATAGCCAGACATTTAAAAAAAATACTTCAGCTCATTTAATATTCACAACAGTGCTATTGGTAGATATTAACTCCATTTAATATTAACTGAGGTTCAGAGAGGTTGGGTACCTTGCTCAACTTGCATGTGGCAAAGCTGGCATTGAATATCAAATCCGGGATGCTGAAGACTGGACTGTGCCTAGTAATAACAGTAAGCCTGATCTCATTAATGAGGTGCTTCTACATACTGATTACTATGCTAAGGTCTTCAAATGGATGATCTCATTTCATTCTGTAAGTATGAACTATTATTTGTATTTTCCAGAAGAGAAGCAGTCTTAGAACTTAAGCAAAGTGTCCAAGGTCACAGACAATAATGAACAAAGCCAAGACTTAGGTCCAGATGCACCTGACTTCAGAGTCAATGCGTGGAACCACTGCCTCATGAGTTTCACTGTACCACCTCCACACACGTAAATAACCTGAACAGAACTTAACAGTGGGTGAACCAGGATTGTTCTGGATACACTTCTCTTCCTTTTCTATTTCATGAAGCACCAAGAATCCACAACTTTCTTGGATTTCTACGGTAGTTGGTAGATTGTGGTGTGACTACTGCAACTGTCTTTCAGTGGTTTGTATTTTTTTTGGCGGAACTGGGGGTTGAACTCAGGCCCTTGAGCTTGCCAGGGAAGCGCTTATTCCACTGAGCCATCTCCCCGGCCCCATGTTTAAACTTAATTAAGTATATACTTATTTTATTTATTTATTTATTTATTTATTTATTTATTTATTTTGTGTGTGTGTGGCCAGCTCAGTCCACCAGGGGGCAGGGCTGGCCGGCATGTGGTGCTGGGGCATTGAACCGCGGTCCCTGTGCTTTGCTAAGCTTGTTCTAAGTAGGTGCTTTAGACCACTGAGCCAACTCACAAGCCCAACTTACTCATTTTTAATCAAAATATAAGGCGGATAAGGAGTAATACCTCAGTAAGAGTGTAACTTTTGGATACACTACTGTCACCCTCAAAATACCAAATCTGTATTGAGCTCTACAACAAATGCAACCTTCACAGTTGGTCTTGCTTTCCACGTATGTCTGAGCAGCATCAGCCAATAGTTCTCAACACTGACTGAACATCATAATCACTGGGAACTTACAGCCAAATGAGAACCACTCAATATATCCACTCCTGGCAATTATCATTCCTTACTCTAATGAACAGGACTGTTATAGCTGTACTAGAAATGACAGAAAACAGAAGAACAGAATGCAGACTGCTCTGATTAGTAAGAAACATAACTGATCTTACCTGATTTGATGAATACCAAAACTAAGAACATACTGTTCAAAGTTACTTAATTTGTACTACTTACTAAGGATGTGTCAGATGCAGGTCAGCTAAGTGCTCATTTACTTTGTAATTTAAACAGTAACAGATACTAGGTAAGGAATTATACTTAGTTCTATGACAGAAAAGGAATAGGAAAAGTCAAGTTTTGAGGTTAGGAATAAGTGTTCTCAATAAATTATAAGCAAAGCACAGCAGAAAATCATGGTCTTTGAGTGTAAAATGAAATTTCTATATGAAATCAACTTACCCTATAAACAGTAAACACAACTTCTTCAAATCAGTGTTATCATTCATACAAGTAAAAAGAAAGCTTAAATAAGACCACACTTAAAATCCAACTACATAAATAAATTAGATTCTTAATGCTCTTAGCATAAATGAGCTTCCAGGATTATACTCAACTAGAGTCATTTAAATAGTTCAATGGACTGTTTTCATTGCTTATGTCAATGCTATTCTACTAATAGTTTCATTTTTATAACTATGGGGCCTGGGAGATGGTTCATAGGATAAGCGCTTGACTGGCAAATGCAAGGATCTGAGTTCAATCCCCGGTTCCACCAAAAAGAAAAAAAGAAAAAAAAAAAAAAGAAAGAAAGAGTCATTTTTGTAACTAAACTTTAGCAACAAAAGTTCTTTTAAAATCTTGTAAGCATATGTGACTTTAAATCACCTTTTAATTTTATTGAATTTTCAAAACTACTTTGTGAGTCAAAGAAACAGTCTCACTTATGTTAGGTAAGATGTCAAAAGTCACTCAGCTAGTAAAAGTTAAAATCTAAGCCTGAGTGAATATCTTCCCATTTTGGGTCCTATGCTTTCACTACTTAAAACTGCTTCCTTAATTCCTAGTTCATTAAATATGTAAGGACAATTAATTAAAAGAGTAGCTTATGTCAGAATAACATTGCTCTACACTGTTTATTTGCTGGTTTATACTAGTATGCATGCTAGGATGCAAATAACCAATTATTTTCTTGTGCATCACCTGTAGTAGTCAATAAAAGGTGTGTTTCAGTGTTGTAGAACCCACTGTATACATGTACAAAATGATACATTAATTAAAGGAAGTTAAATTGATAAGTTTAAAAAAAAACTGGATAGCACGTGAGAATAACCAAATGCAAATCAGTTTGGTAATAAGTATATTGTTTCATTGCAGCTAGTCTGCCTCTGAAATTCTGAATGAGAGGGCCCAGGAATTTCTCATTCATATCCAAAATGATGCTTAATTAAGTGTATGCGTTGGTTCCACATTTCACAATTTTAAGTGAAAACAGGAAAAGAAACACAGCTCTGTGTTCATTAGCAAGGCTGAATCAGAAGTGGTTTAGATAATAAAATAGATTTAAAAAGTTAAGTAGTTAGTAGGTTGGTATTCGTTTTACCTCATTTTTTGTTTATGCTGAAATCTCGCACATTAACAAGAGCACATATCAGATTGCAGTTACAGGAAGATAGCGGAAGAAATTAATATTAATTCCTTGGCTAAAGTGCCTTTCTGCAGTACTTGTTGCTGGTAAGCACAGGCCCACAGTCGTACATACATGGGTTTAATTTCAGTTCTCTAACATCTTTTGGTAAATTTTTTGAGCCACAGTTCAGTCATCTGTGAAATGGTGCTGATGAGATTAACTGAGAATATAAAGTGTCACACTGTAGGTACTTCATATTCATTTTTTTCACACTATACTCCCTGCTAAAAATGTCATTAAAACTCAAGATTTACTGAAAGCAGCTCATACTATTAGATCACAATTAAAATGAAGATTTCTTACACAATTTTTGTACAAATAATATGTAACAAAGTGGGCATCTCTTATTGCTTAAATGAGGTGATGCTATTGTTTAAATGTCTATATCCTTCCAAAACCATGTTGAAATTAATTTTCAGTGTGACAATATGAAAAGGTGGGGTCTTTAGGAGGTGATTAGTATTAGGAGGCAGAGTTCATGAACAGGATTAGTGCCTTTATGAAAACAGCTTGAGGGAACTGTTTAGCTTTTCATTCTCTTTCTGCCAAGTACAGCAAGAAGGCACCATTCATTTTTAATGGTGTGCTTTGTTTTGTTTTTTGGTAGTGCTGAGGATTGAACCCATAGCTTCATGTATGCTAGGTAAGCACTCTGCCACTAAGCTACACCTCCAGCCCAAGAAGGCACCATTCATAAAGCAGAGTGCAAGCCTTCATCAGACACTGAATTCACTGATTCCTTGATGCTGGATTTCCCAGCCTCCAAAACTCTGAGAAATAAATTACCATCTATAAATTACCCAGTCTAAGGTATTTTGTTATAGCAGCAGAACCAGTCTAAGAAAGGTAATATTCCAAAGCCTGAGCTCATTCTCCGGTTCCAAAAAAAATTGCTGGAAAGAGGAACAAAGAAGTAGAAATCAAATGGAAAGTGTTAAATCAGATATCAGTTTAATCTATCTGTATACAAAAGTTGTATGGGGAAAAACTAGTTTAATTGTTGGCAGTCTTCACAGTATACAGAGATACAAAAAGATCACAAGAAAATGCTATAGAGACAGTCTAATATAGAAAAAATGTTCTGCAAGAAATAGTATCATGTAGAGACTCAGAGCTCAGGCCCAGCGAGACGATCTGGGGTCCTCCGGATCCTGAATACACCCAGAGCGCAGGCAGGCGAGTGAGTGAGACGACCGGGGCCACGGGATCCCGAATAAACCCAGAGCGCAGGCCCGAGGAGTGAGTGAGACTACCTGGGGCAGCAGGATCCTGAATAGACCCAGAGCACAGGCCCAGCAGGGAACCTTTCAGCAGAACTCCCTGCAAAGAGGCTAGAGGCAAGACCCACCAAGCTGATTCAGGAGCAGAACATCTTGCCAGAGAGACACAAAGGGTTCAAGTCTAACGGCTGCAGCAGAA
>NW_004524753.1:298862-314600 GCF_000260255.1 Octodon degus | reverse complement strand
AAAAAAAAAAAAAAAAGAAATAGTATCATGTAAGAGATGGTACCACGTAACTAAAAGTTTAATACAAAAACACCACCATATATTCTGTGAGTATTCACATGTTTTCCTTTTACACAAAGACAAGAGATTCAACTTAATTAATGATGCATAAAAGTTAATATGAAAAACAAGTTAATATGAAAGAGAATGAGATGGCTGGGGAGATAACTCAGCAGCATGGCTAGTTCAAGGTCTGAGTTTGATCCCCATTATTAAAAAAACAAAATAAAAAGAGAATAAAACACGAGCTAGGGAAATATGAGATTATACTAGACAAAAAGGATTATGCTAATCTGCAAAGTAAGAAAGTATATGGTTCATCAACATATGTTCTCAAAACCAAACTTGGGTTAAAAACTTGTATTAGAGTTTTACAAGTAAACATAATAGCAGCCTGAATATCATATTTGAATCACCATCTGTGCCCCTCATGACATGAAATGGGAATACAGAGAAAGGCAATCATAGCACCTAGTCATCAGAATGAAAAGGACACTGGTCAACATCTATCCTATCCGTTACTTAAAAATAACAAAATCAAGGCCTAGAAATCAACATTACAAATAAAAATAATTTAATTTCTATTTTTAAAAACACAGATGATCCCGTTCTATAGTATAAGGCATTTTCCCCTTAATTTTTAATAGTATACTGATTTTTCTGACGAATACCTATCAATAAACACAAGGGCCTTTTCAAAAGGGAATTATGTAGCTTATAGCCCATATCTCAGGAAAGTGCCAAGTGCCTAAACTTAAACTTTGTGACATTTCCCAAACACAATTAAATGAGAATTAGCCTCTCTGACCCTCCCTGTGTGATGAATCTTGGCACAAAAAAGATAAGCCAAGTCAATTTAATTTCCTTTCTTAGAAACATTAACAGGAAGTACTAAGACAGCTTATCATTAACCAGGCCTGGAAGCAAAAGCTAAAGGGTCTTGCTACGGTGGGTAAGTGGCCACCACTAGATTTCATATGTGAAACAAAATTATGCAGAGGCAGAGATACTAACATGAGTGGAAAATGAACTAGCCCAGAAAGAATGGAGAAGTGCTTAGAAATATCAAATCTTCTGCTAGAGTGAAAGTTACTGCTCCTGGGAACTCCTTGGCTCCCTGAGTTTAATCCATGAATAACTTAAAATACGCCCCCTACTCGGAAGAAGTTGTTCTTTCTTGGAAATATAAGAGTTTATTCAGAATGAGAACATTAAATAACTATTCAAATATATATATATATGATTATATATATACTGTACAACTATATAATAACATATAACCATTCTTAAAATGTTTTTGTTTAAGCAAAAGATAATGAACTTTTTTGGGAACTCTCTGGAATTTGTAGGACCAATACAATGAAGGCTGATGAGCATCATGGGAATTAATTCCTTAGCTTGAATACCTGAGCAAATTTGGGTAATGCTGTGGAAGGCCCTGAAAGCTATAGTACAATGAATTTATCCAGATGGGTGGGGAAAGTAAACCGAGTGGGAAGAATAGAAAAAAACAAGAATGAAGTCAGTAGCCAGTTTGGTACAAATTCTACAGACAACAGAATTCTTTCCTGTCTTCCTTCTATCCCCTCCCTCACCTTTTCCAAATTACACCATTTTAGTTTTGGGAAATGACAATCACTGCTCTGGTGTATAAGAGAAATCACCTCACAATATTCATTTTATTAACATTTCAGGCTATGGGAGATGCGAAACAGGGGCAATCTACCCTCAGCATATTGGTTCTCAATAACCACAGTACTTACTTCTCAAGACACCTCTCGGCTCAGAGGGCCTCTAACACCGCATGCATTTTCAGAAGGTTACAATATTTGCAGTTATAATGGATAAATACATGCTTTATTTGGACAACTGTACAAGGGAGCTCCTCACATAGTATAGCAATACAATATGAAGTTAGATGTTCCACAAGGCAAAAAATACATTAATAATTTTATTTAATAACGTTAATAACTTTATCTGGAAAACTGATTTAGAACCATGTACAGCACGTGAAAGAAAATTCGTAAGAGGAAATAAAACGTTAAACATGGGAAAATGTTGAACCTCATTAATAAATGAATGTAATAAAAAGCAATATTTTTAATTTCATTGGCAAAGCATTTTATGATAGTATCCTATGCTTCTAAGGATATGATAACTCAACTTTAAAAAATTACAGACAGTAATAGAAAACTAATACAACTTACTAGAAATTAATTTAGCAGTCTCTTTTACCCTCCTGATATTTTAATATATATTATATGTATTAATAAATATATTATTTAATATATTTTAATACATATATTTTTACTTTTACCCTCCTGATTATATTTCACTGTATCCTAAGAACCCTAAACACAGAAAAGGGTAAATTCAAGAATTTTATCTCATGATCACTTCTAATATCAATAAACTTGTGGGTAAATAACACATTATTCACCCAATGGCTATGATATTGTGAGTAATCTTTGTAATGAAAATAGGTAAAACATTCCATTAGTATAACTTTTTGAAGTCATGTGTAGTGCAGTGGCAAAAGATCCCCAAGAATGCTATTATTTCACAGCACAGTGCTTGTTATTCGAAGTGATGACTCATCAAGAAGCTTTTACACCCTTTAAAAAAATTGAGGGGGTGAGGACATAGTTTAGTAGTAGAGTACTTGTCCACCAGCCTGGAAGCCCTGGATTTGGTCTTTAACACCAAGAAATTAAAAAGCTTTAAAAAAAAAAAAAAAAAGAAAGGAAGACAGACAGACAAGACAGGGCATGGTGGCACGTGCCTGTAATCCTGGCTCTTGGGAGGCTGTAAACAGGTGGATCACTACCAGTCTGATCTAGTAGTAAGCCCCTGAACACCCTGTAGACACTTCCTTAAAATACAAAAAACCAAAACCAACCAACCAACCAAACAAAAAGCATGGTGGCACAGGCCTGTATTCCCAGCACTTGGGAGGCTCAGGCAGGAGGACTGTTCGAAGTTCAAGACAAGCCTGAACTACATAGCAAGACCATCTCAAAAAGAAAAAACTAAAAAAAAAAAAAACCTTTTGAGAAGTCATGAAGATGTGAAGGATAATTTAGAAAGCTGTGAAAAATACTTAAGTTATATAACTTAAAGGGTCAAGTCTTAGTTAGAAAATTTATGTATAGTATGTGTAGTCTTCCTTAGATTATGCTACTGAAATGAACAGACCATAGTTAAAAATCTTTATAGCAAAAGAAAAAAATTCAACTTTTGCAAACCACAGAAAGTATACCATGGAAGAAAGCTGTCTCGTAAGCTGTGCTAGCTTTAGAGAAAGGCTGTTTTGAATTATTAGGAAGCTTTGTTTTGTTTTTTGTTTTTTTTTTACTTAGGTAATGGAGTTATAAAAAAGTCTACTGTTCTAAAACAGAACAGAAATAATTTTAATAATGTAAGAAATTAATATTAAAACTTAAATAATCTGCAAAATATTTGGTAAATAAACTACAATATTACTACAAAATTTAAAACAAGAATATATGCCAAATTTCATTGCATTTCAAAAGAAATGACAACTTTTATCAATTTCCTGACTTCATAAAAACACAATGCATAACTCAGAAAGATCATGTAGAAAAGAATCAGGAAATGGCCCAAACAATGTTTAACCAAAAAGATTAAGAAATCTTGAGGACACAAAAGCCAAAAGCAAATGAAAACAAATTTAAGTTCAGAAAAAGACCCTCTAATTCTTTTATAGGAGTTCTTGAGACATCTATAGTAAGAAGGTGAATGAACATTACTTTTCTTAGTAATCAAAACTATAAGTATTTTAAGAAAACTTACATACTAATGCATTATAAGAAAATTTAAATTTAAATGCTAAGTTTAATAAATGAGCACATCTACAAATAATTTAAATTTGTTACTAGAGTGGTGGCACGTGCCTGCAATCCTGGCACTTGAAAAGCTGAGGCAGGAGGATCACTGTGAGTTCGAGGCCAGCCTGAGCTGCATAGTGAGAACCTGTCTCAAAGACAAAGACAGACAGACAGACAGACAGACAGACAGACAGACAGACACACACACACACACACACCCCACTTGGCATGTATTAAGAAAGGACACTGTTTTAGTACTTCTTTTGGTTTCTTTGAAAGAGGGTATTGAAGAGACTCGCAGCAATCCTCCTGACTCAGTCTCCCCAGGGCTAGGATTACAGGCTTGTGCCATCATGCCCAGAACCCAGCATAGCATGTGATACCGAGAATTTACCTTGGGTCCTTGTGCTTATGAGGCAGGTGCTTGGTCTGCTGAGCTATCTCCCTGGCCCTTGTTCTAGTACTTTTCATCTTGCTAATCAATCATCTGTGTCATATACTACTTTAAGAAAATAATTTATAGATTGTCTAGATAATTTAAAATTAAGATCTTCAAGGGCTGGCCAGATAACTCAGTGGATTAAACCACCTGCTTAGGCAGATGCAGGGACCAGGGGCACACTGAGACTGAGACAGACTGGGAGTGGTGACACACACCTATAATCTCAGCACTTGGGAGACTAAAAACAGGAGGATCACTATGAATCTCATCTGTGTAGTGAGACCCTGTACTAAATACATTAAAAAAAAAAGATCTTCAGAAAATAGGGAACAAAAACCTTCTTAGAAGAGTACTGTACATCTTAAAGAACTCCAAATATGATATTAATAAGCAAATATTTACTTGGTGATTGCATATATAGGATTTTACAGCTGGAAATTATAAATTCAAAATATTAAAAAAAAAAAACTAGAACAAAAGGCTTAAACTAGGAAATCAGTAAGATTTCTTTTTTCTTTCTTTTTTTTTTTTAGAACTGGGGATTGAACTCAGTCCCTTGCACTTGCCCGGCAAGCGCTTACTCTACTGAGCTATCTCCCCGGCCCCAAGATTTCTTAAATTCAGTAAACTCATTATGTAGGTGGGCATTTGATGAAATAAACTCAAAAACACATTCAAAAAATAAAAAAATAAAAAAATTTGCGATGTTGAAGAGTATTTTCCAGAATCAGAAAAGGGTAATTTTACCTTAAATCACTACTCTGCCCTGGCAGCTGAACAATTTAACTTGCACAAGAATAGAGTTTCAGTGTGTATATTCTGCTTTATAAATAAAAACAGCTTGCTGTTTACCTGACAAGTATCAGTACCAAAGCAAAGGCTTCAGGTTTTAGGAGGTAAAGTGAAAACAAAACTACAATTTTTATTAGACCATTTTCCATTTAATGCCTCATCCTTGTATTTTGCTACCAGCTTTTATGCTTCTCTATTAAATTCCTACAATAAATATTACTTTATCTCTCTCTTGATTTAGAGCATACTCCCTAGACCAAAACAAGACTCCAGAAGAATCCTGAGCTTACAACATCTAAACCAGTTCATCTTTTACTTATCTGAACGCAAAGTTGGGCCAACAAAAGCTGGTATTTGGGGGAGGTAAAGCAGACATTGGAACTCACAGCCACAGCCTGCTTGAAGCTAACAACAGTCCACTGTAACTTCATGAGGCTTCAGGACAAACTGTCTGCTATTAAAGATCTGTAGGTCTTCTTCGCCATAAAGAATCAAGTTAACATCAGAAAAAAAGATGATTATATGTTAGGGGGTTGGATAGATGCATTAAGAACAGCAGCTGAGCAAACCTATCAAAATCACTCACACCTATGATCCAACTAATAACCATGTTTTTCTCAACTTCCAGAAGCAAAATATCAGTTAACTGTAAATACTGCAATGAATATAGTCTGTACCCTGACAAAATCTCACTTCTTTTTTTTATACTTGTCACAAAACTTCTGAGCTCCTCTTACCCTCAAAGTAAATTTATATATATAATTGTTCAAGTGTAGCTCTGGGACTCTTCAATTACCTGAGTGAGAGCTATATGTCACTTGATTCTTTTGATTCCTGGAGAAAGTCCGTGTTGTGCCTGTCTTAAGAAGGAAGAAACTTTGGTTGAAAATGTGAACAGAAAACTTTATTATAGCAAGCTTCTATCCAACAAAGTCTTTACTTATTATCACTTCCAAACTGTGACAGAACCAAAAATCCAACTGAGCACTCTCATTCCTGTACTGACACACCTGTGATTTCAATGATTCACTCACACTTTTTCCTAAGTTCTCTTTATGTTTTCTAATAAAGGCTTGACAAGCAGCACTTTTTGAGCTAAAATAAACTGTTAAAAACAAATCAGAGGGGGCTAGAGAGATGGCTCAGTGGTCCAAAGCACCTACTTGGAACAAGCTTGGCAAAGCACAGGGACCGCGGTTCGATCCCCCAGCACCACATGCCAGCCAGCCCCGCCCCCTGGTGGGCTGAGCTGACCACACACACAATAAATAAATGTATAAATAAATAAATAATTAAAAAAATCAGAGGCTAGGCATAGTGATGTGCATCCCAGCACCTGCAAGGCTGAGAAAGGACTACTGCACGTTTGAGGCTAACCTGGGCCACAAGGTGAGTTCAAAAAGACAAAAAGACACAAAATGGCAATACTTCAAAAAGAAAATTTTTCTAGATGTCTAAAATATATGACAGCTAAGTGTAACACAAACACACAAAATCCTCGAAGGAAACTGTGTACTGGCAGAGGGAGAAAAGCTATAAAAGATGTCATTGAGGGCTGGTGAGATGGCTCAGTGGTCTAAAGCACCTACTTAGAACAAGCTTAGCTAAAGCACAGGGACAGCGGTTCAATCCCCCAGCATCACATGCCAGCCAGCCCCGCCCCCTGGTGGGCTGAGCTGGCCACACACACACACACACACACAAATAAATAAATAAATTTTAAAAATTTTTTAAAAAAAGAGGTCATTGAACAAATGACAAAATTGTAATATGGGTTATAGAAATTAAATTTCCTGATTTTTACTAATTTTATGCAGTTTCCTAAAAGTATCTTGGTATATCAAAGTGTTAGGGGATAACAGAGCAAAGATCTTACAGCCTAATTTGAAATGATCCAAAAAATTAATGGTGGGAGAAATACAGCAAAGTGTTAAATGCTGGTGAACCCAGATACAATGTATACATGAGTCCTGCCTTTAAGTTTAAAATAATTTTACAATATTTTTAACACCTCCCTTTGACTGCTTACACCCACTATTAATCAATCTCACAGAAAAATCCTCAAGTCTGTGTACAGTCCACTCCTCCCCTTGCTTACTCCACTCAGGCAGCTCCTTGTTGCCACACCCAGTGATGTTTTCCCTTGCCTCACCTTAAGTGCTCCACAGGGCTGACACAGCTGACCACTCTCCACCTCTCGGCATGCAGCACATCTTCCCAGTTTCAACTCCTTCTGTCTCACTGGTTGCTCTCTGTTATACTCTTCTTCGCTGGCTCCCCTATCTCTACTTCTTTACCTATCTACGTAATTACCTAGTCTATGTGATTAAATAGCAACCTGAATTCTAGACCAATGT
Organism: Octodon degus; assembly: GCF_000260255.1. Taxonomy (NCBI): domain Eukaryota; kingdom Metazoa; phylum Chordata; class Mammalia; order Rodentia; family Octodontidae; genus Octodon; species Octodon degus. The sequence goes on along the minus strand of NW_004524753.1, from coordinate 307,122 downwards.
CTCGTAAGACGTATACACTTGTCTGTAAACAGGCCTCTCATACTTTACTAGCTGAAACAGAACTCCTGATCTCCTTTCTTCAGCCCACCTCAAATCTGTTCCTTGTCCAGGTGCCTATTACCACTCAATGATACTAGTTTTCAACCAGATGCTCAGGTCAAAATACATCCTTGATCTCCCTCATATCCCACACCCAAGCCATCACTCAATGTTGCCAAAATATACCTTTAGAATATACTCTGAATCTGACCACTCAGGCCCTGGCATGGGGCAATGACAGGTTCTCTAAGAATCCTATGTGCTACAATAGACTTCCCAGCTTCCTCTTGTTTCCTTACAGTACATACTGAGAAAACAGAAAAACAATCTAATTAAACCTACAATTAATCATGTCCTCTCCCTCTAAAACCTAGTTGCTTCCCATCACATTTAAAACAAAACACCATGGAAGCCTCTGTCTAATCTGGACAGAAGCCTGCCCCTCTAAACTCATCTCCTAGCAGTCTCTGTCCCCTGTGCTCACCATGTTTCCATTCCACTGGTTTTCCTGCAGGTCCCTGATTATGCTGAGCTTGTTCCTACCTAAGGACCCTTATTTTGTATGCTCTTTCCTCCAATATTTATATTGCTCACTCTTTCCCCTTATTCAGATTGCTGGCCAATTATGACATTTTAGAAAGGCAATGACCTCGTCCCTCCCTCTTCACCCCATTACTCGCTGTTTCCTTTCCTTGCTGAAGTTTTTTCTGAAGTATGTATTTGCTTTTCCCTGTTGCTTCATTCTAAAAAAAAAATCTTCAAATGAAAAGTTTGTATGTGACTCTGTTTCACTGTAAAAAAACAACAACAACCACCAAACAAACACAAAACCACCAATACAGATGAAATTCAAGCTCCCTTTAACTACCTTTCCTCATCCTGGTCCCCTCCAAGGAGGTCCTTAGGTACTGATTTGGTACTATGTATCCTTGTAGAGTTTTTTTTCTGTGCATTTAAACACAGAAACAGAAAGCACTTTATTCCCACTCTCTAGCAAACCATTTGAAATAGTCATCACAGATAAGTCTATTGTCTATTTCACTACGAATTACAGTACAGTTCTTCTTTTGGACAGAGGGTTACTGGAGAATGAATCCAGGACCTCACACAGAACTATAGTCCCAGCCTTTTTATTCTTCCAGGCTGGGTTCTAACTTGGGATCCTTCTGTCATTTGGATCACAGGTGTGTATATCACTGTAACCAGCTATAGTATAATTTGTTTGTTTGGTCGGTTTTTTGTGGAGCCGGGGATTGAACTCAGGCCCTTGCACTTGCCAGGCAGGCGCTTATTCTACTGAGCCATCTCCCGGCCCCTATAGTATAATTTGTTGATGAATAATTATTTACAAGTTTGCAGCTTCACAAAGAGTTCGTCTAATAAATATTTACTGACTGCCTACTAAATTCTAGGCACTATTACATCTGCTGCAGATATAGCAATGAATAAATCTTTATTTTCTTGAAGTTTGCATTCTTGAGGGCAGAAAAAAACAGTAAAAAAAATAAGACATCTAATAGAAATGTATTCTAAAAAAGACCAGAGCAGGGCCGGCCTAATAGCTCAGTGGATTAAAGCACCTGCACGCAGGCACAGTGGCCAGGGGTTTGATCCTCAGGCCTGCTGGCCAGCCCTGCCCCCAGGGCAGAGATGGCAATTGAGATTGGGTGTGGCACCTGTAATCCCAGCTCTTAGGAGGCTGTAAACAGGTGGATCACTACGAGTCCGATCTAGTAGTGAGACTCTGAAAACCCTGCAGATCCTTCCCTAAAATCCAAATAAATAAATAAATAAATAAATAAAAATAAAAAGGACCAGAGAGTAAATATATTAGATTTTGCAGACCACAGATATCTTACATATTCTTTGCTTCATTTTTCAACCCTTCAGAAATCAAGTTGGGCATGGTGGCTCATGCCGCAAATAGTAGTTCTCAGGAAGCAGGAAGATTGCCAAAGCCAGCCTGGGCTGTACCCTGAGACCCAAAAAATCATTCTTTGTTCATAGGTGTACAAAAACACAACAGTGGTTTAGGGAACTCCAGTTTGTTGGTAATCCCTGATTTCCTAAGTTAACAAGTGGTGAATGCTATGCAAAAAAATAAAGATGAATCCAGAATCAGAGGGGCGGGGGCAAGGAATGAACAGGGTATGATATAGGGTATGATACAGTATTAAAAGAAAATTTTTTAAAAAGGTAAGCTCCGAGCAAAGAGTTGGTGATAAGGCCACTAAGCAAAGCAGCTATTTGGGAAAAGCACATTCTAAGCAGGAGGTAATACAGCAACAATCTCAGTGAAGGAAGGAAAGTGGTAACAGGATAAGAGGTTAGTCCCTAGATGAGAACAGGGAATGGGTTTGGGCAGACCATTCAGAGCATTATAGGTCATGGCAAGGACTCTGAGTGAAAGGTGCACGCCTTAATCTAATCAGGCTGCTAAAATAAGAATATTGGTTTTTTTTTTTTTTTTTTTTGTATTTTAGGGAAGGGCCTACAGGGTGTTCAGGGTCTTACTATTAGACTGGACTTGTAGTGATTCTCCAGTTTATAGCCTCCCAAGTGCTAGGATTACAGGTGCACACCACCACACTCAGTCCTAAAATAAGAATATTGTAACAATAGAAATCCTCCAATCCCTCCACTCTAGAGGTAAGGATATCCACAAAGCATGATGTGAATCTGATTAGGGTCTGTTTTCTGGCTCAGAGGCTTCTAGCTAATTTCTCTTGGGCCATTTTTATAAAGAACACTGGTCCCAGTGTAAAAACTCCACTCCAATGACTTATTTTATTTTATTTTTTTTTAGCTTCTTCAGGGCAGGTCTGGTATCGCTTCTGGGCCTGGGAATCGAACCCCAGTCCTATGCGCCTGCCTGCATTTACTCAAGCAGCACTTTAAACAACTGAGCTACGACTGCCTATGTTGTAGGGTAATAATAATAAGCTTCTCTTCTCCAGCATTAACAACCTAAGTCTGCAAACCAAAAATTAGAAAAAAAGAAGGGCTGCAAGGATAGCCAACATTTTGTCCCTAGCCTTTCAAGGTCAGTGAGGACTCAGGACATAGGAGAACCTGTACCTAACATCCTGTAACTCAGTTGTATCCCAAATTTTCTGAACAAGGAGATTATGGGGCCACAGAGGAAAAAGTGATTGAGGATGTAGACTGTGCCTAAGGAGAGTCACATGGAGAGAAAACACTCTCTCAGGCTTTCACAGAGAGTAAACTGGTCAAGCAATGGCCTTGAGTCATCCACATGGCTGACACTGACAAAGGTTCTATAAACTGCGGTACAGGGTTTCAAGATAAATCCTGAGGGGATTTGACTGACCTTAGCCGACACAAAAGTTATATAGGTTTTGCTTTATCTTGGTCTTAACCATCCAGCAGAAAAGTATAAACATGAAGTATAAAAAGGAAAGCCATATTAATATACTGAGTTGTAAAAGGCTCAAGTCAACAACTTCTGACATTGCCAGTCTTATGGAAAACCTACTACTACTATGGACTACAGGACTATATTGGAATATTTTGCTCAGTTCAAGCACCTGCAATATTTAAATGACAATGGAATACCCATCTGACAAAACTAAGCAAAAAAGGGGGATACAAATGAATGACCATATTGTACCTGTATACTCAAAATAGGATAGATACACAGCTGCATTCTCTTAATTCAATGAATATAGAGATTTGTTCTAATAGTGTCTGTGGACAGGATATCATGTCTGCATCTTGTACAATGAATAACCACTAAGACAACAATATGCAATGTATTAATTATTGAAACTGTGCTAGTAATCGGTTTTAAAACTGTCTCATTGCTATTTCTCAATAAAATTATTGAAAAACAAAAGCAAAAAACAAAGAAAAAAAAAAAAAAAAACAACTGAACCATCCAGCAAAGTTCTCCAATAACTTAATTATTTGCCAAAGATCCCATCTTTTCAACATATAAATTTGGGGAAGGCATACATTTTCAGATCATGGAGGGAAACATGGTAAGATCTTGGATATTTCTTGAAATGCAGAAAACATATTGTCCGGAAAGAATGGTTCTGACAAATGAAAGAAAAACATGAAGTCAAGAATAACTCCAGGGCTGAGGAGAGAGCTCAAAAGAATAAGCACTTGAGGGCCAGCCAGATAGTGCCTCAGCAGATTAGTGCCTGCTTAGGCAGAGCACAGTGGCCAGGGTTCGATCCCCATTGCGCCATGCTGGTCCTGCCCTAGGGGTGTGCTGAGCTGGAGACTGAGACTGGGCATGGTGGTGCACACCTGTAATCCCAGCACTTGGGAGGCTGAAAACATAAGAATCACTACAAGTCCAATCTATGTAGTGAGACCCTGTACTAAATACATTTAAAAAAAAAAAATTAACTCCAGGATTTTGACTTGATTTACAGAAAATGAAATTGTGATTTACAGAAATGGAGATGTCTGTGGGCAGAGCAGTCCCAAACTGGGGAGCAAGTTTAGTTTAGGACTTGCTGAATTTGATAGACATCACCTGTTTGGTGTTGAATGGCCAATTCACATGAGACTGAAATGAGGGAGAGATTCAAGACGTGAGACTAATGAAAAGGCAAAGGAGAATTTCAAGGAGGTAGCCCTGAGGTAAGAGATAGTCAGGAGCAGAGTATCCTGGAAGGCAAAGAAAAATATTTCAAAGCTTAATGAAGCAGAGGATGGCATCAAACCTGCTGATAGGTCAAGTATGATGAGAAAGATCACTGGCATACAGCACTTACCGATAGAGAGGTGTGTGAAAAGGTGTGCAAGAGAGGTGCAGGCCAAGGGACTAACAGAGTACATACACAAGGCTTGGGGGCTGTCTTGCTCCCAAATCCCTCTGCACTGTATTTTATAAATTGTCTAATTAAGGCCCTTCAAATTTGGCCACACCCATTTCCTTACTGTCTACAATCAATTGGTACTATACCAGCTGAATTGCTATGGCCACCAAGTAGAAAACAGCATCTCACCATTTACAGAAAGCCTGTGACCCGGTACTCTACACCTCTGGTCCCTGAACTGCTTGGCATTCCAAGGAGGCAGCAGGTCCTGTTTACTGACAACATCCCTGCCACTCCCCACCTTCTTCAAGGAGTTGACTACTAGCTCTCCTTGGGGCTCGCACACATTTCATCATAAAACCTGTATCTACACTCGTGCACTTATTTGCTCCCATACTTCTCTACACCAATACATAATCTTGAGGACAAGAGAAAATCCTAGCACTAAAAAAAGTCACAAATCCTTTTATTCTCATCATTTCCCTTGTTTCCTATACGTCAACCAAAAGAAATTTATAGTTTTAGCTTATTAAATGTTTCTCAAAAACACAGCTTCTTATGAAAACAATGAATGCATTTATAATAACATCTCTACTGATGCACAGTACCTATTTCTAACAATTTAACTGCATTTATTTAGTATAAGCAATGAAATATCACATTTTCTGGGATGAACATTTTCATCAATGGCAGTGATTTATGGATAAAGGGACTGCAATGATAATTATTTTACTAATGGCTTCAGAATCAACAGTAAAATGTAAGCCAAATGTGTAAAAATTTTTTGCTTTAACTTTTATCTTCAGGCCAGGCATATAGCTCAGCAGCGCAGCACCTACCTGGCAAGCACAAGGCCCTGAGTTTGATTCCTGGTACACCCCCCAAAAAAGAAGCGTATGGAAAATTAAGACCTGTCTGGTTTAGCTCTGTAACTTACCCATTTATTACTTCTAGCTCAATTAACTGTCTTAATAATGTGGTCTATGATGTATAGTTAGATATATGAGATTCTAAGTACATATTCAATACACAAGTGTGCAAGTAGGAGTATGTGCTTTCACTCAGGTAGATATAGGCTCCAATCCAAGCTTGAACTCTGAGATCCACTATGAATTACTTATCTATTCTTCGTTCCACCAGAAAATGAAAATAACTTTCATGTGTAACACAAGGCTGTGACAGCAAATGAAAATAGCATATATAAAGGTCTCAATGTATGCTAACTACCTACAAACCCCTAACACATCGCAAAAAAGAATATTAATTCATTCTCTTTAATCCCAGTCTGTAAGGACAATACTGTTTGCTCCTATTAATTTTAGAACATTATTAAATTCTCTTAAGTATGCCAGGTGTGGTGGCAATCACCTATAATCCCAGCACACAGGAGGCTGAGGCAGGAGGCTTGCTGTGAGTTTAAGTACAGCCTGGGCTACAAAGTCAGTTCAAGGCAATTTGAACTGCATAGTAAAACGCTGTCTCAAAAAGACAAAAACAGGGGACAGGGAGATGGCTCCATGGAATAAGTGCTTTCCTGACAAGCGCAAGGGCCTGAGTTCAATCCCCGGTTCAAAAAAAAAAAAAAGACAAAAACAAAACCTTCTTTCATGTAACAGCAATTTGGGAATATGGATCATGACTTTTAGATGGATCATCACTTTGAGGAATCTATCTTCATGAAATAACCTAAAATACAGAAACTTTTATCTACAATAATGTTCACTGCAGTGTTTTCTTATAACTACAGAAACTAATGATGAACAATTCACATAAACAGTAGGCCATCATTAAAAAGCTGACAAAATAATTCAATAGCATAAGAAAATCCTTATGGTGCAGGTATGAAAAAGCAGAATACAAAATTATTCATTCCCACAGTAAAGTCTCAATTGTGTGATCTGAAGAGAAACCAGAATATTCAATTGTGCAAACAATCAAATTAAACCCAGAGAAAAGATTGGACCAAAGGGTTTACAGTAACTGCAGTCCTAATACTAGTGATTTTTATTATTGTATGGTTTTTCCTACTATAGGACATAATTTTCTAAAATAATTAACAATACTGACATTAATGAGAATAGCAGTAATTTTTTTTTTGGTCTTTTTTTTTTTTTTTTTTTTTTTTGCGGAACAGGGGATTGAACTCAGGTCCTTGTGCTTCCCAGGGAAGTGCTTATTCTACTGAGCCATCTACTGGCCCCAGTTTTGGTCTTTTTGAGACAGGGTCTTGCTATGCAGTTCAGGCTGGTCTTGAGCTCACTTTGTAGCCCAGGCTAGTCTTGAACTCACAACAATCCTCCTGCCTTAGCCTTCCAAGTGCTGGGATTACAGATGTGCGTCACCATACCCCACTAGCAGAAATTATTTATGGTGCACTTACTGCACGCCAGGCCCAGGTCTAAGAGATTACTGTATTAACTCATCTAATCCTCATGACATTGAGACTAAAAAAAAAAAAAACAACAACAACCCAAAAAACAAAAAACAAGGCACTGTGAGATTAAGTCCCCTGCCCAAGGTTATTATTATGCAGGATGCCAAAATTTGAGGCTAAGTAATCTGGCTCCAGAGCTTGTGTGTGTCACCGCTATACTACACTAAAAAGTTTTGCTTTGTCAAAAATTGTAGCATTAAAAAGGCATGTAACAATTCAAACCTTGGGGTCTTTACAGTTATCTGCTTTTTTTTGGTCCTGAGTTCAAAGCTATGTGCTTTTTGGAATAAGAAGTAGCCACCATTCCTGAAAATTTTATATATCCCAGAAAATTCCATGACAAATGTGTAGGTTTAGTTCCTCAGTATCTCCTAAGACCATTAAGACTCTTCCACACTAACATTCTTACTCAGTATGCCAACTGATTTAACTTCAACGAACTGGGCAAGTAGCTTGGCAGTCTTGGAATGCCACAATCATAGCTGGCTTCTAGAACCTCCCCCACGCTAACTTCCACCCACCTAACTACAAATCAGCTAGCACTTTCAAAAACACCTTATTAATCACATTGACTCTCTGCTTTCTTACCCTTCTGCTAGTAAACCAAACTGTTTTGGAAGAAACATTATCATTCTGGCACAAACATGTATTTAAATATCGACTGCAAGAAAGAAGCCATAATTTTTACCATATGGCCAACAATTCCCATTTACCACTGCACTTTTCTCATCAGATTATACAGTATTTGATAAATTTATTTCATTCCAGATCACTTAGTTTGGCTTCCTTTATAACTAGATTTATTTTTTAGTTTTTATTCATTTTTTAAAAATTTTATTTATGTGTGTGTGTGTGTGTGTGTGTGTGTCCAGCTCAGCCCACCAGGGGGCAGGGCTGGCTGGCATGTGGTGCTGGGGGATTGAACCGTGGTCCCGGTGCTTTGCTAAGCTTGTTCTAAGTAGGTGCTTTAGACCACTGAGCCATCTCACCA
>NW_004524753.1:297836-298462 GCF_000260255.1 Octodon degus | reverse complement strand
AAAAAAATGCAGTCATAAGAGCGATAAATACATCGATGTTTACAGTAGCACAATCTGTAATAGCTAAATCTTAGAAACAACCCAAAGTCTACCAACCAAGGAATACATAAAAAAAATGTATTTTTATACAATGGAACTATAAAGCAAGATAAACTTGAGGCTTTTATAGGTAAATGGAATGGATGTAACTAGAGATCATACTCATATGTGAGAAATAAACCAGACTTGTGTAAACATCTATTGTCTCCCTAATGTAAGAAACTGAAAGAGTAAATAAGATCCAAAAGATACAACAGATATTGTGAAAGGGAAAGAAACTTTAAAAGGAAAGAACTGGGGGGGGGGGGCACCAGGGAGATGGTTCAGTAGAATAAGCACTTACCGGGCAAGTGCAAGGGCCTGAGTTCAACCCCTGGTTCCACCAAAAAAAAAAAAAAAAAAAAAAAAAATTCCTTTGCATTTTACATTTCTTGTTATATAGGTCTTGCTTTACGTTGGTCTTAACCATCCAGTAGAAAAGTATAAACACAAAGTATAAAAAGTAAAGTCATATTAATGCGCTGAGCTACAAAAGGCTCAAGTCAACAACTTCTAACAGTGCCAGTTCTATGGATAACCCACTACTA
>NW_004524753.1:282464-297736 GCF_000260255.1 Octodon degus | reverse complement strand
AGTATAAAAAGTAAAGTCATATTAATGCGCTGAGCTACAAAAGGCTCAAGTCAACAACTTCTAACAGTGCCAGTTCTATGGATAACCCACTACTATTATGGACTACTAGACTATATTGGAGTATATTGCTCAATTCAAGCATTTACAATATTTAAATGACAATGGAATACCCATCTCTGACAAAATTAAACAAAAAAAGGGGATACAAATGAAGAACCATTTTGTATCTTTATATTCAAAATAGGCTACATACACAGCTATTTTCTCTTAATTCAATGACTAAAAAGATTTGTACTAATAGTGTTTGGACAGGATATCATGTCTGCATCTTGTACAATGAATAACCACTAAGAAGACAACAATATGCAATGTATTAATTATTGAAACTGTCCTACTAATTGGTTTTGAAAATGTTTCATTGCTATTAGTTTCTCAAAATTTTTTAAAAAATTTTTAAAAGGAAAGAACTGGGATGGGGAAAAAGGAGAAGGGAAAAATGATGTATATACACACAAAACAGCTAAGATAATTTTACTATTAATTTCTATTAGTTCATTAAAAGGAACAGCTAGTGCTTATATTGTTTAATTTTGCCTGCCTGCATCTGGTAATCTGAGCAACTACTCTGAAGATAACAATATGCAACATAACAACGATTATTTTCATATAATCTTGTTTTGAAATTCTGTATTTTTTTATTTTCTGTCTTTAAAATAAATATGGACAGAAAAAAAACGCAACAAATACAATTAAGCGTTCATAGTGAAAACATTTACAACCAAATAGTATATATATTTTTACTAAAATCTTACTCAACTCATATTATACAGTGGTAAAAGGCTTTAGGAATGGAAATATAAGTTTAAGAAAAATGATTTCACGGCTATTTTAATGAGAGGAATTTAATAATTCCTGACCAGGTTGAAAATGCAACCACATAAAAGCTAAGCCAACGTGGAGGGCTCTTCCAAGAAAAAGAAAATGGAGCACTAACACAGTACTTCAGTAGGCTTACATTAAATGACATCGAGTAAACGAAGTTCTTTGCCAAGCGGTTATGTATTTACACACTGATATGCCACGCAGTGTTGTTGTTTTGAAAGTGCACCTTCACACTAGTATTTCCCATTTGCAGTTCCAAGTTTTCAACTCGCTGCAGCCATTCTTTAGAAGAGCCAGGGTTCAGGGGAGGGAGAACGCAGAGGACAGGATCCTCCTGTTTCACTAAAAAATTCCTCGCCACTGTAAAACGACAGTTCTGACATAACCTGTAAACTTCCAATCCAGCAGGGACTTTTGTTATCCTAAAAAACCGAGCATGTTTGGAAGCCATTTTTACAATCCACTATTTCTAAGTACCTCTGCACCAAACATTTTAAAAGTACCTTTCTTGGGGAGAGAGCCTATAATTTAAGGACTCATCCTCCGAGTCGTCACCGTTACAAAGACGGGCGTGTATTAAGCTTCTTAACACAACTGTCAAAACCAATTAGCGGGCAGCTCCAACTTCCAAGTTTCTACATTTATATCTGCTGACCGAACAGAATGATGGCGCTTAAGACAACAGATTTATACTCCTAAGAAATCCTTGCAAAATCCCGTTCGAATTTTAGAATCAGTGAACAAACACAACGATCATTTTCAAAGGAAAAAAGCCATTCCACAGCCAGCCTGCGGCGGCGGGTCCGCTCCCCAGCAGCTGGGTCCCCCGTCGCGTGCTACGTAGGAGTGGCGGCAGAAATGCAAAAGCCACCAACAAGCCCACGCAAAACTCGCAGTCCCGAGCACTGAAACCGTGTAAACACGCCGCCGCGAAGCCACGAGTCCCCAAAGGGAAGGAACGGCCGGCCGGGACACAGCGTCCGCGCACCTCCCCGAGGCCCGGGCCGGGGTCCGCGGCGGCACAAAGGCGGCGCCCGTCCCGCAGCGCTCACGGCGGAAGCAGCCGTCTCGGCGCAGCCCTTGCCCGCACCCAGGGGCCGTCGGACGCCGCAGCTCCCCGGGCCCGGATCGAGCTCCCCGGGCCGCAAACCTCCCCCGCCGCCGCCGCCGCTGCGGCGAACGAGGCCCGAAGCCCGACCTCGGACACCTGAGGAGCTGCCCGGCCGCCGCCGCCGCCGCCGCCGCCTCCGCAGCCTCCGGTCTCCACAGGTTGGGGCAGCCGGGCCCTGCGCCCCTCGGGCAGCTCTGGAGCTCCTCGCCCGCGCTCCCGCGCTCCCCCGCCACGCCGGCCGCGGGCCGCACGCCCTCGCGCCACTCACCCGATCCCACACCATCCCAGAGGCCTCCGGCGCTCGGGCCCTCTGCCGAAGCGAAGCGACGCTGCCTCGCGTCCGGGGCCTGAAATGGCTGCGGAACAAAGAGAATCCGGGCTCTGGAGAGCGCCGGTCCGATTGGCCGGGGGGCGGGGCGCCGCCGGGACGTTCGGCGGCGGTCGCCTTGGCAACGCGGCGGCGCTGGCACGTCGGCGGCTTGGGCTTCCGAGCCCGGCGAGCCGCTGCCGGCTCTGCCCGGATGCTGCGGCACCTCGGTTCTCAGACGCGCGTGAGGCTCGTGGTCGCAGAGGCGGCGGCCTCGAGCAAGATGGCCTGCTCGCGTGACTGCCGGCGGCCTTGGCAGCGCCCTCCCGGAGCCCGACCCTTCCCCAGCCCCGCTCCCTGCCAGGGCGCGCGCCTCCAGTGCCAGCCGGGGCCCGGGGGCAAGCCGCACGCACACCCCGCAGCAACAGTTCAGGCTCCCTGGGAAAGAACAGAAAGAAATGGCTTTGGGAGATAGACCTGCGCTGACAGCCGTCTCCTTCGCACAGGATAGGCTACTGAAGTAGCCCGAAACGACGATGACATTAAACATTTAGATGATTTATAAAATGAGGGTTGGCATCTACAGGTGTGTTTCTCATATAAAATCAAGTTCTGTTAGAAATGAGCCTTTCTCTCCTTACCTAGCCGTCATGAGAAACTAAAATGCCTTGTAGTTTTGGAACTGAAAATAATTTAAAATGGGAGAGCTAGACATTTTTAAGCCCGGTTATAATCTTTACCCAGATTGTTCTGGTATATAAATTTACTGTGTCCGACTATTTAAAATTCGCATAGCTAGGTGGTGATCTTTTCCTGTGATAGTATTCCTCGCATGAACAAGATGTTTAGTTTCAATTGCCTTACTTGAAAGTGCACCACGTGCTTTGAAAATATATAGCAAAAAAAAAAAAAAAATATATATATATATAGCAATTGTTGACTTCTAGAGGTTCTTAAATTTTTATTAAGGTGTGTCAATAACTCTGCTAATAAAGTTCATTCCGTATAGCAATCATTTTACAGAAGAGCTGCTTTATTTAACTTACATTTGGAGTCTACAAGACCATTTTTATCACTGGGAAGTTGAATATAGAAGGGAACATATTTCAAATGACTAAAACACATGATTTCAACATTTTCTAATATTAATTTGGTAGCAATTAGATACAGTAGTGAACATGGAAAAGAGGCCCTCAAATAGGACTGTATATAGGTTAAAGAAAAAAGTTTATAGCAAGACCCTTTCTCAAAAAGACAAGAAAAAAAAAAAAAAAACGAATTTAATCTGAATCTTCCTAAATGGAAGTGTATTATGTCTGCAGGGAAATTTACCTAGAATAAGTATACTCGTACAAAAACCAAGCAGGACTTATTTTTGTATTTGCAGGTTGCATTGTAAAATAAGAACATATATAAATCAGGGAATGCATGGTAACTGCACTCTATTTTTCTAAAGATTAAAAAAAGGAAAAATTTTAAAATCTAAAAGAATAGCAAATAGCGAAAATTGTAAAGAACTACTGACTAAGCCGTTAATAAAGAATTCACTTGATTAATGTTTTGGATTTTTTTTTTTTTTTTTTTTTTCAGAACTGGGGATTGAACTCAGGTCCTTGCATGTTTTGGAAATAATTTAAATGACTGCAAAAGAATGAAGTATTAGCATATATAAGAGGATTTATCTTACATATGTTCATAATCTTTTGAAAGAAAAAATGTTGGTTATCTGATGTTTTAAAACTGAGTTTAAGAAAATTGCTAAGTATCCTATGAAGTTTAATAAAAGTAAAAAAAGTTAATATAAAATAGTTCTGTGCTGAATAGAGATGTTTACACGTGGACACATCTTGTCTCTGTTTTCTATAATAAATCAAAACTACTTTCCTTAAAAGTATGTTTCCCATTAATAAGGGTTTATAAACATGGTTCACTTTATTTTTCTTTTCCTGTTATTTTTTATCTTTGCACAGTTTGCATGGATAATAACAATTACCGGTTGGTGTTTTCTGTCAAATGTAATACAGCAACGCTCATGGCAAAACTGTAAAGAATTGTTGGAATTTTAAAATGATATTCAAAGAAATTTAAAAATAGTAAATAAACTTTAAACTTAAAAGCCTTTTATTAGTATATTTTGAATTTCTATATTAATTTTTTTCTTAGGTGAAAAAAATTGATCCAAGATAAAAATCCAAGAGTGTTAGCAGTTATAGAACAGCATTCAAAGAAGAAAACAAACCTATAAGCTTTCACCTAGGAAGAAACCATGCTTACTTTATGAGCCGCAGCACTGACCAAACAGCGTGGAGCTGGGAGTCGGAGGACCTTTTGCTGGAGTTAGCACTTAGGAGCACTTGCCGTTCAGCCTCTCTGTGCGTCACTTTACTGTCTTAAACACAGCGACAGGCACACAGTTACAGGACAATAAATGAAAGTATTGCTAAATTAATTATAGAATATGGATAGATAAGTAAATAGATATTTGAGAAGAAGGAATGAATGTTGAGAAAAAAAATAGATCTGTAGCCCCCAAAATCATTAAGTAAGTACGTTTAATAGGCAGTTGTGCCTGGTGCCACATGGCATGCCGGCCCTGCCCTGAGTGTGCTGAGCCGGTCATTGAGTCCAGGCGTGGTGGCACATGCCTGTAAGCCCAGAGCTGGGGGGGAGCTGAAAACAGGAGGATCACTATGAGTCAAGCTGCATAGTAAGACCCTGTATCAAATACATTAAAAAAAAACAAACAAACAGGCAATTGTTATCAGTATAAAAATTCAGTAAGATAAATGAAGTAATCTTTTGGATGCAGGTAAGTTTCTAAAATAGAATACTTATGAGAAGTATTGTGTCCATTTATTCCTCTGGAAAGACATGACAGGACCTCTGAGATAGCTCAGCGGACTAAGCAGCTGCTTAGAAAAGCACAGGGACTGGGGATTGAAGACCTGTCCTGCAGGCCATGCTGGCCCCACCCCTGGGCTTCACTGAGTGGGCAACTGAGTCCGGCGTGGTGGTGCATGCCTGTAATTCCAGCACTGGGGGAGGCTGAAAATAGGAGGATCACTATGAGTCTGGCTGTGTAGTGAGACCCTGTACCAAATACATTGAAAGAAAAAGAAAAGAAAGACATGAGAAATCTCATATTATTTAACACTAGACAGTTTAAAGAATTGTTTTATTGAGGCCTGCCAGATAGCTCAGCGGACTAAAGGGCCTGCTTAGGTAGACACAGGGGCCAGGAGTTTGTTTCCCTGGCCTGCTGCGCCAGCCCTACCCCCCAGGGCCCACTAAGAGGACAACTGAGACCAGGCATGGTGGTGCATGCCTGTAATCCCAGTGCTTGGGAGGCTGAAAAACAGGAAGATCACTACGAGTCTGATCTGTGTAGAGTGGGCTAAGGAAAAAAAAAAATTTAAGTAATTATTTAGGAAAATTTAATTCAAATGTTGAAAGAGGACAGTTCCAGTCTGTGTTCAGAAATATGCAAATAATCTCTAGATGTTCTTTGAAAGTATACCCATATAAAAAGCTTCAATTTATAGAATAACAACTTAGGGAGTTGGTATTAACTGAGAAAGGATTAACTTCAAAGTTCCTTCCACTATTAATACTTTCTAGTGATTGAAACATAGACTTCTGCTTCTGGGAAGATGGAGTAGACATTTTCCTTGTTCCTCTCAATAAATACAGCTAAAAGTCCTAAACATTATATATATGAGATTCCAAAAGGTTGAAGGAAAACAGACTAACTAGGGGTCTGGGAACACAAGAAACACATACTATGGTTAATTGTCTATTTGTTTTGTCTCATATCCTTGTTTTTTGTTTGTTTCTTTGTTTTTAACCAGAGATTGAACTCAGGACATAGCGGTTGGCAGGCACCGCTGAGCTATCTCCCTGGATTCATATCCCAGTCTTGAAAAAGTGAAAAACCAGCAACCTGGCCATAGCAATGGCACGGACAGAGAAGCTCTATCAAAGTTCAGGAGACAACTCATGATCTGGAATATAGGAAACTTGGGAATCAAGAAAAAAGACATTAAGGAATAAATGGGTAGGGGCTGGTGAGATGGCTCAGTGGTCTAAAGCACCTACTCAGAACAAGCTTAGCAAAGCACAGGGACCGCGGTTCAATCCCCCAGCACCACATGCCAGCCAGCCCTGCCCCCTGGTGGGCTGAGCTGGCCACACACACACACACACACACACACACAAAAATAAAAAAAAAAAAAAGGAATAAATGGGTAAATACAGTACTACAATACAAATTGTCATAACTCAGCCAAAATGAAATAATTGAATAGCCCTAGAACTATTAAGGAAATTTAATTCATAATTTGAAATTTTCCTGGAAAGAAATCTCTAGGCCCCTAAGATTTCGTTGGAGGATTCTATGTAAGCATTTTAAAAATTCATACCTTTTATGTACATGTTTCAGAAAATAAGAGAAAACGCTTCCCTATTTATTTATTTTTGGTGGAACTGGGGATTGAACTCAGGCCCTTGCGCTTGCCATCTACTGAACCATCTCCCCAGCCCCCTAATTTATTTATATAGTCACTCTTACTCCAATACCCAAACCAGGCAAAATCAGTACTGAAAACCATAGGCCGATATTTCCCATAAAAATGGACCCAAAAATTCTTAACAAAACATTAGCAAACAGAATTCAGCAATATTTAAAAGAATTATACTCCATGACCAAGTGAGATTTATGTTAGTGTTTGAAGACTGATTCAATATTCAAAAGTAAATTAACATTGTTAGCCACTGGGTAAATGCATGTTTAATCACTATGACAAATCTTCCCACTTCTATGTGAATGGCTGACATTAGATACATGAAGTGTCACTGACAAAATTTAGCAAGAATTCTGAGAAACTGAATCACTCATCTATTGCTGTTGGGACAACAACTAAGCATGTGACTGTATTTTGACCCCAGCAGCTGTACCTTTGAGGACTTATGCCAGAGAAATAAAAACATATTTTCATGGAAGATCTGTACATGAATATTTATAGAAGCTTGATATGTAATAATTCAAAATTGAAAACAACCCAGATGTCTTCAGTGGGTGAGCACAATGTAATATACTGTATATCTGTGGCAAGGCACACTATACAGCCATAAAAAGGAGCAAAGAAAAAAGAATGCACACAACTGTCTGGATTAATCTCCAGAGAATTATGAGACATGTGGGGAACTTGATCCTTGGAGTCCATTAGCGAAGTCCTTTCTCTCTGCCACATTTTCCTCTTGCATTGTCTGTAGAGGGACTTTCTAAGTTGTGACCTTCTAAGACAAGTCAGATAATGGTAAAGCTTCCCCAGAATTAAATTTAATATTACTGCAATATTTGTAATAGTTGTGTGATCTTAAAGAATGTAGGATTCCATTAAGCTCAAAATTCTTCTAGGGTTTGATCCTGCCCCAAATTTGTAGTCATTTACAAACCAACCAGGGAGTGTGCTGGGGTTAGATTCTGCAAGTGACAGAAAACCGGGACTTGGTAAACAGAGGTTTACCTGTCACATAAGCACAGTGGTTCACAGTAGGACTGGAAGCATTGCAATTATGAAAGATGTGGGCTCTTTCATGTTTGCTGCTTTTCCATGTTCAATATAAACCTTCTTTCTCAGGCTCCATTGTAGATTCCCAGGTGTCAGCTTGGCGATTTACAGCCACATTCTTATAAGAAAAACCGAGGAGAGGTGCACATCTCCTTCCATTAAGTTGGGTACGCTACTTTTACTTGCCGTTGGGTAGAACTTCACATATCCTTACCAAATTTAGCATCTGGACTAATTCTGCTCCCAAAGGAAAGTACAAGATTTCCTCTCTCGTACAAGACTTGCCTCCCCCAAAACGAGGTGTGACATACATGTCCTCAAAACCTCCCTAATGATTTCCAGTAGCTCTTAGAGTAGGATCCTTTGAAACTGCACGCAGTCCGGCCCTCGCCTGCTTTCTGACCTCACCTTCTGCCTGTTGCTACTCACACGCAGGCCTGCAGCCCTACTGTTTCTCCAACACCCAGCTTATTCTGCCTTAGGCTCTTTATAGGTGCTGTTTTCTCTGGTGGTGCACTGCTGCTGCAGGACTGAACCCAATTTGCTCTCTCACCTCTTCAGATCTCAAATATTGAAATTCATTATTTCTTCAGATCTCAAGTGCCCTCCTACATACAACTTGAGTTGTCTAGCAAATCCTTCATCTTCTTATCGTGCTTAATTTTATTCATTACATGTGTCAAGGTTTTAAAATTTAAAATCATACTCTCCAGGTGATGTTTCTTTCCCTAGAATGTTGACACCATTAAGGCAGTAATTTATTTTTTACAACTTTTCTCTTGCAGTTGTATCTCCAGCAGAAGCATAATGCCAGGCATAAAGCGGGGACTCAATAAGTAATTTTGAGGGGCTGTATAAAGAAATGGATTACTAGCTCAAAGAAACTAGCCATTAAGAATATCTGACTCAGGGCTTCATTTCCATGTTCACTAAGCAAATCTCTGATTAGAATTTAGCTTCCTCTATAAACCTCATTACTTGGGGAAAAAAAAAAACCTTCTAGCCATTTGTGAGCACTGACTAACAGTCTTGTTTTTATATAGATGTCTCCATTCATTTGATTGATGAGAATTATTCCTGAGAGGGAAATCTGTCTCGGAGTTCAAGGTCTTACCCAGTCACCCAGACATTGTTGGGTACTTGTTCTTGAAGCAGCAAGGAGAAGCCCCAGTTCTCAGACCATGGTAACCCCATTAAGGTAAAGGCCTTGTGTGAAGTCCTGTCTGGAACAACTCTGTGCCCTCTGTAATGTTTCTTTTTGTCTTTTCTTTTCTTTTTTCTTTTTTTTGTTTTGAGAATTGAGCGAACTCATGACCTCACACTTGCCAATCTGGCCTTGTGCCGCTGAGCTATATCCTTGGCCCCTGTAATGTTTCTACGCTGGGTTTTAATTTGACCTCATGCACCTTTGAAAGCACACATCTGTCAAGTGGCAGTGACACATATTACCAGTTTAATATTTAATTTCCTTTCTTCTACATCCTCACAGTAAATTTTGATTTCTTTTCTTCTCTACCTTTAAGAAGTAATAAACATGAAAGTTAAAAAGCAAAGTTGTAAGGCCAGAACATTTAGGTTGAAATCTTGGTTTGCCATCTAAGGGATGACCTTTGGAAGCTTTCATTTTCTCACCTGTATCATGAGAAGAATAGCAATACCCACCTATGATTGTGCTGAGAGGATTAATCAAAGTATGCTTATAAATGCTGGCACTCAGTGAAGTTGGCTGTTATTATTATCATTATTGGGAATGAGTAATAGTGTGTGCTAGGTGACTTGAAATGATGCCAATTGTAATATTATTGTTACTATTATTTGGAATCAAGGCTTTACTGTGTAGTTCAGGCTGGTCTTGAACTCACTGTGTAGCCCAGGATGGCCTCAAACCTTCAGTGATCTTGCCTCTGCCACCCAAGTGCTGGGATTACAGGCATGTGCCACTATACCTGGCCCAATTCTAACATTATCAATAGTATAATTACAACAGAAATTAGTGAGGCAGTTGTCAAGTGCTTGAGGGACCCAAGGGAGGTTTTTGAGGGTGAGATCCCCAGGTTAAAGCATGCACTTATACAAGACATCAACAACAACAGCAGGCAGCGTGGAGCACAGCAGAGCACAAGAGCCGCCTTTGTCTTCATTATATAATTCTTATGCAGGTTATTATCTCGTATTTACATTCTTACATAGTTCCATAGCCAGCACATATGGGTTTACCTGCAATAAGTCATGGTTACATAACTGCATCCCTCCGTGCACTTGAGCTAGACAGCTGGATCCACATCCTTAGGTGTCTGTAGAGGCCCCTGAGCTATGAAGCTCTCTGAATGGTTCCCCACTACAGGAGTTAGGGTTCTATTAAGGAATAAAAACAGTAGCCCAGGATGGAATCTTCTGAGTCATGATCCCTCAGGGAGCATACAAAAAAAAAAAAAAAAAAAAAAAAAATCTGCGCAGCATCTTCAGGCTCTTTGCCTAGGACCTCCCCCAAGTGTGGTCAGGCAGGACATGGGCTCAAAGACACATGGGTCGTACATATTCACTATGTAAACACTGCATAGATTGGACCCTATGGAGTCTCCCAGGATTATACTGCTTACATAATGGCTTGAGCTCCCTGCTCAATCCCTTAAAAATCTCTAGACAGAGGGTCCTTGTGGGTATCCTGCTCAGAACCTCCTCCTGGCTAGCAGAGCTTGACATTTTTGCCCTTATATCTTCCACTTTCTTGCCTTTATGTCTTCTAAATAAATTTTCTTGCACCCTCCTCTATCCACTTCTGGTGGTTTCCATTTTTTACATGGGATGTGACACCAACATTCTGGTAACATTACCTAAAGGAAAAGATTAAAACCTTTTTATTTTCTGTAGTGCTGTCATGGTTTGGTAAATGTTTTGAGTGCTTATATTACATTCTGCTAAAACAGAAAATCAAGAATGAGTTGAATGGGGTATACAGATGAATGTCCATTTTGTATGTGTGTATTCAAAGTGGTTGGGATAGATATATAGTTACATTCTGTTAATGAATAGAATGATTTGTTCTAATGGTGTTTGTAAATAGGATCACAAGTCCGCATCTTGTACAGCAATTAACCACTAAGAAGAATATATGCAGTGTATTATTTGTTGAAAAATAAAAAAATAAATAAGTAAATATAAAAAATAAAAAAAAGAATGAGTTGAGCATGTTGTCTAATGTTAGCAAAATAGAAAAATAACTGGCACAACTCAGTAAAAATGATACTTAAAGGGATATCAAATTCAAAATTTTTTAGAGGACATGGGAGGGAAAGAGAGGGTAAGTTTTCCGTTATTTCTTGTAAGACATTAACCAGACATATAAAAAAGAAAAATACATGGGCATGATGTCACATGCCTGTAATTTCAGCACTTAGGAGACTGAGGCAGGAAGATTGCCACTAGCTTAAGACCAGCAAGAATTACACAGTGAGTTCAAGGTCATTGTGGACTACATGGGGAGACCCTGTCTCAAGAAAGCAAACAAACAAAACAAGTAAATCAATAAATAAGTAGATAATATAGAAAAATTAAAACTAGAGTTGTTATCTATTGATTGAACTCTCCCCCAACTTCTACAAATTTCTTTGACTTTTTTCCTTTCTCTGCCATGCATTTAAGGCTTTCTTTAAGTGTCTGGGAGGGTTGGTTCTCTGTTGAGATACATTGAAGAGTTAGAGGTTGATAAGCTAATTGGAAGCTCCGTTGTCATGGAGAAATTTGTGGGCAGGCGAGCATCTTTTTTTTTGACAGTTGGCCTTATGCATATATAAAAAAATTAGCATATGTTTACAGTGCATAATGATTACATACATTGTGAGGTATGCATAACTCATCTCAATTCTTTTTTTCGCCTTTCAGTTCACTCCTGTTTGATTTGGCCAGCATCAACTATAAATCCTTATGAAATTAATTATCACACATACAGATGAACAGACTAATAGGCCAAGAACATTTAAAATTCACAAGACAGGGATAGTAATCAAGAGACACTTTTAGATACATTGACCATGCTGATTATGGTAATTTTTTTTCTTACTGTCTCTTTTCCTTTATTTGTCTTTTATATTGCACTTTATTTATATATTGAGTTTCCATATAGTGTGCAATATTTAGGCTGTGTGTCTGATTTACTTCACTTAACATTATGATCTCAAAGTACATCCATTTTCCTACAAATGGCTTGAGCTTATCCTTCTTTATGGTAGAGTAGTACTCTGTTGTATATAAATACTACACTTTCTTTATCCATTCATCTGTTAATGGGTAGATAGGTTGCTTCCAGCATTTAGCTACTATGAATTGCACTACTGTTAACATAGGTACGTGTACATCACTGTGATATGATTGCTCTAACTCTTTTGGGAGCGCACCTAGAAGAAGATTAGCTAGATCAAGTGGAATTTCTTATTTTGTTTTGTTTGAGACAGCGTCTCACTTACTATGTAGTGGAGGGTGGTCTTGAACTCACTATGTAGCCCAGGCTGGCCTCAGACTTGCAGTGATACTCTTTCCTCAGCCTCCCAAGGTATAGGAGGCTGCACCAATGCACACAGCTATTTTTAGGTTTTCAAGGATTGTACCAGTTTACACTCACATCAACAATGAAGGATTTCTTTTTCCCTACACTCTTGCCAACATTTGTTATTATTATTATTATTATTATTATTATTATTATTATTATTATTTCTTGATGACAGCCATTCTTTCTGAAGTGAGATGGAACCTCAGTGTTTTTTGGTTTTTTAGCGGAACCAGGGATTGAACTCAGGCCCTTGCACTTGCCAGGCAAGCGCTTATTCTGCTGAGCCATCTCCCCAGCCTCTGAGTTCTTTATGTATGCTAGATACTATTCCTTTGAGGAATAGCTGGAAGTCACCCCCACCCCATTTTGTAGGTTATTGTTTCTCTATGTTAGTGGTTTTCTATGCAGTTCAGAAGAACTTTCATCTGACATTATCCCATTTGTTGATTCTTGGTATTATTTCTTGTGCAACTGGGTTTTGTTCAGAAAGTATTTGTTTACACCCATGTCTTAAAGAGTTTTATCTATTTTGTCTTCTATCAGATTAAGTGTTTCTGTTCTAATGTTTAGATTTTTTTATCCATGTTAATATTAGTTTAGTGCATGGCGAGAGATATTGGTCTAGGTTCAGTCTTTGGCATGTGGTAAAACAGTTTTACCAGCACCATTTGTGAAAGAGGCTATCTTTCCTCCAGCAAAAGGATTTCACAACTTTGTCAAAAAATGAGTCCAGGGACTGGGAAGATAGCTCAGTGGCATAGGTGCCTGACTGGCAAGTGCAAGGTCCTGAGTTTGATCCCTGGACAGAAAAAAAAAAATTATATCCCAGCATGGTGGTACATACCTGTAATCCTAACACTTGGGAGGCTGACACTTGGGAGGCTGAGGCAGGAGGATTCTTATCAGTTCAAGACCAACCTGGCCTACAAACCACAAAGTGAGCTGAAGACAAGCCTGAACTGCACAGTGAGACCCTGTCTCAAAAAGACAAGAAAGAAAAAAGTTAGCTGACCATGTCTGGGATTATTTATTCATCTTCTGTTATGTTCCATTGAAACACTAATCTTGTATTTTGTTTTTGCCAATAACTTGGTTTTTTTTTTTGTTTTTTTTAGTCACTGTACCTTTGTAGTGTAATTTGAAGCCCAAGAGTGAGATGCCCCTGCCTTTCCCTTATTGCACAGAATTGCTTTTGATATTTTATATGTCTTTTGGTTCCAGATGAATTTTAGGGTTGTTTTCTCTAGTTTTGTAATGAATGCTGCTGGTATTTTGATTGGGGTTGCATTGAATCTGTATAATAGCTTTGGAAGTATGACCATTTGCACTATATTGATTCTACCTATCTGGGAACAGGAGAAATCTTTCCACTTTCCGATGTCCTCTTCAGTCTTTGTTTTCAGAGTACTGTAATTTTCACTGCAGAGGGATTTCACTTCCTTGGTTGGGTTAATTTTTTCTTTTCTTTTCTGGTGGAACTGGGGATTGAACTCAGACCCTTGTGCTTGCCAAGGAAGCGCTTATTTCACTGAGCCATCTCCCTGGCCCCTATTTCATTTTTCTTGATGCTATTGTGAAAGATATTGTTTCCTGAATTTCTATCTTTGTGAGAGGCCAGAGAGATAGCTCAGTAGAATAAGCACTTGTCTGGCAAGCACAAGGTCCTGAGTTCAATCCCCGGTACCAAAAAAAAAAAAGAAGCTTCCATCTTGGTTAGTTCAGGAAATAAAGCTGAACATGGTGACACAAGACTGTAATCCCCGCACTCAGGAAGCTGAGACAAGAGGATTCCTGTGCGTTTGAGGCCCACCTGGGCTACAAAGTGAGTTTTAGTATGCACTTTTTTTTTTTTTCTGAACCAGGGATTGAACTCAGGCCCTTGTGCTTGCCAGGGAAGAGCTTATTCTATAGAACCATCTTCCCGACCCCTAAAGTAAGTTTTAGGTCAGCCAGAAGTACATAGTGAAACACTGTCTCAAAAAGGAAAAAAAAATTAGAAAAGATTTTATTTCACATGAGTATCTTAACTATGTCTGTTGCAAGGCATGATTATTAAATTATCAAGATTCATATTAGGAGCTGGGGAGCTGGCTTGGTAGTCTAAGCACCTGTCTGGTAATCAAACTCAAGGACCCAAGTTCAATCCCTGGTGGCCCATGCCTGTAATCCCAGCTCTGGGGGGACTGAGATAGGAGAATCACTGTGAGCCTGCACTGTGTAATGAGACCCTGTATTAAATAAATAAATACATATACATTTTAAAAAAGATTCATATCAGACATAACCACATGTGTTCATTATCGAGAATGCATCTCACTGATGCGTTGTCTCTCTACTCCTGTTACCCATTCAGCAGTAAGTTGAGGCCTCATTTGTTTACATTAGTGCTTACCTCTCCTGCAAAGGCACCCACATCAGTGCTTACAAATCCTTAGTTTATTTTATCATCATTATATAATCATTTATTTTAAGTATTAATGCCAGTAATATTATTTAATATGTTATCATTTAGTAATACTATGTTATAATTCATTATTTTCTGTGTGTTACTACAGATGTACTAAACGCATCGATCTGGAAGACAGTGTTCACTGGCACTTATTTGTGTGGCAGGGCTTATGGGATGAGCATCCTGAAAGATCACGTGAGGGCTTGTTTTCTAGTCAGGTCTTATTTTCAGGGGAACATGGTAGATTAGGCTTCGCCATATAACCTAGCAGTTGTTGCATCCATTTTCCATGTTCCCTTGTTCTTATAGTGTGTCTGAGTAGTTGGTCTTTGAAGACATCATCATCTTATAGTTCTGACATTCTGTCCTTACACTGGTCAGCTCTGCTGCCCCTACTTTGAAGATTT
>NW_004524753.1:280667-281628 GCF_000260255.1 Octodon degus | reverse complement strand
CTCCCTCTCTGTTTGAGACAGGATCTTACTTTGCAGTTCAGGCTGGCCTTACACTCACTTTGTAACCCAGGCTGATCTTGAATCCTACTGCCTCTGCCTCCAGGTGCTGGGATTACAGGTGTACTCCACCACACCTAGAAAGGGAATGTTCATTAGTATTGTTAGTGTTCCAAAGGTAATCTGAGTGTTGCTTTACAGAGAAATAGCAACAGTTATGTGACCCTGTTAATATCAAGCCAATCAGATATAGTAGTACAGCCCAAAACTAATTAGATATTAACATACCTTAAGAGCCAATTATGTACCACCCTTAGTCCTAGGGAAGAAATCTGTAAGTATGGCGTAAACATTAGGGCCACCTAGGTTTGACTTATTTCTTATATGTACTAAATGTGATAGTTATATTGCTACTAATGGTTGAAAAGAATTCAACAGCAATTTTACAAAGTTAACTGTCAAAAAATTAACAAAGCTTTGTGGATATACTATTAAAATATATATAGGGTTTAGGCATGCTGGAATACAAGAGAACATCTTTAAACAGTCTTTTATTTATTTGGTACTGGGTCTTGCTGTGCAGCTCAGCTTGGACTCATAGTGATCCTCCTGCCTCAGCCTTCCCATTGCTAAAACCACCGGTGTGTGCCACCATGCATGGTCTTAGTGGCCCACAAGCTACGAGGTACCAGGGATCGAACCTGGGTCCTTGTGCGGGGATCGAACCTGGGTCCTCATGCTTGCCAGGCAGGTGCTTAGACTGCTGAGCTATCTCCCGAGCCCATGGAGGAAATCTTTTAAATCTTACTCTGTGATCTGAGGAGGATAAAGAAATAGTACAAAGGATCTTATTAGGGAGTAGAAGGATGTTTATTGATTTAGGCAAAAGTAAAAGAAAGAACTGGTGAGAAATAGAAGATAAAAGAAAAGGATATAAGTTGAACTAAATTCAGAAATTTTAAAT
>NW_004524753.1:275612-279862 GCF_000260255.1 Octodon degus | reverse complement strand
AAGAAGAAGAAGAAGAAGAAGAAGAAGAAGAAGAAGAAGAAGAAGAAGAAGAAGAAGAAGAAGAAGAAGAAGAAGAAGAGAGAAACTGACTCTGCAGAGGAAGCTTAGGCTGAATAAAAGAGGAGAAAGCAAGATAAAAGTATGCCCTAGAGGACACAGGGAAGACTACCATGAAGAAAACCATGGCTACGAGCTCTTCCTGGCAGCAGCATGTCCTTTTGTGCTGTCCAAATCTTGAGGAAGCCCTTGAGAACTACATCTGGCTCCTGAGAGGCGGGGCTAGCATCCTTGCCTCATGCTGAGGACAGTCCTAGGCCATCCTATTGAAAATAGAAGTTCCCATGCAGGGCTTTGGGGACTGTTCTGTGATCTTTGTAATTAACAGGTCACACCTACTTCCCCAGGCAGTTTTGCTGTAATCTCCTCTATCATTTTTGCTCAAGATGGTAGCTAAAGAAGGCAGATCCCAGATCCATGCTGGATGCAGGCAAGTAGGATTAGGACAAGAGTGCGAATTCTCCCTCTTGCAAATTCAGAGCAGTTCAGTCTGAGCCTGACCTGTGGCCCTGGAGAATACGGCCTGATTCTTTTGGTTTAAACCTCTCAGGGGTCTCGACCCGCCAACCTGTGGCTCCCTGATCAAACCTCGTTTCTGTGGCTGTCCCTCACCCAGTCACTGTGGAAATATAGCAGTGGGAGCTCCGAAGCCACCCTGGGGCTGCTCTGAGTACCAGGTTCAGTCAGTCCCTCCCTGGAATGGCCTCCCACCACTGTCTCCATGTATATGGCGGGTGCGTTTATGAAGTCACTCTCCAGCTGTTGCAGCAGGCGGCATCCAGAGGTCCATTCCAGCACTGCCTTACTCCCTGAGAGTCTCCAGAGGCCCCTCCTGTCTCATGAGCCACAAGCCAGGAGCCAGGGGAAAGTGTAGGCTGCCCCTTCCTTTTTTGCTGCTGTGTTCTATCTTTTTACATTTCTCCATAGGCCCTTCTGGGGTCCTGAGCATCGACCTCCCTCCTTCTTTTCTTCCCTGAATTGTTTTTTGGTGTCTGGATTCCAGGTTCTTGGAGAAGCTGAGTTGCTTATTTACCACGCCAGCATTTCTCTAGTAGGTTGGCACTTTTGTAAAGGGCGCTAAGACGACTTGGTGGTGAGGGGATCCTCTGGGTCTCTTTGGAAGGTTCCTTCGATGTCCTAAATAACCATGATTCCTGGTGTCCCAGGACTTGGAATAGGACAGGTCTCTTAAGTGGTAGATTCCTTCTGCCTAATTCTGATTGGTTCCTTACCTTTGGGTTGTCTTATTCTTGCTCTCAGTGTGCTTAGAGTCATTAATTCTTGGGCTTGAATGACTAATACAATCAAAGCTCTTTCTTGTCCCCAAGGATGAAACAACAGCAGCTTGCTGTCTTCGCAAGATGGCTCTCCAGTGTTCTTTTTGCTTTGTTCTCCTGGTATCAGGTCCATTCTGCACCTCTCTGCCTTAATCCAGAGACCTTCCCTAGTTTAATGGAGAGAATCAGCTTAATCCAGGTATTAGGTGCTTTGATTTCGGGGTTCTCTGTTCTAAGCTGGTGTCCCCTTCGTCTGTTTTCTGCTTTTACTTACCGCTTTCCCATTCCATATTTGTGGCGGCCTCTGTCCAGTTCTGTGTGCTTGTAGGCTTTGACCTTCTAAAACATTGCTTGTACTATCATTTTCAGAAGGGGATAGAGAAAAATGTTACTAGCGTTAAATCTAGCTAAAAATTAAACTAGAATTATTGTCACCTTTTTTTTCTTTTTTCTTTTGTGGTATCAGGGATTGAACTCAGGACCTTGTACTTGCCAGGCAGGCACTTATGCCACTGAGCTATCTCCCTAGTCCTGGTCACTTCTTATAAAAGTTGTTAATGATATTCTAGACATGGTTTCATGTTTAATTTTCATTTTTAATTGATTCGTTTTAAATTTTCACTAAGAAGTAAAAGTATTTCAATGTGTATAATTTTAGCAGGTCAGCAACTGGAATAAGATATTTAAAAATTAAACATACTGAATTCCACTAAAAATTTAAGTGTTAATCAGTGTTACGATTTTGTTATCACCCACATGGATTTACATGTAAATGATTCAAATAAACTTCCATGTAATTTCTCATGTTTTATATGTTATAAAAATTTATACAAAATTAATTTACAAATGAATTGATAGCTTTCCTAAAACAGATACATTCTGTCCACAAAGGGTGATATACATTTTTTTTCATTTTTAAAAATATTTTCTGCAATTTTATTTTATTTTGAAGAATCAAAACAAGAGAATGAAAAACAAAAAAGAAACAGTAACATACAGCATTATGTTACAGATTTGCAATGAAAGAATAGCTGATTAACAATGATTGATATGTTATCTATTTTTATCATCAAATCTGTTAAAGGGTGATATTTTTAAGCATAAGTTGTTATGGCAAAATTTACAGTTTAAAAAGTCAAGACATCTATATGTATAGCATTTAAAATAAGTCAACTCTGGAGATAAAAACCAAACAAAGACAATAGGAAAATGTATTTATAATTTTAAATTTTTGTACTCAAAATTCCAAAATCTTCATATCTAAGCATCTCATGTACTCCAGCAAACTGTGGGGCTTTCTATTATACATGTATATATTCAAAATCTTAAAGCAATAAAAAATTTCCTTATGAATATTCCTGCCGAGCTCTGAAGTTACATCTATGCTGGACTGTTGCCCCCTCGTTTTAGTTCAATTTTCAGCTACATTTCTCAGTTATTACTTTTGTTTGCTCCTTAGTATTCACTGCTCTTCTTCCTGTAGGAGTCAATAGATTGGCACTTTGTCAAAAGACCGATTTGTCATTCCATATGTTATGCTTTTGCTAGCACTCCTGTCAAGGAAGATTTAAAGAATTCTAAAACGAGGACTGCCCCTTCTTTAGTTGGCCTGAAGTGGAAGCAGTGATTTGAATTTGCTTTGCTTATACTGGTAATGATTGTACAGTCAGAGAAATGAATTTTAAGGAGTAAAACTCTGCCACCATTTCACAGGGCTTATGCTGTCGACGGGGTAAAAGATGCCTCATGGTCCCCTAGGACTAAACAAAAAGAAAGCTTTCTAATCTTGGAATCCAGTTTTTCTAAGCGAACATATATTCACACAAATTAGAGAACAAAGCCATTAGGAAATTTCATTATGCTAAATATATGCCTATAAGAGATCTAAAAACTCAAAACAAAAGAAAATATAAATATTAATTTATGTCCTTAATATTTTCCCTATTTCCTCTCTAACCTTTTTTTCTCTGTAAGTTGATTGTGTTTATGCTCAATTTTTTCCTCATAAGTGTTTCTGAGAGGTGTATTTCTTTCTCAGAAGTGTGTTTTGATATATAAGTGCTTAATTACCTCGTTAAAATGGATATAAGGGGCTGGTGAGATGGCTCAGTGGTCTAAAGCACCTACTTAGAACAAGCTTAGCAAAGCACAGGGACCACGGTTCAATCCCCCAGCACCACATGCCAGCCCGCCCCTCCCCCTGGTGGGCTGAGCTGGCCACACACACACAGACACACACACACACACACACACAAATTAAAAAAAAATTAAAAACAAAAATGGATATAAGGGCTGGGGAGATAGCTGGCCGGTCTAAGTGTCTGTCTGGCAAGCACAAGGTCCTGAGTTTGATTTCTGGTGCTGCATATTGTGTTGGCCCTGGGCCCTGGGCCCCCAGGTGGGTTGTGCTAGCCTTGTAACTGGGTATGCTGGTACATGCCTGTAATCCCAGTGCTGGGGAGGCTAAGACAGGAGGATCTCTCTGAATCCGAGCTGCATAGCAAGACCCTGTACCAAATACAATTTTTTAAAAATGAAAGAAAGAAAAGAAAATGAATATAATACTGGAATATGAAATGCTAAGGAAGAAGGATGCCATACATTACTACTGTGAGGTTTTATGATGATTCCAAGTGTAAAACTTTAGTTTCTTACAAACTATCACACATCTTTTTTCCCCTTACTTCAATATCTGAAGATATAAATTTAAGGCCCATTTTATAGATGCAATGAAATCTATCTATAGTTTATTGATCTGTATCTCTTGAAAAAAATTCTTTTAAACAGGGAACTTTTGTGTAGGACCTGAAGGAAAGGACTTAGAAGTGAGAGAATCAAGGTAGAAATAGCTCTAAGCCACACAGGCCAATTTTAGCCAAAGAAAGTACATTTTACCCTAGTTAAGCAGATGGAAAG
>NW_004524753.1:260651-275477 GCF_000260255.1 Octodon degus | reverse complement strand
CGGTCCCTGTGCTTTGCTAAGCTTGTTCTAAGTAGGTGCTTTAGACCACTGAGCCATCTCACCAGCCCCTGGAAAGGTTTTAAGAGTACTCCTTTGCAGGGCTGGTGAGATAGCTCAGTAGTCTATAGCACCTGCTTAGGCAAACTTAGGCAAGCACAGGGACTGTGGTTCTATCCCTGGTATCATATGCTGCACCAGCCCTGCCCGCAGGGCAGGCTGAGCGGGCCACACCAAAAAAAAAAAAAAAGTACTCCTTTGAAAGAAAGAAAAAAAATGTGAGCAGATTAGACTGTCATACAAAGTCACACAGACCAAGAAGGCTAGGATAGATGTAGTGATTTGTGGTGGGGATATTAAAAGGATTTCTTTTTATTCAGAGAGATGTATTACATTAGATATTTAGGGGAGTGAAGATGGGAGGAGGCAATAAATATCGAGTCTGATGAACTTAAGCAAAAATGAGGAGGAGACCTTTATTTAGAGTATTTATGGGTATTGCTCAAGGATGCATTGAACAACCCATTGTGAAAACAGGGAGGTAGCTAGCTTTACAACCAAAAATGTCAGATCCTTTGCTTGTTTCTTGTTTTGCAGGTCATCTTTCCTGGGGAACTTGGTTTCTTTCTTTCTTTCTTTCTTTTTTATATATTTTAGGAAAGGGTCTACAGGGTGTTCAGGGTCTCACTACTAGATCAGACTCATAGTGATCTACCTGTTTACAGCCTCCCAAGAGCTGGGATTACAGGTGCATGCCACCACACCCAGTCTCAGAACTTGGTTTCTTAATACACCTGAGATTTACATCTTATAGTTTCAGGCATTAGGGAACAACTTGATTTCCATGTTTCCTGTTTATAACCTAGATTCCTTGGTGGGGTTTATTGGCTTTGGCAGTTGTCCATGCCTGGATCACAAAAGATTAGATCTGGCCAAGAGAAAGGGGCACATTATAGCTCAATTATAGCCTGGAGAGGAAAGGAAGAAACAGTAGTCCCTAAAATCAGCAGGGGAACTGGGGGGCTATCCCAGAGTTTTCCACTGTAGAAGTATCTTTTAAAATCATTGAACTAATGAGATTTTCTTTTTTTTTCTTTTTCTTTTTTTTTTTTTTTTTTGCAGTACCAAGAATTGAACTCAGGATTCTGTGCTTGCCAGGCAAACACTTATTCTACTGAGCTATCTCCCTGGGCCCGAACTAGTGAGATTGAATTGGAAGAAATTTTTTGATATGTGAGCATAAAAATCCTATTCCAACATTATATTTTGATAAGATAGCTGTACCTGAAACTTCTACCGTGTTTCTTTTATAATTTTGGAATGAGACAATAGTTTATTAATATTAATTTTATAAATTTATCTCATAAATTATTCATTTTGAACTATAGCTAGAAGGCATCAATAAATCTAATACAGATCCCTCATTTTATAGAGAAGGACTCTGAAAGAATAAATAACTTGATCAAGGTCACATTGTAAGCAGTGAAAAAATCTGTGCTGGAATCCAAGAATTATTTCTTATCTGGTACAGATATCTTGCTATCACTACTTGTTTAGAAATATTTTGTCCTTTGCTGAAATAATTAAGGATGAGTTCTTATTTGTGTAATATTTGAATCAAAGTGTCCATAACCTCCCCTCCCCCACCTCATTGTGCTCTGTAACAAGAAGACTTAAAGCGTGTTTGAATATTAGCTCAGAATTAGAGGCACACCAGTTCCACACAGTGCTTTCTAATGAATGAAAGGCCAGTTTTTGCAGAGGTGATTTGCATGGAGATCTGCAGGAAGAGCCAAGCTACCCAAAGCAGCTTTGGGTTGCATCGGTTCCAAGGTGGTAACTAAAGCTAGAGCAGGGCATGCCACAGTTCATTATGGCAATGATGAGCTGAACAATAAAGATGACAAATAGTCAGTCAGTGAGGGCCCTATGCACAACAGACAGACAAATGTGTAAACAAGCACGCCAATTCCAGAAAACAGCAATAGCTGCCCTCGAGAGACTAAAATGAGAGACGTGAGAGTGCGGGAATCACTGAATATTTTTCTGAATCAGTGGATAATCCAATGAGAGGGAAACTGTCAAAATAAAAATGACATACCAACAACTTCAGTGACTAAACCGTATCTCAGAAGAGCTCCAGATCACATTGGGTTGCATTCAACATTCATTTTATTTATTTGTGTTTTTGAGACAGGGTTTCACTATATAGCTCAGGCTGGCCTTGAGCTCATTTTGTAGCCCAGGCTGGTCTCAAACTCGCAATGATTCTCCTGCCTCAGCCTCCAGAGTGCTGAGGTATAGACCACCATGCCTGGCTCTCAACATTCATTTTTCAAACACCTTAGAATTAGGATTTAGCTGCCTCAAACCAAGAATTTTAATTAATTAATTAATTAATTAATTTACTTTTGCAGTACTGGGGATTGAACTCAGGACCCTGCATTTGCCAGGCAAGTGCTTATTCTACTGAGCTATCTCCCTGACCCAAGAATTTTAAATTAAAAGTTGACTTTCATAAATGGTAGAGCAAGGGCCGGGGAGATGGCTCAGTGGAATAAGTGCTTCCCTGGCAAGCGCAAGGGCCTGAGTCCAATCCCCGGTTCCGCAAAAAAAAAAAAAAAAGCAAAAAAACAAACCATAAATGGTAGAGCAAATCTAGCAACATTTTCCTTTAAAAAATGAACATAGCAAGTGAGACCCTGTCTCAAAAAGATAAAAAAAAAAAAAAGCAAAGGTGTTCTTTGTCACAACTATTTTTCAGTTTCATATCCAAATTCTTTTTGTTATTGTAAAACATCCAAAAGAAGTGAGAATTAAGCATTGATGAAAAGGAAAACAGAAATGTTATTTGAGGAGACATAAAGGACCTAAATTAAGACATCCCTACCTCTGAAAACTACTAGAGATATTAAAAGCATTCAGTGAAATGGGCAATTACAAGGAAAATCTGCAAACACCCACACTTTCTCCAAATATTAGTGATAACCAAGCTAGAAAAGATGATGCAAAAGGAAACTTACTCATAAACTATTAAAAGAACTTTAATGAAAAAATGTTTTAAAAATCAAGCAAATTTAAAGATGTATAACTGTGAATAATGAAGATATTTTTAAATTAATGTATAGATTTAGCATATTGCCAATAAATACAGAAGAATATTTTATAGAACCTGAGAAAATCATTCCAAAATTATCTAGGTAGAATTATCAAATAGCATTCTTTTTTTTTTTTAATGTATTTATTACAGGGTTTACAGGGTCTCACAGGTCGGACTTGTAGTGATCCTCCTGTTTTCAGCCTCCCAAGCACTGGGATTACAGGCTTGCACCACCACGCAGAGACTCATTCACTGTCTCAATGAGCCCTGGGGGCGGGACCGGCCATAGGCAAGAACATTCTGAAACAGAACCTAATTACATGCCTGCCTAAGCAGGGGCTTTAGTCTACTAAGATATGTGGCCTGCCCTCAAATAGCATTCTAAGAAGAAAAAGAAAGAAAAAAAGAAAGAAAGGAAAGAAGGAAGGAAGGAAGGATGGAAGAGAAAGAACAAAGAACTATTCTTACTAGATACTAAAATTTTGAAAGAAATAAGCAATGATATGGAATTAGAAAAAAATGAAATGAAGGTTAATTGAATCGATAGATAACTTGGTTCACAGATTATGATATGTTGAACTCATCCTAACTAAATAAGGAGGGGCCTGAGAGATGGCTCAGTAAAATAAGCACTGGCCTGGCAAGATCAAGGGCCTGAGTACAATCCCCAGTTCCGAAAAAAAAAAAAAAACATAAATAAGGAGAAAAGGAATTACAATTCAATGACAAGTGAAAAAAAAAATCAGCCATTAATGTAGAGAAAAATTAACTTAACTTAGACATTTACCTCAAACTATATTTTTATTTATTCTGCAAGAGGCTGCCCATAAGTACTCTATTTAATTATTTTTGAAAGCTGGCATTAAATCTTTTAAAAGTTGCCAGCTGCTTTCTTTTTATATAGAGAAATAATCAACTCATCTTCGAAGAAGAATTTCTTTGCTTTGCAAAAATCAGCAGAATGTATGTTTTTAATTTAAAAAATGTGTAGTAAATATTTACTCATTGCTTTTGTAGATAAGTGAGATTTCCAGGAAGCTGATAAACTTGATTTAGAAGTATAAATTTGACTTACTGGCTGCTGTTATGTTTCTCTTTTTTGGAATGAAAGTGGGCATGTGGGGGCCAGGGAGCTAGCTCAGCGGCCTAACTGCCTGTCTGGCAAATGCAAGGTCCTGAGTTCAATACCCAGTACTGCAAAACAAACAAACAAATAACAACAAAAAAAGGGGGAAATATGTATTTTTGAAATATGGCTTTAGCCTGCACTATCCTTCCAAAGTACTGTTTATTGGGGCTGGGGAGATGGCTCAGTAGAATAAGCACTTCCCTGGAAAGCACCAACAGCCTGAGTTCAATATCCGGTTCTGCCAAAAAAAAAAAAAAAAGTACTGTTTATTTTGGAAGTGTGTGTGTGTGTGTGTGTGTGTGCGCACACACACACACAAATGAGCACATATGTGTTGTGTAAATAACTGCTTAGGGCCGGGGAGATGGCTCAGTAGAATAAGTGCTTCTCTGGCAAACGTAAGGGTCTGAGTTCAATCCCCGGTTCTGTCAAAAAAAAAAAAAAAAAAATTGCTTATAAGAGATTGTCACACAGGACTATGCTGAGAAATAAAAACATGTGAAAGGAAAACAGTAGGACTGGGCTTGGTAAACCACTGCCTGGGCTGGATCATTGGTGCCTTTTTACGGCCTATCAAAACCAGAACAACTGAGACCTGGCAAATGTTGCTAATGTTTGTCACTACTTGGAGCCACAAGGGCTAGACTGCTCTCTGCTGGGGGGCGTGGGGAGGGTTCCCACTGTCACTTGCTTAATTTTTCTAACTCAGTTATTCTTCACAACCATCCCCAGAAGAGGAGTGGATGGGTTAGAGAGGCCCCCCTCCCCCGCTTAGGGCCGCTTCTCCAGTGTGGAGTTGCTTAGAGAGTTTTTGTTGGTGGAGGTAAGTTCACTATTGGCTGTTCCAAAAATAACTCTTTCCGCTGAGTTGTTGGAGCCAGTACTGTTTTATTCCAGCTGTAGCCATGCTTTAGAGAGTTAAGGGAGGGGTCACAGTCCCTGTTTAGAGAGAAACTGATAGGGCAGAGTGGCATTCGGTTATCAGATGACAGGAGTGTACTGCTGAGCTAATCAGCGGTGATAAAGGATCATGAGGGCTGATTAGCGGAGCGAGCATGTGAGAGACCTGTGGGAGGGAGTCCCCAGGAAGGAACAGTCCTAGAACCTACAGAGTGCAGACACATAGTTTCTAGAAGTTTGCTGTTAAAATACAGGTGACCTTGTTACATAACCTCACATTTGTGTGGTCTGTGGACTACTAGGGGTCAATTCATTTATCCTTCGCTTACTCATTCCACAAATATTTATTGGTTGTTCACTATGCTCAGGGACTGGGCTAGGCACACAGATACAGGGATGACTAACAGTCTCTGGCTTCTAGGAAAAAAACTATAGTAAGTTAAATTTTAATAAATCAAATGCAAGAAAGTGAGAGGAAAAGAGAGGAGCGCAAACAGAAAAGACCGTAAGATGAAGTTCATGACTACAAACATTTAAAATGTGAATAAAATGAAAAAGGCATAAAAGTACAAAAAAACCATGAGACTGGGAAATTTCTTGTAGTAAAATTTGAAAGAGGAAGTAATGAAATTTGGAATGTAAGTCTTTAATCCAAGTAAAGGGCCGGGGACGTGGCTCAGTAGGAGAAGTGCTTCTCAGGCAAGTGCAAGGGTCTGAGTTCAATCCCCAGTTCTGCCAAAAAAAAAAAAAAAAAATTAATCCAAGTAAAACCCTAACACCAACCCCCCTAGAACATGAAAGAATACTAACAGTATTCAAATAAAGGGAAATAAACATGACTTTATAGTGTGCCTTCAATACCAATAAAGTAAATTCACATTAAAAACAACAATAAGGGGCCAGGGAAATGGCTCAGTGAAATAAGCCCTTCCCTGGCCAGTGCAGGGGCCTGAATTCAATCCCGGGTTTTGGGAGAATAAAAGGTATTATGCTTAAAAAATTCAAAAGTATAAGAAAAGTCATAAAACTATGAATGATTCTGTGGAAACATGCCATGTGGCATTGCTACTATCAGTATAAATTGGTGGAATACAGTACTTTTGAAAGATTAACAAATATTGAGCATAAATAGGTAAATGCCCTTTTGCAATTGAGGATTTATCCTAAGTCAAAATTTCAAGGAGCCAGGGAGATGGCTCCGTGGAATAAGTGCTTCCCTGGCAAGCACAAGGGCCTGAGTTCAATCCCCGGTTCTGCAAAAAAACCAAAATTCACTATTGATAGAACAGTAGTTACTACCCACAACTCTTCATGCCAGGAGCACACACACACACACAGACACACAGACACACACACACACACACACACACACACACACACACACACAGAGATTTTTTTTTTTCCAGTATCAGGGATCAAACTTGATACCTTGTACTTGCTAAGCAGGCACTTACTGTGCTGAGCTATATCCCCAGCCCCAAAACTGATTTCATCTTTATAGCAGACATGTGAAATAGGAACTTTCATTATCTCCATTTTACAGATGAAGAAACTGAGGTACACAAAGTTTAAAAACATTAGAATTACAGGGATGGTCAGTAGCAGAACTGGAATTTGAAGCTAGATGGTGTGGCTCCAGGATCTTGGCTCATTATCATTGTAGTACACTACTTCACTGGAAGAAGAGCTCCATGTAAAAAAAAAAAAAAACCAAACAGGCAATGGCATCATCATTTATAATTTAAAAAGAAAATGGGTGGGAAAACTATATTTTCCCTAGTACGAAAATTGTTCAGAACTTTTGTTTTCCCCATATGCAATAGTATGGGCCATATACTTTATTTATTTATTCCCAGCTCATTCCTTTAATTCCTATTTCAAACATTAAACTATTTTGAGTCCATTTTTTTCAGGATACACATAAACGGGTGCCCCCCTCCCCAATCTCCAGCTTTCCCTTTTATACTTGCTTCCTTTCTTTCTCCACCCTCCACCCCCACCTTCTCCAGAAGAGTCTGTTCTGGGCCATATACTTAAAAAAAAAAAATGTTATGCATCCCTTTTTCTTTTCTTTTTCTTTTTTTTCTTTTCTTTTTTTTTTTTTTGGTGGTACCAGGGATTGAACTCAGGACCTTGCATTTGCCAGCCAAGCACTTATTCCACTGAGCTACCTCCCCAGCCTTTATGGTCCTTCTGTGTCCTGACTTCAGGGGAGGTTTATTTTTATTTTTTGCAGGGTTGAGGGGAGATTTATTTTTTTCTTTTTGGTGCTGAGGACTGAACCCATGTCTTCCAGCTTTCTAGGCAAGCATTCAACCACTGAGCCAAATTCCCAGGTCCTTCTGTATCCCTTCAAATTTGAGCAATTTGTAAAATTCAGAAGGTCCTGTCCAAAAGGGATGCTTCACTGTATTCTGCTACAGTGGTCTATGGCTTCATGTATTATGTCATCCGGGACTGAGTTTTGCTGGAGTGAGAATTCTTTAGGAATATAAATTACCATATTATGCGGGTACTTTTGCCACACTTAGCTCACATTTGGTTGGCCTCGTATTTTAATGTTTGTTGCCTTATCCACCTGAAGTGTTTCACACCTTAATTTAAGCATATCTATATCTTTATCAACACAATTCTTATAAAAGGTTGTGAAGACCTAAGTATTCTTTGCACTATAAAAGTTAGAAAAAAGACTTCAAAAAATTAAAGATAATTTTTTATTGAAACAATGCAGCAAAAACCAAACTACATATTTAGTAATAAATCCTTTCATACTTTAAAAAAAATAAGTTATAAAAATAATGCATCTGTGATGGTTTGCGTCTAGTTATATGCCCAAAGTCTCATGCAGTCATGGGGTGGACTTCTAGAGTTTGTGATTAACTCATAATCCACTGGGATTATGGTGGGAGTGCTGCTGGGATTATGGGTGTGGCTGCCACACCCAACCTGGGGCCGACAGCCTGAATGCAACATAAGGGAGACTGACTTGCTCTTGTGGCCCGTTGTTGCTGCTGCTCCTCCATTTTGCTCTCTTGCTCTCTGCCATGCTCCACTCTGCCCTGGAGCCAGCCGAGAAGGGTCTGAAACCTTCATTAATTGTGAGCTAAATAAACCTTTCCTTCCTTCATTTTGGGTGTTGGGTATTTATCCCAGCAACAAGGGAAGAGTAACTGAGACAACATCCTGTTTATTAGATGTCTATCATGCGGCAGGAACTATGCTAAACACTTTAAATAATTAACTGCTTTTAATCCTCTGTATGGCCATGTAAAGTGGATATTACTTATATATTGCCGTTTTATATGTGAGAACACAGAATTTTGGAGAAGCTGAGGATTTGCTGCAGGTTCCTCAGTTTGTGTGTGGGAGAGTCAGGATTTAAACCTAGGTCAGTTTACATCTAAATAGTAAATTGTTACTCTTATTGGTCGTACATTTTGCTTTCTCTTCCTTCCCCAAAATACATTTAGAATTACTTTCTGTAGTACTTAGTTCTATGATGAAATTCTTACTTTGTGGTTATGATGCAGGGAACCTCCAAATGACACGGAGAAAAAAACGATCTTCAATGGGTGACAGGGTAGATGACCTCCCAATGAATGACACAGGGAGAAAAACATGATCTCCGGTGGATGACCTCCAAATGACATAGGGGAGAAACGATCTCCCAACCTAAAAGGTACCTGGGACAAGTTCATGTTCTCTAAAACCGAAGACTGGATTTTAGGAACAAATGGAGTTATGAGCAGAATATATTTATTGAGGGAAAGAAAACTTCTGTCTGAGAGAGGGACAGAAAGGGGGCCCCGAGTGGGTGGTCTCTGGGAAGTTGTCTCTTCCAGGGACTTTTATAGAGTAAAACCATGTGGGGTGGTGGTCTAAGGTGGAGGCATGAGGTAGGACAAAACTATGGTCAACCAATGAGATTACAAGCACCATTGCTCAGGTAAAATTGATTAAATCCAGTACCAAATGGGGAAGTGAGTCACATAGCAAGTGGGCATGAATACAGGACAGGGTCTCTTCCTGTTGAGGGTTGGGTTAGTGACTCATTTGGGTTCTTTAAAGGTGGTTGATACCTATTTAGAATATCAATCCCTGATGCCCATCCCTAGGAAAGTATGTAACTGCGTTTCCTCTTTTGTCTTGAGGTGTGG
Organism: Octodon degus; assembly: GCF_000260255.1. Taxonomy (NCBI): domain Eukaryota; kingdom Metazoa; phylum Chordata; class Mammalia; order Rodentia; family Octodontidae; genus Octodon; species Octodon degus. The sequence goes on along the minus strand of NW_004524753.1, from coordinate 266,194 downwards.
CCCACATGGGAGTGTCTGTCTCTTCCAAGGTGCAAAGTCACCTTGTCTTCCATCTTGTCTCCTTGAGGGCCTGGCCCTGTCTGACTGCCTATCTTATTTCTATCTAATTCAGCTGCCTACAACAGTTAGAAATAATTATATCAAGTTGCCTTGGATATGAAGAGAATATAATAAATTAAAACTAGACGTGTTTTACAGTACTGACTATAGAGCTCTTTGGAGAGAGACCTGGTAAATGACAAAGAAGCAAAATAAAGGAATGCAGAAGCAGAATATAAAACACCCCCTTGCACAATTTACTTATGTTTCACAAATATGTTGCTTAAAAAGGGATATTGCATGCAAGTATTAATGCCATAAGGGAATACAACTTTGAAATTACCTAAACAGGTAGTGATTTCAGTTGTGACTCTTCAGCAGTGTTCCCTTTTTCTTTCACTGGTTCAAGCATGTAACTACAACTGGGATCTCACTCACACAAAAGCCTTTATCATGTAACTAGTCTGAATTGGTTCCACAGCAAGAAATTTTGCCATATTTGATAGAGTTTTACCATATGCAGTTTGCAACCTCTATCTCTCTCCCTCCCTTCTTTCTCTCTCATTTTTTCTTTCCTTGTTTATGTTATTCTTCAACTTCAGAATTAATTTTTTTTTTTTTTTTTTTGTGGAACCGGGGATTGAACTCAGGCTCTTGCACTTGCCAAGGAAGCACTTGTTCTACTGAGCCATCTCCCCGGCCCAGATTCTTTTCTTTATGTCTTTAGTACAAGGTCTATAAGGTCTCACTCTACAGATCATAGTGATTCTTCTGTTTTCAGCCTCCCAAGCTCTGGAATTACAGGCACACACCACCACACCCAGTCTCAATTGCTGTCTCAGCGTGCCCCGGGGGTGGGGCCAACAGGGTATGCCAGGGATCAAACCCTGGGCCGCTGTGCTCTGCCTAGGCAGGCACTTTAGTCCACTGAGCTAAATTCTTTTACAACATAGGAAAAGACATTATTTTGAAATCATGGTAGCAAGTAGATACTGTAACTGGTTTTCAACCTGTTCAATCAAACAATAATTTACCTTAAACACACAATTTTGCCAGGCGATCACTCACAATCAGTCTCTCACATTTGAAATTCAGCAGATCAGGGACAGACTCACTCCAATGAGCAGGTCTGTGAGTGTCACGCAAGGAACAGAAGTCTCACCTGAGTAACTCTACTTCTACGGATGATGTCAGCCAATCCCCTAAAACACTGTGCAACATCAACCATTTGTTCTGCTTAAAAAGACTGTGCATAACTCATATCTCTTATTATAACAAGCAATAAGTTAGCTTTATCTTTTTATTTTAGATATTGAGTAAAAGGGATTTTTGACAATTATGGAGACTCTATTGAGACTGCTTCGAAGATGCTCCATTGCCAGCATGCCAGGAGCCCATTAGGCCAACAGGTGCACTCAAGAGGTCCCTTGTGCCAAGATTCCATTTGCCCTTCAGATATGCTACCAAATTATTATGAGGGCTTAATAATAATCTGTTCTCTGGTTATTTTCACTGAGTTGTTATTGTTGAATTTATCTTGTTATTCTAGGAGTTGTAGCCAGTAGGTCTTTGTCTAGGGTTAAGTCTTTGTACAAATTAGACCTTTTAGTTTGAAGATGTACCATATATAGTAAGTGGACCTGAGACCTGTTTCTATTTTATTTTATTTTATTTTATTTTATTTTATTTTATTTTATTTTATTTGTGTGTGTGTGTGTGTGTGTGTGTGTGTGTGTGTGTGTGGCCAGCTCAGCCCACCTGGGGGCGAGGCTGGCTGGCATGTGGTGCTGGGGGATTGAATCGCCGGTCCCTGTGCTTTGCTAAGCTTGTATCTAAGTAGGTGCTTTAGACCACTGAGCTATCTCACAAGCCCCAGAGACCTGTTTCAAGAGAAGAAGGCCTTTTGTTTTGGAAGTAAGTCATTTGATAATTTTTAAAGTATTAATCTACTTATTGTCCTGTTCTTTGCCTTGTCTTTCCTGCTGTATGTCTATAAGTACAAAGTCTTATTTCAGGTGTTTTTGTCTAACTTTTTTGTTTCTAAGGAGTGTATGAGGGGGCATTCTATATGGAATATGTGAGAATCAAGGCTTGATAAGGGTCCAGCTCAATGAAGCCAACTTTACAGAGTCACCATTGGAGGTCTGTAAGAACAGCTGTCAGTCAGGGGTAGTCTAGCGATCAACCACAAAACCTTCATGAAGGCTTCCTTTGATTTGCTAACTCATGAGAGGTTATTGTATTTTACCTGTAGTTAGAAGTCTGGGATTGTCACGTTGCTGTGTGGCTCTTTCAAATACCTATCAAAACCTCACATTGTATACTGACCATAGGCACCCTTTCCCCTTTGTGTGTTTTGGCTTTGCTCCTGTCACCATCATATCCTTCTTTGGAAGAGTTTCAGTTTCCTTTTTTTTCAGTACTGGGGATTGAATTCAGGACCTTATGCTTGCCAGGCAAGCACTTATTCGACTGAACTGTCTGCCCAGCTCTCAGTTTCTTTTAAGACATTATAGTTATAATCATTGCAATTTTCTTTTCTTTATGTATTTAGTACAGGATCTACAGGGTTTACATAGTCTCACTACATAGATTGGATTCATAGTGATTCTCCTGTTTTCAACCTCCCAAGCACTGGGATTACAGGCCCGTAATGCCACGCCCAGTCTCAATTGTCATTTCAGTGCATCCTGAGAGCAGGGCCTACACAGCAGGCTGGGGATTGAACTCCAGCCCCTGCATCTGCCTAAACAGGCACTTTAATCCACTGAGCTATCTGGCCAGCCCTAGTTTTCTTGATAAATGGGAAAAAAAGCAATTGACTTGGACTAATCATGTAAGGTTCTGAGCTGTCCTAGTCTTTAATATCATTAAAAGAAAATATGAAAACATTATGGGACAAAATACCAAATATTCAGTACTATAAGATTTCTAGAAGTTAGAATGAATTAAAAATTCTGGTCCCAAAATTCTGTTCTGGAGCTAATTCAGGATTTTCCTAAACTTTCAGAATATAAGCAGAAAATTGTTATGAAATTCAGTGTTTTGTTTCATGATTGATAGCATAGCAAGTAGAAATATAGGAAAGAAAATATTAAATCACCCAATTATATAAAAGATTTAATAATTACCTTAAAATAGCAATAAAATAAATTTGAGTGCAATAATGAACTTCAAAGAAACATTATTTTAGGGTAAAAAATTGAAAAAGGTTCAAATTGTAAGCAAAGGGAAGATGAAAATGGACTTGAGAAAATATTCAAGAAGCTTATGGTGGGCTGGGGAGACAGCTCAGCAGCATAAGCGCCTGCCTGGCAAGTGAAAGGTCCTGAGTTTGATTCCTAGTACCAGAAAAGAAACTTGTGGTAAAGGACACTTGTAAATGTCGCAAGGACAATGGCAATAGAAAGAAGTACTGTCCTATCTTGACTAAAAACAAAAGGCCAACTATCCAGAACATGTCCATTGATGCTGCTCTAAGAGAGACATTAGACCCTCATAACTCCCTTTACTTCCTTTAAATTCTGGAGGAGACCAATATAGTGTTTTTGTTATTATAACAGCACCTCTATGTCTACCTTTAATCTTTGTATTTATTTTTTGCTGTTGTTAATTTGGTACCAGGGCTTGAACTCAGGAGTTTGCACTTTCCAGGCAAATATTTATGCCACTGAACTATCTCCCTGGCTGTAGTCTCTTTATTATAGAACATCATATTTCACAGAGTACAAATGTAGTTACTCAGATGGGCCAGATAGCTCAGCAGACTAAAGTACCTGCTTAGGCACAGTGCAGAAGCTGGGGTTCGATCCTGGGTGTGCTGTGCTGGCCCTGCCCCCAGGGTGTGCTGAACTGGTGACTGAGATTTTTTTTTTTTTTTTTTTTTTTTTGTGGAATTGGGAATTGAACTCAGGCCCTTGAGCTTGCCAGGGAAGCACTTATTCTACTTAGTTGTCTCCCCGCCCCGCGATTGAGACTTTGCATGATGGCACGCACTTGTAATCCCAGCACTTGGAGGGCTGAAAACGGGAGGATCACTAAGAGTCTGATCTATGTAGTGAGACCCTGTAAATCCTGTACTAAATACATTAAAAACAAAACAAAACAAAACCAAATGTAGTTAGAAAGTACTACCATGTGAATAAAACAGAGAAGAATGTACCTTGAAGTAAAAGTGACCTGTTATACCAGATAGCAAAAGAAAGAAAACTTGAGTCTGTATAGTAAATGATGAAGGACTTGAAGCAAACAAGCTTTGCTTACCTTGGCTTATTAAAAGCACTCAAATAATGAAATTTTGTGAAACACTCAAGTCCTTTCCCACTTCCTGACTTGTAATTGATTTGTTGGAATCATTATCCAAAACACATTCATTTCTTCTTCTTTTTTTTTTTTTTTTCCAGAAACGGGGATTGAATTCAGGCCCTTGTGCTTGCCAGGCAAGCGCTTATTCTACTGAGCCATCTCCCCGACCCCTCATTTCTTCTTTGTTAATTTATTCAAATTTAATAGCTAAGTGATTGGTTTTGGAAACTAATAGGCAAAAATGTGTTGCAAAAGGATTACTTTTTAAAATTCCAGGAATTTTCTCGCACACAATGAATGCAAAGCTAGTGTAACAGATAGTAAAGCCTATATGAGAGTCAAGAGGCCAATAAAACAAATAAACAATAACAGCAATGAAAACACTCCCACAATTATAGTTTTAGAATCCCTCCTGGTGAGTGAAAGACTCCATGGACAATGTGTTGCGGCTTGAGTCTAGACACCCCAGAAATACTGCATGCAGTTGTAGGTGGGGCTTCTCAGAGGTGGCTGGATCCAGAATGTGGGATGCTGGGATTAAAGATGTGTGATTAATAGGTGGCTGCACTGGTTGGTTTGACATAGTTTTGGGTGTGGATCATGGGAAGGCCCACCCTGGGGTGACACCACCTAAATGGTGGGGAGCCTGCAGGGGGTGAAAGGGAGAGCCAGGCTACTGCAGCTGCTGCCTTCTGCCTGCCATGAGCTCTTTCTTCTCTGCTAGGCCATCATGCCTTGGAGCCAGCCAACTTTGGAGTAGAACCTCTGCAGATTGAGCTACGATAAACCTTTTCACCTTTAATTTTGAGTGTCAGGTATTTTTTTGTCAGCAACAAGAGGAATAAGACACAAGGTGATTAGTGAGAACAAAGTCCTCTGAAGTTTTTCTAGAGGTCTTCTTTGTTGTTGTTGTTATAAAGAAGAAACGTGCCGCACCTAGGGGCATTAGCTAACCAATGTGGCCCAAACTGAAGAAGCTTGCTTATTTAAAGTCTATCTAGTTCAGAGCAAAAACTTAGCTTTCTTGCCCCAGAACGATTATAGGCTTCAACGCAATTAGAATATTTTCTGATCTTGTACTCTGATCCAGTGTACTATATGTAATAATTCCTCATTGCCATTGAGATACATTTGATGCCTGGCAAGTACAAGGTCCCAAGTTTGATCCTTGGTACTGAAAAAAAAAAAAAAATATATAT
>NW_004524753.1:252974-260551 GCF_000260255.1 Octodon degus | reverse complement strand
TATATATTTAAAATATATGGTATTTTAAATAGTTATTCAAAATTAGTCAATTATAAAATGTTGAAACTTTTTTCTTCTCACATTATTATCCATTGGAGAAACACTATTATTCCAGTACTTCTATTCCCCTTACCAATAATAAGACTCTTATCATTATGTATCTGTAATTCCAAATCAGACTTTTTTTTTCTTTTCTGGTGGAACCAGGGATTGAACTCGGGTCCTTGTGCTTGCCAGGCAAGCACTTATTCGATTGAGCCATCTCCCCAGCCCCATGTGTCTGTAATTCCATGGCCAAGGTAGCCAGCAGCATAAGTGCCTGCCCAGCAAGTACAAGATCCTGAATTTGATCCCCAATACCAAAAAAAAAAAAAAAAGAAAAAAGAAAAAAGAAAGAAGAAAAAGAATTTCAACTGTAATTCCATGGCCAGAGCAGAGTTTTGGACAGGTTAGTATCAACTTCTGACCTAATATTCTTTATTGCTGCAATTCTATTTGCTGATGATATTTTTTTTGATAAGTTATGTATTTAAAAAATAAGTCTAGCAAATAGACCACAGAAATAGACTGCAGAGTCCATAAAAAGAAAAAAAAACCCTCTTATATGGTCTAATGAGTTTTGATTATTTACTTATTTGGTACAGGATCTCACTATGCGATTAGGACTCATAGTGATCTTCCTGTCTCAGCTTACCCAGCGCTGGCATTACAGGCAGGTTCCACTATGCCCGGTTTCAGTAGCCATGGGCATGGTGTGCCTGGGGTTCCAGGGCTGGCATGGTATTTAGTACCAGGGATTGAACCTGGGTCTTTGCACTTGCCAGGCAGACACTTAGACTGCTGAGCTATCTCCCCAGCCTGTGATTTTTGACAACACTATAAAAATGATTTAATGGGCAAAAGTCATTCTCTTCAATAAATGGTGTTGTGAAAACTGTATAACCATATAGAAAAGAATGAAATAAGTTCCTTATTTATACCATTTACAAATAAGGATAATTTCCTTGATGTAGGAACTAACATGATAAAACCCTAGAAGAAAAACCATAAGGGAAATTTTCATGACATAGGCCTTGGCAATGGTTTCTTGGATATTATAACAAAATTACAGGAATTAAAGCAAAAATAAGTAAATGGACTCGATCAAACTTATAATCTTTTGTATATCAAATGACCTAACAGTGAAATGCAATGTATGGGATTGGAGAAAATATTTGTAAATCATATTTACACAATAAGGTGTTAATATCCAAAATATATGAACAACTCCTATTACTCAACAGTAATGAAAAATCAGTTCAGCAAAAAATGAGCCCTTGGGGCTGGGGAGATGGCTCAGTAGAATAAGCGCTTGCCTGGCAAGCTCAAGGGCCTGAGTTCAATCCCCAGTTCTGCAAAACAACAACAACAAAACAATGAGCCTTTGACTCAAATAGACATTTCTCCAAATATAAATACAAATGGACAACAAGCTTAAGAGAAGATTGCCAAAATTACTTACCGTCAGAACCATGCAAATTAAAATCACAGTGAGTGCCACCGGGGCCAGGGAGATACCTAGGGTCAGGGAGGTAGGTCGGTGGCTTAAATGCCTGCCTGGCTAGCTCAAGGTCCCGGTACTGTAAAAATAAATAAACAGTGAGGTGCCACCTCACACACAATGGGAAGGCTGCTATTAAAAAAAAAAAAAATCCAAAGAAGTGTTGGAGAGACTGTGGAGAAATCAGAATCCTTTTATAATGTTAGTAGGATTATAAAATGATGCAAAAATTGTGGAAAGTAGACTAAGTCCTGGGCCTGGTGAGATAGCTCAGCAGTCTAAAGCGCCTGCCCAGGCAAGCTTAGGCAGGTGCAAGGGACCAAAGTTTGATCCTCAGCACCACATGCTGCCCCCGCCCCACCCTCAGGGTGGGCTGAGCTGGCAAAAAAAAAAAAAGGACTAAATTCCTCAAAAAATTAGAAATACAACCACCTTGCTAGAATAATCTGACTTCTTGGGATATATACCCCAAAGAATCAAAAGCAGTGTTTCAAAAAGAGACTATACTTGCACACTGATAGTTACAGCAGCATTATCCACATAGCAGAGAGCCGGCTATTAAATGGACTATATCAAATTTTTAATCTTTTGTGCATCAAATGACCTAAAAGTGAAATGCAATGTATGGGATGGGAAAAAATATTCATAGAAACCTCAATATCTATGCATATGAATGGTGTATAAATAAAATGTGGTGTGTATACAGAATAATATTATTCATATACAAGTGAGAATCATTTAGCCTTAAGGAATATTATACGCATATAAAAGAATATTTAGGGGCTGGAGAGATGGCTCAGTGGACTAAAGCACCTACTTGAAACAAGCTTGGCAAAGCACAGGGACCGCGGTTCGATCCCCCAGCACCACATGCCAGCCAGCCCCGCCCCCTGGTGGGCTGAGCTGGCCACACACACAATAAATAAATGTAATAAATAAAAATAAATAAATAATTTTTTAAAAAAAGAAGATTTAAAAACAATTTTGTGTGCACACAAAAGAATATTTTGAAGGAATATTAGAGGAACACTATTTAGTCTTTAACAAGGAATATTATATACATAAAAGTATTTGAAAAGAATATTATTCAGACTTTAAAAGGACGCTACAACACAAATTAACCTCATGGACAGCAAGTTAAGTAAAATAAGCCCGACACAAAAAAGATAAATACAGTATAATTCCACTGCTATGACTTATCTAAAGTAGTCAAATTCATAGAAACAGAAAGCTAAGTGATGAGTTCTACAGTTTGGAGGTGGATGGGGGACAGGGGGAACTGTTGATCATCAAAATTCTCCATAAAATAATCCATCCCATGGCATAAAATTTGTCAGGATATTAAATACTGACTGGAAAAACCTTTCCAGTACAGCAAAGGACATGGCCAGTTCATGCCTTATCCATAAAAAAAAATTAACACGAAAATGCTTGTAAATATTACAGAACCACACCCTACAAGATCATCTGAGAATCTTTAAGTAGATTTTACATAACATGTATACAAGAAGAAGATTCTCCTATGTCGCGCTCTCCTCTCTGTATCTTTGTGTATGTTATTTTGGTAGTAATTTTTTCTTTCTTTCTTTCTTTTTTTTGCGGAACCAGGGATTGAACTCAGGCCCTTGCACTTGCCAGGGAAGCACTTATTCCACTGAGTCATCTCCCCGGCCCCTTTGGTAGTAATTTTGTCTAAGATATCTCACTTCTGAATTTGTTTTATTACCTTTTCCTTGTTAGTAATTTGCCTAAATGTAGACAAGGGTTTGACTGGCCTACAAACTAAATCTGGTTCCTGCATCTTTCTGTAATATTTTGTGGAACTCATCCAGAGCTTTTCTTTTTGTTTTTTGAAACAGAATCTTGCTACAAAGCTGTGCAGTTCAGACTGGTCTTGAGCTCACTTTGTAACCCAGGCTATCCTCAAACTCATAATGATGCTCCTGCCTCAGCCTCCCAAGTGCTGGGATTGTAGGTATGTGTCACCACTCCTGGTCCAGAGTTGTTTAAAGAGGATATATCAGTGACAGTTGCTTTTATGCTACAATATCAGAATTGAGAAAGATTATATGGCCCATGAAGCCAAAAATATTTAATATCTACCTTTTTATAGAGAATGTTTGCTGATCCATGGTCTAGACAATTACTATAACTCTGTAATGCGGCTCTTTCAAGCTATTTTTAGTTCAGCCATTTTAATGAGTGATGTTAAGCTACGTTGCTTTAATTTTACCAATAATGGTACTTTTTTGCATACAATAATGTATAGATGACATCAAATATCCCTGTACCACGGAAATTACAAAATGCAAAGAGTAACTATTTGTTACATAAAGTTCACAGACAATGGAATTAGCTCTTGTGCAGGTTTTTGCCTTTTTTTTTTTGTTGTTTTTTCCTCTAAAAGAATCGGACTCTCCCTTCCCAGTGCTCGAGCAAGATTAATTGTTTTGTTAAATTGGGTAGACCCTTCCTGGGTGTGAGTCCTGCAGGTGTCTGCCTCCTCGTGATTCTCATCTCTTGGTTTTCAGGCCCCTGCACGCCGTAGCCCTCCTGCACGGTGCCAGGGTGGGCCTACGTGTAGAAAATCTCAGTAGTGAAGTGTTATCTCTGTGGTTAGAATATAAACGACGTCGCATGCTCTGCCTGCTGTCTCCCGTGTCAGTCGCTGTAGGGGATGCCAGCTGCTGTCTGTAGGCAGCCCTGTGAAGAAGCCCGTGTGGTGGGAATTGCGAGGAGCTGAGGCCTCGAGTCAGCCGCCGACTTGGTGGGCCTGCTGGGAAGTGGCTGACTTCTGACCTGCAACTTCACAAGTGATACGGATCCAGACCCCTTGGGTACTGCTCACAAGTTCATGGCCCTTGGAAAGTGGGTGATGGGCTGGTGAGATGACTCAGTGGTCTAAAGCACCTACTTGGAACAAGCTTAGCAAAGCACAGGGACCGCGGTTCAATCCCCCAGCACCACATGCCAGCCAGCCCCGCCCCCTGGTGGGCTGAGCTGGCCACACACACACACACACACACACACACACAAATAAATAAAAATCAAAAAATAAATAAATAAATAAATAAAAATTAAAAAAAAGAAAAGAAAATGGGTGAGACAGTCTTATTTGCAGGTTTCCAATTTGAAGTTGTTACAGAGTGATACATAACTAATACAATTACTCAACACCTCAAGGGGATTATATTTGCTTCCAGATAATCTGTTTTTTCTGGGGAGAGAATCCTGAGAATAATGATCGTATCCACAGAAATAAAGCTGCTGGAGGCCTTCATCAAAATAGTGCTCTATTACTTTGACTGACATTGTAAATAATACAGCCCAACCCCTGGGACATAAGAGACCAGTTTAAATTCCTTAAAGCAAGCGTGTGGTTATAGGTAACAGAGTGATGGTTTAGGCATATTCCTTTGGTCAACCAGGAAAGATTTTTTTTCCTTAACCATTGCTCAACTGTGTATCACCCATGCACTACAAGCAAATTGGAATAATCCTTTGCAAGGTAAAAGAAAAGGCAGCCTGGATAGCTAAAATAGGCTCAGGAAGTCTTTGTGCTTGGTTTGCATGATCAGGTCTGGGAAGGCGGGGGGGGGGGGGGCTTGTGGTTCTGAAAGGTGTTCTGGGTACTTGAGGTTGTGCTTCCTCATCCCACTCCTCCAGTATCTATTCTGCAGTCTTAAATGTGGCTTTTGTGCAGCCACTGTTCTGGCCAGTGAATCAGCAAGTGATTTCAAGAAAAACCAATGTAAAATCATGCTGCTAGACACCAAATCTAAAAATCCAATCTTCGCTAACAAAATCTTATCTTTTAGAAAACAGCATCAATGGTAAAGATTTTCCCCGCACTTAATCTCCTCTTCAGCATTGATGGAATGAATACTGATTGAAGGACCAGAAATAAAGACGTTCCTGTGAATGTAGGAAAAGACTAATTTTTTTTTATAGTAATGGAAACAAGTTACTACAAGAATCAGTTTTAAACCCATTTGTCTCAGTTAATTTTCTCTCGTTGCTGAGACAAAATACCAGATACCTAAAATTAAGAAGGGAAAGGTTTATTTAGCTCAGTTAGTGGAGGTTTCTGTCCATACTCTGCTGGCACCAGGGAAGACTGGCACATGACAGAGGGCAGCAGTTCATAGTGACAGAAAACAGCAAACAGCAAAGAGCGGAGACTCATCTGCAGCTTCTAGCAAGCCTCTCACCCTTCCTTCCATGCTGACTGCAAAGACTGGAGTTCCTCTGAGGAAGTTGAGAGAGAGAGAGAGAGAGAGAGAGAGAGAGAGAGAGAGAGCGAGAGAGAGATAGCAAGTCTGTCTCCCTGGCTATCTGCTCCAGGCTGAGTGTAGCACTCACAGCCATAATCCCAGCAGCACTCAGACCCATAATCCCAGTGTTGGATCATGAGTTAATCACTAACTTTAGAAGTTCACACCATAACTGCATGAGATGTTGGGGGTACAACTAGACACAAACCATAACACCAATCAGTGAAAACTAATTTGCCTCAGCAAGCCCTTTGCTTGACAAAATCAGCCCACCAGACACAGTCTCACTCCAATACACATACCTCTGAGAGCCACATAATGAATGACAGTCTTATTGACTCAGTAACCGTGTTTCTACAGGTGATGTCAACACACATACACCCTGAAAGTGTGTTCCTCTCCATGCTTCTCCCAGACAAAAACCCTACATGAGGATAAAAGTTTACCGTGCTTTAAGAGCCGGTGTCTATGAGTGTGGCCCTCCCTTACTATGATAAGCAGTACATTCAGCATTATCTTTTTATTACAGGGATAGAATGGTGGTTTCCTCATCCTTGGGCAATGTGCTTGGATTCTTTTATCATTTTAAAATCTCTTTTTGCATGTTAGTTCTAATAGTGACAGTAATGCTGTTGCTGCTGCTGACTGTAAAACCTTCACTTATTGTATGCCACACACTGTTACAAGGGCTTTACACACATGTCTTCAAAAATGGAGGGCTTCCAGGAGTATCTGCTACTGGCACTGCTTAGATTTTCAGGAGTTCCTCAGACCTGAAGTGACTGGCCCTGGCTGATTCACTGTAGTCCTTTGTTTCCCTTCAAATTCATTCTTCCTCCTTTTCTCAAAGGGCTGCTCTCCGGGTGGGGATGGCTGACTTCTCTGTCAGCTGGCTGCTAGCTCAGTCCTGCTGGTGGCAACCTGTAGTGAGAAGCGGAAGTCAGAGGGGAGGACAGGGAAGGTGGGAGGCGGGGAGGGAGGGTATTCCTCCTTCCTGCCTAGGGAGGTGGCTTTGGTGGCTGCTGTGTTTCCTTCCCCTGCTGAGGCCCTTAGAGCGTACCTTCTTTTTGGTGGTGCAGGCACTGTGGTATGGACAGCTGGGCTATCTTGCCATCCTTTTTGTGGTCTCAGCTTTCACACCATTCATTATTGTGTTCCTTTTTTTGAAGCACCTAGAGTGCTTTCTGAATTTCTGGACCACTGATAATAATTAGCATGAACAGATGGCAGAAACTGGAACAGGTGGAACTGGGAGACTTGAGTTTTAGCTAAAAAAATGGACAGTTAGGTGCCTCCGTTTTGCTAAGTATACAGTAGAATTACTGGTCTTTAAAGGGCTTCCCAACACCCTTCCCACTTTGGACTTTCTGAAATGCCTGAAAGAAATAGTTCAACATGTATAATGCTTATAAATTTTCTGTTTTCTCATGTGAGTTTAAAATGCAAGGCAGGCTGGGTGTGGTGGTGCACACTTGTAATCTCAGCTCTCAAGAGGCAGAGAAAGAAGTATCATGTGAGTTCAAGACCAGCCTGGGCTACAAAGTGAGCTCCAGGTCAGATTGAACTGCATAGTGAGACCCTGTCACAAAAAGACAAAATAAACATTTTATTAGTTCTAAAATGCAATAGATAACAGTGATATATCAGTTATCTTATATATCTTAAACATAACTTAAAGAATGCAACAGGGGGCTGGGGAGATGGCTCAGTAGAAAAAGCGCTTGCCTGGCAAGCGCAAGGGCGTGAGTTCAATCCCTGGTTCC
>NW_004524753.1:251498-252528 GCF_000260255.1 Octodon degus | reverse complement strand
AGGAATCAATTTATTTAATTTTAAATGTAAATTTATACAATAGAATTTTAATGTTTCCTTTGACATTTTCTGTTACTTGTGGAGGCTGTATAAGAAACTAAATGTGGCTTCATGATTTGTATGAAATTCAAAATGCTAGTTTATGTAGTCTACCAATGTATTTTTAATTGTAAGGAAAAATTCATTTAAAATTACCTACCTTATTAATAATTTGCTCATCTGAAACTTTGTATTAACATAGTGTATTTTTCATCATATGTCACAATTTTTATATTTATTTTCCATTTTAAGCCTGAGGTTGTTTGCTTTACAATGTTGAATTAGTTTTCAAAACCTAGGATTTTTTTTTTTTTTTTTTTTTGCATTTTAGAGAAGGGTCTACAGGGTATTCAGGGTCTCACTACTAGATCAGACTCATAGTGATCTGCCTGTTTACAGCCTCCCAAGCACTGGGATTACAGGTGCAGGACACCACACCCAGTCTCAATCACCATCTCAGCATGCCCCAGGGGCAGGGCCGGCACAGCATGCTGGGGATTGAACCCTGGCTGCTGCACTAGGCGCTTTAGTCTATTGAGCTATGTGGCCAGCCCTAGATTCTAAACTCTTTAATGAATCCCTGATATGGTCTTTCTTTCTTTCTTTCTTTCTTTCTTTCTTTCTTTCTTTCTTTCTTTCTTCTTTTTTATTTGTCAGTGTCTTGCTATGTAGTTCAGGCTGGCCTGGACTCACTATATAGTCCAGGTTGGCCTCAAACTTGCAATGATCCTCCTGCCTCAGCCTCCTTAGTGCTGGGGTTATAGGTGTGCACTACCATGCTTGGCCTGATATGGTTTCTCGCAGTGACCAAGTGTGCACTTCTATTTCATAGTCATTTATTAAGTTCACTGCCCGTGTTTCAGCAGTTCTTTTTTTTTTTAATTGTCCAAAACTTATTGTAAAGAAAAAAAATCATTAAAGCATATACATAAAAAATATTAGCTATGGAAGAACAAAATTAAATAGCATCTTATTCCACATTAGAAAGAAA
>NW_004524753.1:241508-245211 GCF_000260255.1 Octodon degus | reverse complement strand
AATGTATTTAGTACAGAGTCTACAGGGTCTCACTAAACAGATCAGACTTGTAGTGATCCTCCTATTTTGAGCCTCCCAAGCACTGGGATTACAGGTGTATGCCACCACACTCAGTCTCAGTTGCCATATCAGTGCACCCCGGAGGCCAGGCTGGCACAGCACACCAGGGAAGGAACTCTGGTTCCTGCGTCTGCCTAAGCAAGTGCTTTAGTTTGCTGAGCTATCTGGCCAGCCCTAAGTGCAACATTTTTTAAGTGAAGAGGTATTTGCTCCAATAGACTTACCTTCTGTAGAGTGTGCTGGTCAATTCTTTGAGTCAACCAAACTAATCATGGCGTGCCCAGATTAAACATTATTTCCGGGTGTGTCTGGGAGGTGTTTTCTGGATGTGAGAAGAGTCTGAACTGATGCATGCAGTAATGGGATAGCCCTCGCTAATGAGGATGGGCGTCAGCTAATCCTTTTAGAGGGTCCCGGTACAATAAAAGGTGGAGGAAGGTGGGGGTTGGTTGATCTTTGCCTTCTTCCTACCTGCCTGCTTGGGCTGGGATATGTCTCCTCTGGGCTTCAAACTAGGTTTTACACTATTGGCTCCTCTAGTTTTCAAGTAGTCCTCTGGTTGAACTAACTGAACCTGGACTCAGCTTCCTTGGGTCTTTAGCTTGCAGATGGAACATTATTGGACCCTTCCGCTTCCATAATTGTGACATAATTCCTTATAATCTCAATCTCTTTTTCCTGGTTCTTTTTCTCTAGAGAAACATGACTAATACAGTTAGCAATTAGTTATTTTTTTCTTTTTTACAAGTTCTGCCTGTGAAAAAACAGCCTTCTTTAAATATCCTGTTATTTTATAAAAACCTTAGCTGCTGTTTTCACAGTGCTAAAAGTAGAACAGTCAGGTGAAATGGGGAAATTTGTTCTCAGTTTTGCTAAATGGTTGTAAGGCCCAATCCCTTGTATGGTTGCCTTTATTTTTACTGTGTACTTGGTAGGTTGGGGAAGGAATAAAATATTTTTTTGGATACAGTGTTAAGTGAAAGAGAAAAGAGATTACTGTATTTCATCAAACTTATGATGTCTCCAACTGAAAACTGTATTGTTATTTTATGAGCTATTTAGAAAGATACATTCTTGCCATTAAACTGAGGCACAATGAAAATTATTCTTATTTCAGAGATATTAGAAGGTAAAAATAAATTTACATTTTATTTTATTTTCCATTTATGTATTTGGTGCAGAGTCTCACCACACAGCTTGGACTCTTCCTGTTTCCAGCCTCCCCAGCGCTGGGATTACAGGCGCGTGTCACCATGCCTGGACTTAGTCGCCCTCTCAGCGCATCCTGGGGGCTGGCCTATCATGGCATGCGGGACCGGGGATCCGATGGTCCCTGCGCTTGCCAAAGCAGGCTCTTAGTCTGCTGAGCTATCTCGCTGGCCTTAAATTTACATTTTAGAATCAATGATACATGGTGTTTATTGATTGTCTACTATGTGGCTCTGATTTTGATCATTGATAAACAGTAACTTAATTAATTACTCTACTGACATGTGTATTCCTTTCCCCATTTCAATGATGAGGAAAATGAGGCACAAAAATCTAAAATATTGGCTAAAGATCACAGAGCTAGTAAGTGGAATAAGCTTATCACTCTCTATTTTTTCAAATGTCTTTTCTTTTTTGAAACAACAATGATTATTTGTTATCCCTAGTAATTATAGCTGCTCAGACATCTTGGGTAGTTTGATGGGGGTGGGCTTCTGGACCTGGGTCTCCTCTAAGGCTGTAGTCAGATGTCATCTGGGGATGGGTCATTTGTGGGCTTCTTTGGCTCTAGAGTCCTGGATGTCACACTCCTGTGGACACTTGCTGAAGGTCTTCATTCTACCACGTGGGTCTCTCCTCAGGGCCTCTCAAGTACCTGGTACCTGGTGTCTGAATTTACCCAGGATGAGTGATCCAACAGGCTGGGGTGGAATACGCAACAACATTCATCACCCGTCCTTGAAGGATACACACTCTGGATGTTCAAACTTCTGTTCTTTCCTGTGACTCTCCAGTCAAGCTGTGTCTGTATATATAAATATATATATTTTTTGAAATTTTTATTTATTTATTTATTATTTTTTTTTATTTTCAGAGAATCAAGAACTTTAATGGAGCCCCTACAGGGGAGGAGTTGGGATTGTGTGTTTAGAAAGCTCTGCTGACTTCTCGCCCTCAATCATGCAGGGCCCCTCTGTTGTGGTGACGGCCCTGACAATACCAGGATAAGAGGGAGCAGCATGCGGGAGTGCTGGAGGAGAGGCCAGGATGGAGTCCTCCGGAAGTGCACACAGCTCAGTATAGGCAGAGCTCATGGGAAGATGTGTGGGAAGAAAGGCTAGAGAGGCCGCAGGGGTGCTGCTGGGAGGCTCTGGTGAGAAATGTGTTATTAGCCAAATTAGAAGGTCTTTAGTCTTGAAAATCCTGAAGTAAAAAAATGCCACCTGCAGGTGAGCGGGACCATTCGGCAGCTGTGTGCTAAGTTAGAAAGGATGAGCGGGGCAGTAGAGCAGGGAGGGACAGCAGAGGGGAACAGAGTGACCCAGGCAGCTGGGGTCACAGGAGAGGATGTCAAGGGGTGAGAACACAGTTGGCTTTGCAATGGGCATTCAGGAGTCTGGGCCTTTCCAGGTTCTGAGATCCTTGCAGCTGAGCAGAGTTGGAGGCACTATCAAGCTGTGTCTTGACAAATTGTGACACTCTCGAAACTTTGCAGCAGGGGACTTGTTTTCAGAGTGGGGATTTTTCATTTATGACGAACACTTATAGGGTCTCCTTGTTAAGGCAAAGCCTCATCCTGCCCCAGATCTGATGAAGTGGGCCTTTGGCCTCACCACGATGTCCAGTGCACAGTGCACAACTCTTGCTACTTATATTTTCTGAGCTCTCCCTTCTGAGTTTAAATTCTATGTAGGCTTTTATTAGTTGGTGTCTGTTTCTTTTTTTTTCTTTTTTTTGTAGCTGAGATAAGATACCTGACACTGAAAATTAAGGAAGGAAAGGTTCATTTAGCTCACAGTTTGCGGAGGTTTCCGTCCATACTCGGCAGGCTCCAAGGCAGAGTGGCACATGGCAGAGGACAACAATTTGTGATGGTGAAAAACAGCAAAACAGTAAAAGCAAAAATAAAGAAGCAGCAGAGAGCAAGCTTCTTTCTCTCCCTTATATTGTATACAGGTTGCTTGCTCAGGGTGCAGCACTCACAACCATAATCCTGGCATTGGATCATGAGTCAATCAAAAACTCTAGACACCTGCCCTCATGACTGCAGGAAGCTTTGGGGGAACATCTAGTCACAAACCATAACAGTTGGTTATCCACCTAATAAGTCACTTTATGCTATAGTCTCCTGAGTTTCTTTGAGAGTAAAATAGAAAGAATATTGAGCTCATAGATTGGTTTAAATTTGCAAGATGATTGCAAATCAGTCTCAGTAAGTTACTCTCTCTTGCAGCCACATGGGCCAGATTTAAATACTGCTCCTACAATTACAGCTTATCCATCTTCCTTCCTTAACAAAGAAATAATGATAATAATTTATATGTGATCTACAGTTTCCTAAAAGTTGTTCTATACGTTACCCTATTATCTCAGCCAATTTTTCTAATTATTGAAATAGATGACAAAGTAGTCTTTAAATTTCTGTTAATATTTA
>NW_004524753.1:228229-241408 GCF_000260255.1 Octodon degus | reverse complement strand
ATATATATATAGAGAGAGAGAGAGAGAGAGAGAGAGAATACAAAATAGTGACAATAAAAATTAGAAATGATACACAATTTCAGTAAACAAAATGACATAAATTCAATAGTATTTGTTGTATTGCATAGTGTTGTCTTCAACTTAGTTGTTTAGCTTACCAAATATATGCATGCAAAGTGGGAAAAAGAAAAAAAGTCATAAGAAATTAAGAAGAGAGAAAGAAAAAGGTAATTAAGCATTATGTGCTCCCTTTCATAGACCAGGCAGAGTGGCACATGGAGGACAACAGTTCACAGCAGTGGAAAACAGTATTTTTATCCACAGTACATTTATTTATCCAAGCCATCCTGAGTACATAGAGATATATCACTTTTCCTCCTCCCTCCCTGTCCTGTCCTCCTCATATCACTAATTCCTTCCTTTTGAACAGGTTTATTCTCTTTTTACTGTACCTATTGTACCTTTCAGATTTTATTTTCTCTTTCAGGTTCTTACACTAGTGAGACAATATAATGTTTTCACATGTGGGTCTGATTTATTTCATTTGAGTATGGTCTCTAGTTGCATCCATTTAACAATAAAAGCCCCAGATCATCCTTTTTTTTTCGTGGAACCAGGGATTGAACTCAGATCCTTGCGCTTGCCAGGGAAGCGCTTATTCTACTGAGCCATGGCCCCAAGATATATATTTTTTTTTTTGGAGGCCTGGGTTTGGCCTGAGTATCTCAGTTTGAACCAGTGGAAATTGAACCTCACTGCATTTTTTTTTTTTTTTTTTTTTTTTTTTTGGTGGAACCGGGGATTGAACTCAGGCCCTTGTGCTTGCCATGGAAGTGCTTATTCCACTGAGCCATCTCCCTAGCCCCCAGATCATCCATTTTAAAGCTGAATAATACTCCATTCTGTAAAAATACTGCATCTTCTTTATCCATTCCTTAACCGATGGGTATTTGGATGGTTTCCAAGATTTAGCTATGGCAAATTGCACTGCTACAAACATGATTGTACACATATCGCTGTGGTATGTTTCAAGTTCATTTGGAAAAATATCCAGGAGGAGAATAGGAGAATAGGTTCAATGGGACCTCCAATCCAATGGTTTTGAGAAATCTCCACACTGATTTCCATAATGGCTGTGCCATTATGTTTGTACTTATGATTGTACCAATCAGTTTACACTCCACTAATAGTGGAGTAGGGTTCCTTTTTCCCCACAGCCCCTCCAGCATTTGTTACTGGTTGAATTCTTGATGATAGCCATTCTTTCTGGAGTGAGATAAAATCTCAGTGTTGTTTTAATTTGCATTTCTCTAATGACCAATGATATTGAACATTTTTTCATATATTTGTCATTTGTATTTCTTCATCAATAGCAGTTTATATTAGTAAAATATATGTTGTGGAATTTCCTGTTGCATGGAGGCAATGAGGGATGTGGGGTCTTTGAAGGGAGAGTCTAAACTTGTCTAACTTTGCATATTTAAATCAAAGAAGAGATAGATGTTGGGAAATGACAAGAGGTGGTGAACTGAATTGTAATATTGGAATGTAATGAGTCATTCAATTATTACTAGAGTAATGTTAATAAAAATCTGAGTGTATATTTGAATGTATTTGAATATCAAACTAGACTATATTGCATTACTTTGCTGAATTCAGGCACCTACAATATATGAATGTCAATGGGGTACCCATTTCTGACAAAAGTAAACAAAAAAGAGGGATATAAATGAAAGTCCCTTTTGTAGTTAAAAAAAATATATTTGTATATACAAAATAGTTAGCATAGATATACAGCTACTTTCTCTTAGTTCAAGGAGAAGAAAGTTTTGAACTAATAGTGTTTAGACACGGTATCATGTCTCATTCATCTTGTACAATGAATAACTATTATAAAGAAAACCATATGCAATGTATTAATTATTTTTAAAATTTTTTTATTTTATTGAGAAACAAATATCAATGAGACACTTTCCAAGCTGATTAATAGGACATTTTCAATAATTAATACATTGTATACTGTTATCTTCTCAGCGGTCATCCACAGCACAAGAAGCAGCCAGGACATCCCATCCAAACACTGCTACAGCAAATCCTCCCTCTCACTGAACCAAGCGAAAGCAACTGTACTTCTGTCCTAACTATTCTGTATACACAAATACAAAATGGTCCTTCCTCTGTATCCCCCCTTCTCCAGTTCAGTCCTGTCAGAGATGGGTATTCTGCTGGCATCTAAATATTATAGGTGCTTGAATTCAGCAAAACAATCCAACAGAGTCCAGTAGTCCACAATAGTAGGGGGTTGTCTGCAATGTATTAATTATTGTAACTGTCCTACTAACCTGTTTTGGAACTGTCTCATTGCTAATTCTTTCTCAATAAAATTAATATATAAAAATATATGCCCATAGAACTTACTATAAATGTATAAAACACAATCACAAAAATTGAATTATCAATATGTGTGTATTGATAAGCTTGTCTCTAAGTATTTGAAGGTGGTTTGTGTTTATAATGGAAGAACACTGAAAAAAAAAATCCGACGATTCTTTTTTTTTTTTTTAAAGGAAGAAAGGTTTTATTTCAGCTCACAGTTTGTAGAGGTTTCAGTCCTATCCGATGATTCTTAACTAGCCAAAACTATTTTCCTGGTGTTCAGACAGGGGCTCCAGCTTATATGTCTAACGTTCCTGAAAAAATTTGTGGCCTAGGGACATTGTGTTTTAATAGCAGTAGAAAGCAAAAGTGGCTTTTAATAAGACAACTCTTTATTGCTTTCAAATTGCTCTAGGTTATTTCTAGTCCAAACTACTGAAACACAAGCTTAGGGAAAAACTAAATTTATCTAACACATGATCTAGCTGGGAGCAGAACAATGAGGAAATGAGAGAGTCAACCAGCGAATATTTGTCTTTGGGGTGAAACATCCCTTTGTGTTAAGATAGATTATGTGAATGAATCCTTTTGGTAATGTATTTGCAGGGTAAACATCCCTGTATTTTTCTCAGGGATACCCAGCATATAGGATAACCACAAATGCAAAAGCTTCAGAATAAGATATTAAATGTTTATTTAGGTCTTTTCATCCAAACAGTATGCATTTGAGATTGAAAACCATGACAGGAGAGTCATATGGACTATCAGAGACTCCTGCAGAGGTTTTACAGTGGATAGTGGAAAGAAAGAAAGGAAAAAAGAAAGAAAGAAAGGAAGGAAGAAAGGAAAGAGACAAAATGGTGGTACAATGGGAATCTGGGATGACTAATTGTTCACAAGGCACAAAAGGCCATGGGGCTACCAGAACTTCAGCATTTATTTATTGAGGAGGGTATTATAGGATGACTCAGAGGGTGGTGAGGATCTTAAATTATAAGGACCTTTTCCTGGAGTATCTTTAGTCTTAGGCAGTCTTAGCCTTGGTCTTAGTAGATGGGAGATGATGGCCCACCCTTAATGGGGTTATGGGAAATCTCAAAAAGGTAATACCAAAAACCCCAAGGTGCCATTCATCTCTTAGGGACGTATGTAAAACTACCAATCCTGAATTTGTAATCCCCAACAATAGACCAGGACTTTCCTGCACCTCAAGGCAAATAGATATCAGCGTCAAGAATGTGGACCAGGGGCCGGGGAGATGGCTCAGTGGAATAAGTGCTTCCCTGGCAAGCACAAGAGCCTGAGTTCAATCCCTGGTTCTGAAAAAAAAAAGAATGTGGACCAGCTTGATGCAGTGCTGGATGGACCAGACCAGTCATGATGGGAATGATCCTGCTTTGGGAGTCACAGATGTGAGTGACTGTTCCAGGTATCTTTGGGATGAGAACAGCAATCTTGAAGGAAATGGACATTTATGTACTTGCCATCTTGAGGAAGGAAAGAGATGGGCCTTGGACAGTGGGCAGAAGAGTCCCTTTTGTGAGAGAGAGTGACTTTCATTAGGAAAGGACCTGTGGAATCTGGAGAAGTAGCCTTGTGTTTGGGCTGTGTCTCTCAGAGTAATCACCTTTACCATAATATGTGCTGCTTTCTAGATGTGGTCTGTTCCCTTTAATCCTTTGGTGAAGCCTTGTTGAAAGGAACTCTCTCTTTCTACATGCAGCCTGGGGCACCAATGAGAGGTCTAAGTCCAATCTTGAGACCAAAATGAAATGGGGAAAGCAGAAGGAACCTAAGATGAATGGATAGGTGTGAGTGGAGATGCTGTGGAGCAAGTAGAGCAATGATTCAATGATCCAGGAAGAGCCTTCTGACTTGGGCCCGAGGATTTGTGGCATTGTTCCTCAGTACTGTAGTTTGGGTCTTAAGTGTTCCTGAAGACCCCTGTGTCAAAGGCTCCATCAATAACCTGTGGTGCTCCTGGGAGATAGTGAAACCTGTAAGATGTTGGGTCAAGTGGCAAGAATTAGGTCCCTGGGAGACATGCCCTTGAAGGGAGTATTGGGAATCCTCTCTACGCAACACAGTCTCTGATTTTTGCTTCTTGGCCACCATGAGGGGAGCATTTTTGCTCCACTATGAACTCCCTATATTACTCAGAATGAAATCAACCAACCATGGACTGAGCTACTGAAACCATGAGCCAAAATAAACCTTTCCTCTCTAAATGCTGATTATCTTAGGTTTTTTTTTTTTTGGTGGAGCCAGGGATTGAACTCAGTCCTTTGCGCTTGCCAGGGAAGCACTTATTCCACTGAGCCATCTCCCCGGCCCCAGGTATTTTTTAATAGTAATGGAAATCTGATTAAATCATAGTTTTCATGACTATGCCTAAGGGTTTAACATAGAAAGAGGAGACTTTCTGCTTTTACAAGGATATGAGTCATGCTATTGCCTTTGGTCCTTAAGGAGTAGGTTGACCTTTGAAAGCTAAAGAAGTTGAGGGAATAGCTGAGATGCATATCCCTCAACACCCAATGTAGATGTCATTTCCTCTTACAGCCTTTCCAGCCTTACATCTGAATGTAGTCTTTCTTGGTATTCCTTTAACCCCCTGGTGTTATTGTTTATATAAGGAATCATCACAGCTAACATTTATTGGACACTTATATTGTGTCTAACAAAATACTTAAATGGATTATACCATTCAGTACTTTGGTTATGCCCATTTTTTGGCTGAGGGCAATCAAATTTAGATGATGTAATTTCGAGTCCCACTGCAGAGCCAGGACATGAAGTCAGGGGACCCGGCCCAGAGCAAATATGTGCAGATATTATGTTGTCCTCATCTTACTGTCCACATTAAAGACAAAGCTATGAGCATTTTTAAGATGGTACCCTATCTCTTATGCCTGTATCTTTATCTTGTAGTACAGTGCCCGATATATAGTGTTTGGCAAGTATTTACAGAAAAGATGAATGAAAGTCAGAGCCTCAGAAAAAAATTCACACAAAACACCAAACCTCTTTCAGTCTATGAATGAATAAGATAAAATATTCGATTTTGCCTGGCACATAATAATCTCTGAATAAATATCAACAGTTGTATTATTGTTGAAGCTCTTCTGGTTCTCCACCATGGCGCAAGATCAAGGTAAGAGAGAGAACCCAATGTGGGAACTTCTACTTTGCATCGGGGAGAGTGGAGACAGATTGACACGGGCAGCCAAGGTATTGAGCCGCTCACGGGCCAGCCTCCTGTGTTTTCTAAAGCTAGATACACTGTCAGGTCCTTTGACATCAGAAGAAGCGAGAAGATCACTGTCCACTGCACAGTCCGAGGGATGAAGGCAGAAGAAATCCTGTAGAGAGTATGAATTAAGGAAAAACAACTTCTCTGATACTGGAAACTTTGGTTTTGGAATCCAGGAACATATTGATCTGGGCATCAAATATGACCCAAACATTAGTGTCTTAGTTACTTTTCTCTCGTTGCTGGGACAAATACCCACCACTCAAAATGAAGGAAGGTTTATTTAGCTCACAGTCACTGGAGGTTTCAGTCCATACTCAGCTGGCTCCAAGGCACAGTGGCACAAAGCAGAAAACAGCTTTTCACGGTGGAAGCAAAAAGCAAGAGCCCCAAAAGAAGAGTAGCAGCAGCTCAAGCAGCTAGCTTCTCTTCCCTCCTTACATTGTAATACAAATTCCCTGCCCCAGGGCAGGTGCAGCACCCACACCCACGGTAATCAATCACAAACTCCAGAAGCCGCCCCTTGATGGCATGAGGCTTTAGGGGAACACCTAGACACAGACCATAGCAATTGGCATCTATGGTTTGGACTTCTATGTGGTGCTGGGTAGGCCAGGATTCAGCGTCTCAGACAAAAAGTGCAGGACAGGCTGCATTGAGGCCAAACACAGAAGCAGCAAAGAGGAGGCCATGCGCTGGTTTCAGCAGAGGTATGATGGCATCATTCTTCCTAGCAAATAAATCCCTATTCTGTTCTGAAGGCCAATAAAATGTTTTCAGTAAAACAGAAACAAAAACAAAATTATATTTTTGTTGGAAATAAAATGTATTTATTTAAAAGAACAATTGTTCTTGCATAGGTCTGCATCCTATACCCTATTTTTTTTTTCCAAAATTTCATTTAACCACTTATTTTCATTTTATTTTATTTTATTTTTTTAAATGTGGAACACATCATGAATTTGTGTGTCATCCTCGCTCGGGGGCCGTGCTAATCTCTGTATCACTCCAATCTTAGTGTGTATGCTGCCAAGTGAGCACTCGTGTGGTTTTATAAAGAGGCATTTGGTTTCTGTATATTGTCTTGAACATAGAGGAGTTCAATGTCATTTCTGATAGCAGTGTCTCTTGAAATCGGAGCTGTACTTGCTTGAAATATGAATATAATTAAGTAGAAAAGCAGGCTGCTGCAAGCTCAATTTAAGCAATCTGCAATGTAACAATGGGAAAATACAGATGATACGAGATGTTTATTATCGAATGCATCCAGCCCTCACAGCCTGAGGACAAAAGCCAACTGCCAGATTGGAACATTGTGATTTTAGTATAATGCAAAGCTCAGTATTCTCAGTTTTTGCTTGATAGCCAATCTATTTCCATTATTCTTGCTACAAAAGTATATAAATTGATTTCCCATTAAAATTTCATAAATAGAAAATGCAATATGGTGTCCATTTATGGTGTTGAAAGATCCTGCAGTGGATGTGTTTGAGGAGACAGATCAAGTACATTATTGGCATATTTTTACTGCTGTATTTACCCTTTATCTATTTGTGGCAGAGTCTACTGGTTGTACACGCCTCAATATTCCTTACCTTTCCTCTTTAGGAGCAGAACTCTGCATTCATATGTGTGCAAAACACCCAGCTAAAGGACTTAAGCTTTCTTGCAACTGGGTGTAGATGTGGTTGTATAGTGCAGTTCTGCTCAAAAAGATAAAAGTGATGGGTATGAGTTATTTCTGGAAAAGGTTTTTAAAAGGGACAGACTCAACCCTTCTTTCTTTCCTTCTCCCTGTTGCACAAAATGTATTTGTAATTACTGGAACTCCACCGGCTTCTTTGGACCATAAGATAACTTTAAAAATGGAAGGCACAAGTGGCCAAACAATGATGTAAGAAGGTCCTAAGTCTGCACCATGCAGTCCTCATATTGCCAATGTTTGGCTTTCATTATTTATAAGAGGCATAAAGTAACATCTTATTTCTATTGTAACTTTGGGTCTTTCTGTACTTGCAGCAAAACCCAATCTTAATGAATAAGCTATCATTCTAAGGCAGTAACAAACGTGCAAAGAAAACATTATATTTCCATCAGCGTACGAAGATAATGCTGTTGTGTTGTTTTCGTTTTTCTTCCTCTATTCAATAATCTTGTCAGCTTCCCATTAATATGTTAGCTATGTATTTTGAGCTATATGCCTCTTTTCAATATCTTGTAAAATTTTTATAAATTTTTCAGTTGTCTCTCTCATCTCTGAAATCCACATGAGGCCCCAGTATACAATTCCAGTTATCAGGGAACAGGGGCTTCTCATTAAGTCAAAGGGCAGGAACTTGTGGACACACTGTTTTAAGTGATTTTTTAATTTAACATAATTTGGGAAAACTAGTTTTCACATGTTTCTTTTTTTAAAAAAATCATTTATTTATTTATTTATTTATTTATTTATTTATTTATTATTTGGTGCAGGGTCTTGCTAGGCAGATCAGACTAGTAGTGATCCTCTTGCCTCAGATTACAGACATGCGCCACCATGCCTGTGCTGGGATTACAGGCATGTGCCACCATGCCAGGCAGGCACTTAGACTGCCGAGCTATCTCCCCAACCCATCATGTTTCAAAGGTAATAGATGGGCAAATGTGGAGAGCAGGACACAGGTAATCTTGATGTGAGCTAGATATTGGAGCTTCTCTAAGGAGAAGTAACAGTCTAGACAATCAGGGAATCTAGAGCTTAGACTCCCAGCTCTGACACTTTAAGCTACAAGACCTTAGGAAAGATACTGCAAACCTTTGATCTTCAGGTTTTTTTTTTTTTTAAACTTGTAAAACAAATTGTGATAAAGATTGAACAAGTCAGTATGCGTACAAAGAAATAAGCAATTATGGTTTTGCTTTTAACTTTAATGTACTTTGCAAATGTAAGTCAGTTTAGATCAATGGAAAAAAGTCTGTGTTCAGGAATAAGTGTACACTTGTGAGCTTTGTGATTTTGGTCAAATAATGTAATGTTTCCCCAGGAAGACACTTATCCCACTGAGCTACATCCTTGACCCCTAATTGTAATGTTTCTGAACTTCACTTTACTACTTATATGTAAAATAAGAATCAAAGTAGTATCGCCTACAGGGCTGTTAGGAGAATTAAATGAAATAATGTATGTGAAGAGCCCAAGAGAGTAGATGGAGCTCAAAGAATGAAAAACATTGCTATTTTGTGGTTGTTACTGTTATTTTCCCAGGGATAAATGTGAACTGTGGCGCACTGACATTTAAAGTAGATAGATAAGTGGATTTGGAGCTGAGCCACAGTATGAAAAGAACTAGCCTAACGTCAATCTAAAGGAACACACTGGGTGGACTGCCACAGGCTCAGCCAAAATTTTAAATGCCATGTGTGAAGACAAGTTTTGCTTATTACATTGGATAACAGAGTTGGAAGGAAGGGAGCCATGAATGCAATGGAATGGAAAGGGATATAGCTTGCTTAAAGAATTGCCTTAAGCCCTCAAATTCAATCACGTGATCATTCAGTTTCCTCATCTGTAAAATGATAAAAACACCAGCAAAAACAAGCAGGCACCTTATATGTGGATATGTTTTTAAAGATTGCACATAATTCATGACTCATTCTGAAAAATGGCAATAGGCTTATTTACCACCAACCGTGTCCTTCCCAGGGATAATAATACAAGCAGCATTTAGCAGCTTCAGTACTGTGCAGTTATGGCTAATCTCTTTGAAATCTAGAGAATTTAAATTATTTACAATTTTATGTACAACATATAACTTTCCTAAAAATTTAAAGTTATTTATTTAAAAATCTGTATAACATGCAAACAAATAGATAAACTTATCCTGCTATTCAGGGGAAGGGCTCCATTTTTGGGATTCTGACACTAGTCTAAAATCATTTGGAAGACTTGTAAACAGTAATTTGACAAAAACATGATGGTAGGTGTTTTTCTTTTTCGTTTTTGCATTACTGGGGGTCAAACTCAGGACCTTGTGCTTGCCAGGCAAGCCCTTATACCACTGAGCCATATCCCCAGCCTGGTGGTGGTTCTTAAAACAACCAGGTGTTTTGGTTTTGTTTTGTTTTTTCAGTACTGGGAGTGAGCCCATGTCCTTGTACATGCTAGGCAAACAGTCTACCACTCAGCTACATTCCCAACCCTTTCTATTTTTTGATACAAGTTCTCACTAAGTGGTCTAAGCTGGCCTTGAACTTGTGATCCTTCTGCCTCAGCCTCCTGAGTAGCTAGGATCACAGATATGTGTGTACTTTTCCGTCCAGCAGGTGACCAGTCTCAAAAGAGTACTGACTAAGATCCTTGGTCCCTTAGCCCTTTCCTTGAGACAAGTGTGCCTCGCTGAGGTCGTGGCAAGGCTGGCTGGAGCTGACTAAAGAAGCAAGATTCATGCAAAAGGTTGGATGAAACAGAACTTAGAATCTGTGCTGCTGCCCATCACTTCCCTGTTTGCTTTTCAGAATGTACACAGGGTCTAGCTTCAGAAACCACCAGTATTGCCCATCCTGAATGCCTTCTTTCAGACTCACCTGATCTGGGTTTCAGGTCTTTACAGCTGCCGTGGTGAAAGACTGGATGTGGCCTAAGCACTTTGCTTACCAGGACTGATGCTTGTGGTCTGTGGCCCCTCTTACTATTTGTGGAAATCTATGCCCTCCTGTACCACAGGGCATTATGGGACATTGTTTCCCTTCTGGCTGTTGAAGGGGCTTCGGTACTCAGGGGAATCCATTTCCCTTGGAAAAACATGCCTCAGTGAGAAATAAGAGTCAGCATGCAGCTAGCAGACAAGCTCTCTCTCCATTTCTCTATGTCCTGCCTGGCTGGGTGGAAGCATCCATCAGACCATGACTGTTTGTGGGCTGCTGAATGGCTACATCAGTGCCTTATCATGCATTTGCTTCTTATCCTTCTCTGCTTCAGCTATCTTTTCCTTCATGCTTACAGCTCTGGGATGGTACTTGCCAGTAAAGTCTAAACTCATTGTTTTCCGGGGAACTCAAACTAAAACGTTAACTACTAAGTCCCTGCTTTCTAGGGGTATGATTCAGGGCAAGAGGTAGACAGGTGAAATATAAGCTAAAATACAAGGCTGTACACAATGACAACTTCTATCTCATCCTTTGAGATTCTCCAAAGTTTGGGTATTTCTGGTGTTTTCTTTTTGTGTTAATCAAAATAGGTTGATTTGCTTGTAATTTTGCTGTGAGTCCTGTGAAATTTATTTAAGAACCTTACCTTAGTACAAGTAGCACAACTGGGTGGGGAGGCCACTCCCCGTCTGCCCGAGTGTTTTAGATCTCATAGCCAGACCTTCAGTCTTATTTCCCTGTCTTCCCAACCAATTTTCTGTTCATGTCATCTTTTGCTTTCTGTTGTTATGGACTTGCCCTGAGCCAGCCTTCTCTTTTTCTTCAAGAAATGTAGTTGCTTTTTCTTTCACCTTTGGATGTACAGTTGCAATTCTTTGCTTGCCATACATGAGAACCTAGAATGTATTATCACATGGTATCAGACTTAGGTACAGACTGGCATTTTTCTTGGAGATTCAACAACATATTTTCAATGTGTTCATGTTTCTGTAGGCATTTTGCTTTGGAAAACAGTGATAGAATCTTATTATAATTCTCTTCCCTTACAATTAAATTACTCTCAGATTTTTTTTTTCTGTTTCTCTCTTGAATTGGTTAATGGAGTATAATGATGTTGTTTACCCGTAGATACTGTCTGGATGAATTTTTTGCTTGCTTTTTGAACTAACTTAGCAGAGCTTGCAGCTTAGCCAACTACCTGTATGTTACTGCTGTGGGACTTGGGGACCTAGCCATTAATATTCCTGAATGTAATTATCTTCAGGTGAGGACAAGAATGTGACTAAATTAGAAAAGTGCCAGAAATTTGGTTTAGTTGACTAATGGTGGAAGATAAGACCTGTTGTGGGGCACCATTTTTCTTCATTTGGAGATTATTTTGTTGATGTGGATATAAATCAAGTACATGCTTTTAAGCATTGACAACTTAACTTGTGAGCTGTAGCAAGAACACTCTTTCCCAAAGTTTCTGGAGATCATTAGTAAAGGGGCAGCTTAACTGGGTACTTCTCTTCTGGTCTTACATGAGATTGAAGCTGTGATTTTGCCCAAGGCTGCAGTACTTGGAAGCAGGACCGGGATGGGACAGTTCATTTCCCAAGTAGCTTCTTCATTTGGCTAGCAAGTGGGTGCTGGCTCTTGGAGATGGCCTCATCTCCTCTGCACTTGGATCTTCCTCTAGAGCTGCTTGGGTATCCTCATCACCAGTAGCTGGTTTCCTCAGGGTGAGGCACCCATGAGGAATTAAGAGGGAAATGCTAATGTTTCTTTATGGCATCACTTTGAAAGATATACCAACCACTTCAATTCTATGCTACTGGTTATAATGGACTATAGAAGCAAGGATGTAAATAATAGGAGGGCAGAATCCTGAGGGCACCATCTTCAAGCTGGCTGCCATATTCAATACTGATGGTTATTTTTCTTTAAAAATCTTTTAACTATGGAGTAACCCAAAAGCAAATACATGATGGTGGGGCAAAGAGGTGTTTTGTTTAGTCACAACATTCTCAAAGGCTGGATAATCTCTCACATCAGCCCTTTCTGCAACTCTCAAGTCCTAGTTTATTGCCAGGGCCTGGTGCTGCACAGCTGTGCCTAGTGTGTCACCACTATTTTCATGACATCAGGCATTTTCTGCCTTTGAGTAGCTCTCCACCAAGAGCACCCACTGGACAAGCAGTTTGAAGGTCTCTCTTTCCTTTTTCAAGGTCTCTTGATCACTTTTCTCTTGTTCCTGGTACAAAATACATGATACCCAAAATTAAGGAAGGAAAGGTTTATGTAGCTCACAGTGTGTGGAGGTTTCAGACCATACTTGGCTGGCTTGAAGGAGGGCACATGGCAGGGGGCAGCAGTTCATGGTAGCAGAAAACAGCAAAAGAGCAAGAGCAAAAAGGAAGGAGCAGCAGCGACAGCAGCAGCAAGCCTCTCTTTTTTTTTTTTCTTTCATTTTTGATTTTATTTTATTGAGAAACAAATATCAATGAGACACTTTCTAAGTTGGTTAACAGGACATTTTCAATAATTAACACATTGCACATTGTTATCTTCTCAGCGGTCATCCACAGCACAACAAGCAGCCAGGACATCCCGTCCAAACACTACTACAACAAATCCTCCTTCTCACTGAACCAAGCGAAAGCAGCCGTACATCTATCCTAACTATTTTGTATATACAAATACAAAATGGTCCTTCCTCTGTATCCCCCCTCTCCAGTTCAGTCCTGTCAGAGATGGACATTCTATTGGCATCTAAATATTATAGGTGCTTGAATTCAGCAAAACAATCCAACACAGTCCAGTAGTCCACAATAGTAGGGGGTTGAACACAGAAGTTGTTGACTTGAGCCTTTTACAGCTCAGCATATTAATATGGCTTTACTTTATATACCTCGTTTTTATACTTTTCTGCTGGATGGTTA
>NW_004524753.1:217921-220564 GCF_000260255.1 Octodon degus | reverse complement strand
GAAATATCATTCAGCCTTAAATAGAAGTAAAGGCCAATACATAATTCCCACATAGGTGAGTCCTCAAGACATTTTGTTAAGTGACATAAGCCTGTCACAAAAAGACAAATATTGTGTGCTTCCACTTGTATAAGGTTCCTAGAGGAGTCAAATTTAGAAAGACTAAAAGCAGAATGGTATTTTCCAGGAGCTAGAAAACACATCTACTGCTTGATGGGTGCAGTATGGGGTTGGGCAAGGGCTCTAGGGATGGACAGTGATGGTGGTTGGGCGACATGTATGTGCTGAATGCCCCTGAACTGTACACTTGTTGTGTAAGTAATTTGGCCATTATTCTGATTATTGAATCATATTTGTGCTTATCCTTCTTATTCCAATGATTTGAGAATCAACTATGGACTTTTTCTACTTGTGAACCAAGCTGAACTGGCAAAGCCTTAGTAAAGGTGCCTGTTACAAGCCCTGAAAAGGAGAGCACAGGGCAAAAACAGAGGTTGGCAACCTTTTACTGTAAACAGCCAGATAAAAAGGCTGTCTCC
This sequence comes from Octodon degus, assembly GCF_000260255.1. Classification (NCBI taxonomy): domain Eukaryota; kingdom Metazoa; phylum Chordata; class Mammalia; order Rodentia; family Octodontidae; genus Octodon; species Octodon degus. Next base: position 220,025 of record NW_004524753.1, on the reverse strand, counting down.
TTGTTCTGGGAAAGGTGTTGTCAGGTGACTTCGCCATCAGCTGATCTGCTGTTGTGCAAACATTATGGCGTGTGGCCACACAAACAGCGCAGCCCGTGAACCCTTCAGCAATCTGCTTTTGTCCATTGTTTCAAGGCCATGAACTTGTGCAGTGTGTTCTGTACCCAACATCGTGCCCAGCTGTACCACAGTGGTAAATATCTGTGGATCAAAATAGGACTGAACATAGAAAAGGTAGATTAAAATATTAGGCGATAAAAGTGTTTCCAGCTCCACTGTAACCTTATGGGATCACTGTCACAAATGTGGTCTGACCTTGACTAACAAAATTCCTGTACCTGCATCTTCATTTTAGGCTTTGTAGACCACATTAGGCACTTTGAATGTTTCCCCTGTTTGTCTTTAAACATTACTATAAAAACATTAAAAACCTTTCTTATCTTGTGGAGTTGTCCAAAAAACAGTTTGTTTTTCCTTCTATGAATACATGTGTGGTATGTAATACTTTTATCAGTGGAGAGTAGTACACATACACATTTCATCTCAATCCTTTTTACTTCCCTTCCCTCAAGCCATATTTGGTTTACAAGCTGTAATTTGCTGATCTCTGGTAGATTGTAAGGCCACAGCTCCTAGCCAGATGTGGGCATCTGATTAAGATGAGCTAAATTTGAGGGCAGCCAGTAACCTCTGTCCAGGTCTAATTCAAGCGGCACGAGTTTTAATCCTTTTATTTCCTAAAGCTCTTACAAGGAAGATTTAGAACTGAGCAACACTGGGAGAAACAAAGTGGGTCCTCAGGGAGAATGAAAGAGGCCTGTCCCTGGGAAGGTCTTCCCCTGGCGTAGCCTCAGTTCCAAGCCAAGAATATGTATAAAATAAACCACTCTCTTGTGGAAATTTATGTGTTCCTTATAATCAGAAAAATTAAATTACCTTCATCCACTACAAAAGTAAATTGCTACAAACACTTTGGAAGACAGTCTGACAACACCTAGTAAAGTTAAATGTGGGCTAGGAGTGAGCCAGCATTTCACTGTGGGGGTTTGTCTTGAGAAACTGGTGTGCTCCAGATCTACAAGTGTGTTCACAGCACACAGCTGGTTGCTTGCAGCCAAGCCTGTTAACCTGATAAAAACTCAGCGCTGCCACTTGCGCAGCTGGGTGACCTCAGAAAAAGGCCCCGTTTTCATCATCCATGAGGTTGTTGTGGTGATTAACGGAGTTAATTGTGTAGTATTCTGGGCATACATCAAGTAATACATATTTTAGCTCTGGTCATATAACTCATTATTGGGGCTGGCAAGATAGCTCAGTGGACTAAAGCGCCTGCTTAGGCAAGCGCAGGGACCACAGCTCCATCCCTGGCACCACATGTGGTGCCAGCTCTGCCCTTAGGGCAGGCTGAGCCGGCTAGAGTCTGGAGTGTAGTGGTGCACACCTGTAATCCCAGCACTGGGGAAGCTGGAAACAGGAGGATCACTATGAGTCAGAGCTGCGTAATGAGACCCTGTACAAAATACATTAAAAAACCAAACCAAAACAAAACCATATTATTACACCTGCAGCATTCATAGGAGTCAAAAACAGAAACACCTCCAACTTCTACCAACAGAGGATGGGTGATAAATTGTGGCATATTCACAGAGGAATGTGGTACTAGCACAGGCACTGGTCTTGGAAACATGAAGTATTTGCATACCCACATTGAAGAGAAAACTGCAGGTGTGAAAGAATATGTGTAAAGAATATGTGTAATACTCTAGGCAAATTAATGTTGTCACATAGGCAAAATTAATTCCATATACAAAGTATACATCTTCAGACACATACCCAGGTAGCAAAAGGATATAGAACAACAATGGAATGGTAAAGAAGTAAAACTCAGGATAATAGGCAGGAAGATAGGGTTGGGAAAGTTTTTTTTAAGCAAACTTTGAAAGTTTTTGAAGTTCATAAATTGGGTGGTAAGTTCATGGGTATTATGATGTCATTAACAATTAACTTCAGGGGGCCTGGCCCTAGCTCAGGCCTTTAAGTGGCTGCTTCCACAAAGCTGTCAGCCTCAGGTTGCTGGAGTTCGAACCTCACACCTCTCCCGCTG
>NW_004524753.1:215649-217821 GCF_000260255.1 Octodon degus | reverse complement strand
AAAAAAAAAAAAAAAAAAAAAAAAAAAAAAAAAAAATTAACTTCAGTGGACCAAAGCTTTAAAATATACAGTACATGGACATTAACTGAACTGGTTGAAATGCAGGAAATAATTTAAACAAGGAAGGTGCTCACATGTTATGTAAACATATTCATTAAGAAACTAAACTGGTTGAATGTAGTTTGATCTAGAAAACACATTTTAATGAAAATTACTGGTATAGTATTTGAGTAAAATTTTCTCTAAATTCAAAATTAGTGTAATCTGGTTGACAAAATAGCTGGATTGATTCTTAGATAATTAACATTAAGATACAATAAGCATTGACTTTATATAATGGGTTTTCCCATCATAAGAAATTTCTCATTGGAGCCCAGGCAAGTGTCAGAAGAATCTAGTTAAAGCGTTAAAATAATAGCAAGAATATTTATCTCTAGAGATAAGAGGGAAAGGAAAATAGGAAGTCCTACTGTTACAGAAAAAGAAGGGAATTCGATAGAGGCGATTGTTTGGGTTACGTTTGATTTACTTTCCTCAAGATTCGATGGTGTGTGGAGTTTAAGAGTGGACATATCTGTGGACTGCTTCAACTCCAAAAACCACTGCATACTTAGCGAGTTTCCCAGGCAACAGAAAATGCACTGCCTTCTGTACGTCCTCTGGCGTGAGGGTACAGCGGTTTCTGGAATGCATCCGTTGGCGGGCTTCCACGGCAATGTGCTCAAAGATGTCATTGATGAGGGTGTTCATGATGTCCACGGTGCACGATGATATGGTCCTCCAGGGAACAACTTCCTTTAGGACCCTGTTGACATAGAGGGAGTAATTTCTGTGGCCAGAACTGGTGCTGACACATGACTTCTTTCTGGAGATTGGTGCTGGATGTCTTCTGAAGTACCGCTTAATGATGGATTTGACCATGGTGGGAGTGGTGGATGTTATCCCCTTGATCTATTACGAATGGTGAGGAGGTGCTTAGGCTTGGGGGTGGGGGGGTCTCCTATTTATAGTGCTATGTCACAGATTGCTGGGGCTTCTCTCTGATTGGAGGTGGCTTTCCCTATGTCACAATCACCTAGCAACCCTAGCACTGCTGGGTTGTTAAGGGCAAATCCTGTTCTCGGCCCACCTAAAACTTCCTACGAAGGTACCAAGGTACCAAGGTAGCGAGAGTGTGGCAGGACTGAGCAACTTCAGGCAGAATACGGCAACTTCTTTTTCCTACTTTGTTTCTTAACAGTTTGGAAACATTCTAGGCAACATTCTCAGAACTGAGCGAATCCCTATCAAGTTGGGAGACTGGAGTAAGAAAAGCAGAGGAAATCTGGTCATAGGCCTTTTATGGAGGTCATTGTGTTTATAAAAACATATAAATTAATTTATAAGCAAATGAATGATTAAGCAAGCCATTTAAAATCTCTAATTGTTTTCTAATAATAATCAATTACATATAGCTAATCTGGTTTTGAGACCTGCGACCTTCATTTTTTAAGCTCAGTCTAACTTTTTCCTAAGCTAACTCCTCAGAAGTAATACATACACCTGAAAAATGAAACAAAAACTCCTCTGTTGGGTCCTCCTTTCCAAGATGATGAAAAAAAGAAGGAACAAAGGTCATGCTAAAAAGGGCCGCAGTTATGTGCAGCCTATTCGCTGCATGAACTGCACCTGGTGCATACCTAAGCATAAGGCCATTAAGAAGTTTGTCATTCGGAACATAGTGATGGCCACCACCATCAGGGGCATTTCCGAAGCGAGTGTCTTCGACGGTTATGTGCTTCCCAAGCTGCATGTGAAGCTGCGTTACTGTGTGAGTTGTGCCATCACAGCAAAGTGGTCAGAAATCGATCTGGCGAAGCCTGCGAGGACCGAACTCCTCCACCCCGATTTGGACCCGCTAGTGCTGCCCCACGGCCTCCACCAAAGCCCATGGGAGGGGAGCTGGGGCTTCATGGACTGAAGAAAACTCTTGAGAAAGACATAATAAATTGAATGTTATACTTAAAAAAACACACACTCCTCTGTTTAAATTATGATCTATAGGCTGTACTGATTAACCTTTTAAATGATACCATTCTTACAAATTTCTTTGTTTTGCATTTGATGGTACTGGTCATACTTTTCCCCTGAGCTATATTCCCAAGCATTTATTTATTTATTTATTTATTTATT
>NW_004524753.1:214159-215549 GCF_000260255.1 Octodon degus | reverse complement strand
AATCCAACACAGTCCAGCAGTCCACAATAGTAGTGGGTTATCCACAAAAGTTGTTGACTTGAGCCTTTCACAGCTCAGCATATTAATATGGCTTTACTTTATATACCTCGTTTTTATACTTTTCTGCTGGATGGTTAAGACCAAGGTAAAGCAGGACCTATGCAACAAGAGTTGTAGCTTTTGGGTATTGGAGCTTTCTTTCTGGCCAAATTAACAGCACTTCAAATCATTCTGCTTGGTTCTTTGCTCTTGATTCGCAACATAAATCTGACTAAAAGCCCCCAGCAGTAGCCATGCCACTGCCTCTGTATTTGACTGCCTTGAAATTGCTTTTGTCAAATTAATCAGTCCTCAGCACTTAATCTCAGCCTCATGTAAAGTCTCTGGACACAAGAAAAATGCAGGCAAACTTTCTGCCAAGCCAAAAGACACATCATCTGAAGTCCAACAACCAAAGCATTCCTTCTCAAATCTGGTCTTTACTGGCAGGATTTCTATCAGCACTCTGGTCTTCTGAATTCTGACCTAAATCTCCTATACAGAACAGCCATAGGCATTCCAGCACTTCTCTTTCAGGTGACATCTCCAGACCTTTCCTATTTCTTCCCATAAGGCATTCCCAAAGGCTCATAAACCACATGGTCAGGTATAGTCATAGCAATGATGCCGCTTCTCGGTACCAGATTCTGTCTTAGTTACCTTTCTCTCATTGCCGGGACAAAACACCTGACACCCAAAATGAAAGAAGGAAAGGTTCATTTAGCTCACAGTTTGTGGAGGGTTCAGTCTGTACTTGGTTGACTTTGATGCAGGATGGCACATGGCAGAGGGTAGCAGTTCATGGTGGCAGAAAACAGCAAAATAGCAAGAACAAATAGGGAGGATCAGTGGCAGCAGCAGCAGCAGTGGCAGAAAATCTCTCTCCCTTCCTTATACGGCAACAAGGCTATCTGCCCCAGTGTGGGTGTAGCACTTACACCCATAATCCCAGCATCACTCACCCATAATCCCAGCCTTGGTTCATGAATTAATCACAAACTCTAGAAATGCAACCCAATGACTGCATGAGGGACAACTAGGCACAAACCATAATGCAAAGCATAGTTCACATACACTTCAAATGGAAATCCATCTCCACAGGAAGTTCTTCCACAAGGCAATTCTTTGGGGAGCCTTCTTGCCTCTGTGTAAAAGATGTATGAAATAGCTGTTCAATGTAGACTCAACTCTAGAAGAGCTGGTGAGATGGCTCAGTGGTCTAAAGCACCTACTTAGAACAAGCTTAGCAAAGCAAAGGGACCGCGGTTCAAACCCCCAGCACCACATGCCAGCCAGCCCCGCCCCCTGGTGGGCTGAGCTGGCCACACACACACACACACACACACACACA
>NW_004524753.1:211291-214059 GCF_000260255.1 Octodon degus | reverse complement strand
CTACTTAAAGAATTCATTTACTTTTTCAATCAAATTTGAGTTAGAAGAAGTAACTTTCAGAGAAACAACTCATGAGCATGTCAGTTATCCACAGTTGTCACAAGTACGACTGCCATTGTTAATGTCTGTCACCGTGAGCTCTTTACAGACAAGGCAGACTGGGCTACGTGTGACTTCAGGAATGCTCCCTGTGGTTCCTCCCCCATTTCTCCCACGGAGACTGAAATGAAGCAAAGATAACGTTGTTATGGGAGTAACTTCGAACCGGCTCTAGTTTCAGGGACAGAGTTATCACTTGCGCGTGTCCCCACAGGACTGCTACATAGTAACACGACGCAGCCTGCATCTCATCACAAGAGGACAAGCTGCTGTTTCCACCATGCTTTGGGAGTGACAGTTCTTTAGTCAGCTGTTGCTAATTTTGCTTCCAGCGTTCTGTAGATGTAATTACTTAGTTGGCTTGATTATAGCATAGCTTTATTTGCTGTCATTTAGAAGTAATTATCAGGTGGAGAAAGTTGACTCCCTCTTCCTCTCCTTTCCCCCATCTAAGGGTTTTCCCAAGAGTCACCCTCATGGCCCCTTCCTGCCCTCACTTACTCCTTCCCACGAGGAATGACCTGCTTGCCTGGGGAGGCAGAGACAAGGCAGCCAAGTCTACCTCAGCCCTCTCTGGATTCTTATCACAGACTGGTCGCAAGTGGCTCTGTCCCATGGAATGGATCGTTATTTGCTAGTTCCCACCGGCCTGGTAGGTCATTCTGCTTAATGCGTTCTTGCAACATTAGGAAGCTTATTGTTGCCCCACACTTAAAAGCTGTTTTTTTTAAGTAGCTGGTCAGTAAGGAAGCTTACATTTGGTCTCCAACTTTCTGGGGTCTCTTGGCTCTTAGTCGGTTTCTATGGAAGGGCAAGGAGAAGAAATATATCGCAGTGGCTAAAATAGAGCTTTTTAAGCCCCAAGCGATAAATGGTGTTGTAGTTAGGATGTGCAAGGGAAAGAATACAGGATATATATATATATATATATATATATATATTTTTTTTTTTTTTTTGCGGAACCAGGGATTGAACTCAGGCTCTTGCGCTTGCCAGGAAAGTGCTTATTCTACTGAGCCATCTCTCCAGCCAGATTTTTTAAAATAATAGTCATCAAAAGAGTCAAATACAAAGAGTGCAGGAAATCTGTCCTTATAGTAAGACCCAAAGAATCTAGCTGAAGGCCTGGATCTCATGGCAACGTCCTGCATGAGTCTAGCAAAGACTTAGAGCCCACAACAATGTCTCATGCATGTGTGTTTCATGGATTTGCACTGGGAAGGCCCAAAGGTCTGTAGTGGAAGCTAGAAAATCTGTGCCAGTGGGATGAAGGATCTATGCCAGCAGCCTGAGGGATCTGCACTGGAGCTGGGAGGTGACATTCAAAGTGTCTCTGTTACCCTCCTCTTGTTACTGGGACAAATACCTGACACTCATAATGAAGGAAGGAAAGGTGCCCACAGTTACTGGAGGTTTCAGTCCACACTCAGCGGGCTCCAAGGCAGAGCAGCACATGGCAGAGAGCAACCTTTCAAGGAGGCGACTAAGAGCAGAGAGCAAAGGGAGCGGCGGCAAGAATGGCTACAGAGAGCAAGTCGGCCTCCCTTAAATTGCATTCAGGTCATCCATCCCAGCTGGGTGTAGTACTCACACCCCTAATCCCAGGAACATGTATACCCATAATCCCAGTAGCACTCATGCCCATAATCCCAGTAGATCATGAGTTAATCATAAACTTTAAAAGTCTGCCCCATGACTGCATGAGACTTTGGGAGGACAACTAGACACAAACTATAACACAAAGTAAAGATCAGAGCTGCCTCACAAAGTATCCCAGCCATCCTCAGCGACAATGAGGTGTCAAGAACAGAGTTCCTTATCAGAAAAGCCAGTGCAACAAGCTTCTCCAGGAAATTGAACAGTGTGCACCATCTTGCTTTCTGGAGCCAGGAAGTGATGCTCAAAGTAAGGACCAGAGCAAACCACAGCCATTCTCAGTGACAAGGCTGAGCTCCTTCAATGATAATGAGAGCTGCTGAGTTCATATTAGGAAACCCAGCATGACAAGCTCCTCCCGGAGAACCTACAACCCCAGAAGAGGCGGTAGTTTCCTAACAGCACCTCTTGTTCTTCTCCGGTTCTTTTAATTTGTTCAACATTCCTCAGGTGGGCCTTCCACGTCCAGCACCACACTGATTCAGTTCAGCTGGGTGTTACAAGTGGATTACCAGTTGTCAATCCACCACAATTTAGCATACTCAGTATGCTAAAATCTAATTGAGCAGAAAGTTCAGAAAATGAGAAATATCAATTCTATATCATTCTGGCTAATTTTGGACTAACTCAGATTCCCTTTTAACAATCAGTGGATCATTTAAAATGTATGAGTTCACTACTGGTATGCTGGTCTTTCTTTTCCTTCCTTCATCTTTCTCTAGACAGTCTGAAGTTATAAAGAGGGACAAATTTGAGTTATATACAGGAAGATGGATGCCCCTTGAGTCCATAGTGCTAAGTGAAATAAATAAGACACACCAAGGTTAAATATTGCATAGTTTATGTGAGACATCTACAATATAAATACTTTGGAGAGCAAAATAAAAGATGATATAAAACAGGGAGCCAGACTTCATGGATATGGGAAAGGGACCTGGGGACCAGGGAGATGGGAGAGAGTGAAGGGAAGGGGACACTAAGAAGAATCAAGATACGTGTATGCGTACGCAGCA
>NW_004524753.1:206896-211191 GCF_000260255.1 Octodon degus | reverse complement strand
TAAAATGAGGAGGCTCCTTTTCTTCCACCCTTCTTCCCTCTTTCTTTCTTTATGTTTTCTCCCATTTTGCTAAAGAATTTCTTTTAGCATTTCTTGTAAGGCAAATCTATTGGCAACAAACTTTCTCAGATTTTTTTGTGGAACCGGGGATTGAACTCAGGCCCTTGCACTTGTCAGGGAAGTGCTTATTCTACTGAACCATCTCCCTGGCCCCTCTCAGATTTTGTTTGAGAAAGTTTTTATTTTTCTTTCATTTTTGAAAATGACAGCATAGGCCACAAAATTCTAGGTTGGTGTTTATTTCTCTGTCAGCACTCAATATTTCTCTCCCCTCTCTGCTTACTTGCTTTGTTTCTGAGGAATTCAATAAAAGTTTGGTTGAGGTTCTTTATAGGAAATATTATTTCCCCCTCTGTATCTTCTAAGAAAAAAAAGAAGTTCCTTGTTACTCTTCAGTTGTCTGTAGTTTGAATGTGATATGTCTAAATTTGTTCGTTTTCCAAGAGTAACATTCTTTGAGCTTTCTGAATCTGTGGGTTAGTGTCTGACATTAATTTGGAGAAAATTCCCATTGTTTTTCTTCTTTTAGGTAGTGAAGATCAAACTCAGGACCTTGCGCTTGCCAGGCAGGTGCTTCTGCTGCTGAGCTATCTCCCCAGCCACTCTTTTTCTCTTTCTGCTCTATCCAGTGTCCCTCTTACACATGTTATACCTATTACAAATGTTGCGTGGTTTTTGAATAGTCTGTTATGCTTCTCCCCTAGTCTTTTTTCTCTTAGCTTTTAGTGTTGGCAGCTTCTATTGAGATATTCTTAGGCTCAGAGGCTCCTTTTCAGCTATTTCCAGGGGATTAAATACATCCAGAGAAAGCATTTCTTATTTGTTACAGTCTTTTTGATCTTACTCATTTCTTTTTGCTTATTAGAATTCTGATCTCTGTTCACGTTGCCCATTCTATTCTTGCACACTGCCTATTTTGTTCATTATAGCTCTTAACACATTAATCATAGCTTTATTTTTTTAAATTCTAACATTCTCACCATATTTGAATATGGTTTTCATCATTGCTTTGTTTCTTTAAACTGCACTTTTTTGCTTTTTTTTCATTTTTAAATTAATTTTATTGAGAAACAAATAACAATGAGACAGTTTCAAAACAGGTTAGTAGGTCAGTTACAATAATTAATACATTGCATATTGTTGTCTTCATAGTAGTTATTCATAGTATAAGATGCAGACATGATATAAGATGCAGACATGATATTCTGTTCAAACACTATTAGTACAAATCTTTCTTTTCGGTGAATTAAGAGAAAGTAACTATATCTATCCTATTTTGTACATACACATACAAAATGGTCCTCCATTTACATCCTGTTTTTTTGTTTAGTTTTGTCAGACTTTTTTGTTTTTTAGTGTGCCTTGTAATTTTTTTCTTGATTGTAGGACATGATGATGCAGGTTAAAGAGAACTTCTGTAAATAACTTTTGATTCTGTGATGGTGAGGTCTGGGATGAAGGGAAGTATTCTAAAGCCCTACAATCCAGCCTCAGGCTTTTAGTAAGCCTGTGCCTCTGGAATGAGAATTTAGCATTCAATAATTCCACCTTTAGTGGAACAGGGTGCCTAGATCCAGCTAGAGATTGATATTTCCTTTTTCCTCCCAAGTCAGTTTCTCCCAGTTTAACCCCAGCAAGTTAGACATTGATTTGTTTTTACCTAGGCCTATGAAAGATGGCTTCCTGCCCCACCCACCAACTTCACTTTTGGGGAAGCACAAAGGCTCCTCACCCCCTCCCTACCTTATTCCCTGTATGAATCTGGTAGATTTCTGGAGGTAGATAGAACTCACAAAAGTGTACACCTCCCTGCCCTGCCCTGACCCAGGCCTGGGCCTCCCTGGAGCTTTTAATCAATCATAGTTGCAACACCCCGAGGTTCCAGTGATTCGTCAACTCCCAGTCACACTTTGCTCTAGCAGCACTGGTTTCTTCATGCTCTTCTCCTCATGAATTTCTGCTCTGGGAAGTTATGGCTCTCTTAATTTTCTTTCTCACCAATTTTGGGAGCAGCAATTTGCCATTTTATCTCACTGCTATTACAGACCTAAGAAGAGTTACTGATTTTTCAGTTTGATCCACTTCTTTCTCGTTAGGGAAGAGTGGCCACGTCTAAGATCCTTACGAATTCTAGAGTAGAATTTCGAAGTCCAAGATTTATTTTTTAAGTTTGAAATTATCAATTTAATATTTGTGGTTCTGAGACTAATCTGGTTATTTATTTGCAAATATTCCTTTTCGCTTATGTGTTTTTTACTCATCCTGAGTTGAAGATGCCTGCGTCGCTCGCCCTGCCCATGTTCTATGCTGTGAGACACAATATCACATTATGATACTCTGCTCCTGTGAGACGCAGTATCACATTATGGCTTAGCCTGTGGGTTCTGAAGCCAGAGTGTGTGGGTTGAAATCATCTTTCTTGAATTACAACGTACGCAAGCTCTGGCAATTTTCTTCGCTTTTTTAATGCATCTATTGTCCTGACTAAAATGGTAATACCTGTCTCCGGTGATTGCCTCGGCTTTCTATTGAAGAGACACATAGAGAAATTAGAATAATGCTTAATTTAGTGTGAACACTTAGTACATGTCAGTTCAATACTAAGAATTTGTTTTCAGTTTGCTGTTCCATAATATTCTAAACTTTTAGATGGGCTCATCTTTGTTTTCTCAGCATCTAATACAAAGGCAGTGTTGGATTTTCTCTGAATGCATGAATGAAGTATGAACATCTTGTATAAGCTGCTATTAGACAAAAGAAAGGCTCCCTATTCCCCATTACTTCCTGACACATTTAGTCCATACCAGAGCAAGCTAAATGTGCTTAGCTCGTCTTCAAATGATATAGTAATGACAGCACAGAGATTGCATTATATATTTCCAAAGCAAGTTTTCTAGGCTTAGAAAAATATTACCAGGGCTGGCCAAATAGCTCAGTGGATTAAAGCTCCCACAAGCAGATACAGGGGCCAGGGGCTCAATCCCCAGGTCCTGCCGTGCCAGCCTTGCCACTGGGGTGTGCTGAAATGACAATTGAGATTGGGCATGGTGGCATGTGCCTGTAATCCCAGCTCTTGGGAGGCTGTACACAGGCAGATCACTATGAATCCAACCTAGTTGTAGTGAGACCCTGAACACCCTATAGACCTTTTCCTAAAATAAAAAAAAAACCCCAAAACCCAAAAACCAAAAACAAACAAACAAACAAACAAACAAACAAAACACCTTAATTTGTTAGGATTGTATTGAGTAATTTTTGTTATAAAACCAGTCTTGCTCCTACTTGCTGATGTGGGGCAGCTCTTATGCTGTTGTGTACCTTTAGTTTCAAACGAACTCAAATCCGTATATTGCTGACTGAAATGAAAATGTTATTGTCTTCTTTCAGTATAGCATATATCTTTATGTTATAAATAGTGTTTTGAAATCACATAATGTGTCCAATAGGCTAACAACAAGCAAGCTCTTGCCATCTGCATTACATATCCCTGAGAAAGGCCTGTTAATGACATGAGATTTGCTTTTACAGAAACATCATCTGACAGATAAGCAAGACATTAGTCATCCTCGATTTCTGGATTAATATGTTTTTATTTAATAAGTACATAATCATTTTGAGACTAACTGCATTGTGTAAAAGTCAATAATCTTCTGCATGTCTATATTAGAATTAGGTCTGAGTATGAATGATAGAAACTCAAAATGACCGTGACTTAAATAAGTTAAATTTTATTTTTTTTATATAAACGCAGGCAGTATGGAGCCAGAAAGGCAGTTCAAGCATCACAAGGTCTCTCCATCTTGCTGTTCAATACCATCCTTATATGCAGGTTTGACTCCTTCTTTACAACAGATGTTCCATCTCCAGCCTAGGTCAGAATAGCCAGTGCAAGGATGTGGAGAGGATCCCCCTGCTGCTAGTAAGGATACTTCCTGGAAGCTGCATATACTTTCCTAATCATGAGAGACTTGGCCACAAGGGTGTATGTAAAGAGTTCAGCAGAAGACTTCCCATTCTGGTCCTTGTCCTGGGTGTGTGGGGGGTCGGGGGGTGGATGTTCTGTGTTCCACTAGGAAACTGGAGATCCTGTTTCTGAGAAGAGGAAGTAAATGGGAATGAGAAGATGACTACTAGTCTGGGCTGCTTTGTCTTTGCCAAGGGCCAGTGGGGTCTATGGCTCATTTGGTAAAATGGCCTTACTGATGTAAGATGTATGCATTTCTGAAGAATCAAAT
>NW_004524753.1:191462-195111 GCF_000260255.1 Octodon degus | reverse complement strand
CCTTCCACACATTGCTTCTTTGCCACACTGCACTCTGTCTGGGATGTGGATCAAATAGTATCCCCTGCTCGAGACTGAGTTAAGTGCTGGATGTCCAACAGCTTATGTTTTTATTGATGATTCAGGATCTTATAATGGCTCAAGGTCATCAAGACTATCAATTATTATTTCACATTAATATAACTAGTGCAGGTAACAGGAATTTAAAACAGAAAGCATGTCCTGGCAGGACTGTGTGTATGCTGAGGACATATTTAGGGCCATTGTATCAGTTTCTCTCTCTCTCTCTCTCTCTCTCTCTCTCTCTCTCTGTTATAACAACTCACTACAAATTTGGCCTTAACACAGATTTACTATCTTTCAGTGGGTCTTTCTGGGCTAAAATGAAGGAGATGGCTAGAAATATATTTTGAAAATGCTTTTTATTGAAAATAAGAGACAAAAAAAAAGATGTCACAGGACTGTCCTGCTACAATGCTGTATATGATCAGATTTCTAAATTTCTGTGTAAAATATGAAACTGTTTATTCCTATTTTAAAAATATTTTTTTAAAATTTTTTTCTTCATATTCTGTAGGGACTTAAGGTTTAACATATTAATACTTGATGGAAAATACCTGTTCCATGTTATGCCTAAGATATTTTATATTCAGACAGATAGTGAGGTTAAGCTCAACTGCCTATGTTGTACGGTAATAATAAGCTTCTTTTCTGGAGGGTTAACAACCTAAGTTCACAGACCAAAAGTTAGAGAAAAATAAGGGCTGCAAGGACAGCCAACATTTTGGCCCTAGTCTTTCAAGGTCAGTGAAGACTCAGGACATAGGAGAACCTGTACTGTAACATCATGTAACTCAGTTGTATCCCAAATTTTCTGTTAAGGAGATTTTGGGGCCACAGAGGAAAGTGATTGATGATGTAAAGTGTGCCTAAGGAGAGTCACATGGAGAGAAAACACTCTCTCAGGCTTTCACAGACAGCAAACTGGTCAGGCAATGGCTGTGACTCATCCACATGGCTGACACTGACAAAGGATCTATAAACTTCCGTACAAGGTTTCAGGATAAATCCTTGGCAGATACAATGGTTACATTTCTTGTTATATAGGTCTTGCTTTTTCTTGGTCTTAACCATCCAGCAGAAAAGTATAAACATGAAGTATAAACACTAAAGCCATATTAATATGCTGAGCTGTAAAAGGCTCAAGTCAACAACTTCTGACATTGCCAGTACCACGGATAACTACTATTATGGACTACAGGACTATATTGGAATATTTTGCTCAATTCATGCGCCTACAATATTTAAATGACAACGGAATACCCATCTCTGACCAAACGAAACAAAAAAGGGGGATACAAATGAATGACCATTTGGTGTCTGTATATTCAAAATAGTTAGGATAGATATACAGCTGCGGTCTCTTAATTCAATGAATAGAGAGATTTGTTCTAATAGTGTCTGTGGACAGGGTATCATGTCTGCATCTTATACAATGAATAACCACTAAGACAACAATATGCAATGTATTAATTATTGAAACTGTGCTAGTAATCAGTTTTGAAACTGTCTCATTGTCATTTCTCAGTAAAATTATTTAAAAAAAATTAAAGAGAAAATGCTTTTTATTCACGTATCTTTTGGAAATTTTTTTCTATAAAATGGTGAGTTGTTTTGGGGTTTTACATTGACTGCTATTTCCTGGTATTATAGTTCCAAATACAGGCTTAGTAAAACATTCTATCCTTGGAAGGCTGGAGGATGACAGTAAATCCTTCTCATCAGATTCCCTTCACTAGCTCCTCTCCCTGCCTTCTCTCCCTCACTGGTGTGTTACTGAATGCCAGCCATGTGCTGGGAAGGCCTACATTAGGCTTGTGCAGTTCCTGAAATGAAGAAGATATAACTCCTCTTTCAAGGGCTCACAGTTTATTGAGGTCTCCGGATATAGAAATAATGGATTATTAAGTACCAAGAGACAGACTGTCAGAGGCATCCACAGAGTGTAAGTTAGAAGAGAGTCATGCCTAATTGCTCAGCCAGCCAGGGCAGCCTGCTAGGAGGAGGTAAGGTCTTATTTCTATCTTGAAGGTCACAGAAGTCCTTTAGGCAGGTGGGGTGGTGGTGGCAGGAAAGGACCCATGGGGCATGTGAATAAGGTATCTGCAGCGACGGACACTTTTTGTCTTTGCATGAGGATGGGACAGCCAGGATCTGGCAGAGGCAGTGTGGATGGTAGGCTGACTGTCCTTGCTTGTCTGGTGCTACAAGGGTGCGGGAGGGCGGATCAACTCCGAGAAGCAAGTGGAGCATCCGGAGAATCCAGGGGTCAGTTTTTCAGCCTGGGATCACTAAGCAAGATTAAAACAAGCAACCACAACAGCAAAGCACCCCGAGCTGGATCCTGGATCAGGGGCAAGGTTCAGGGGGTTTTATAAAAAAGTTCCACATATATTTTAAAGCGAGAATCACTCAAGAAATATAGGACAGATATTTACAAGTGTTGGGAAACTGTAAAGGAGTAGGGGAGAGAAAGGGAGGGGAGGATCCAGTGTAAGGAGGTGGCCACTGAGAGGGGAGTCATGGGTCTCCAGGCTTTGAGACAGGACAGAGGCTGACTTTGATGTAAACTTGTTTCTGGGCGCTGTGATTGATGCAAGCAGGAAGGTTCTCCCCAAGTTTGGTAAGGAAGGAATCCAGAGGAACTGGGAGAGGAGCGTTAGGTTGTTGCT
The DNA here is from genome assembly GCF_000260255.1 of Octodon degus. Classification (NCBI taxonomy): domain Eukaryota; kingdom Metazoa; phylum Chordata; class Mammalia; order Rodentia; family Octodontidae; genus Octodon; species Octodon degus. The sequence goes on along the minus strand of NW_004524753.1, from coordinate 192,379 downwards.
CTCTGTGCTACGGAGGCCAGTTTAGCGCTTACCTGTTTTACTATTTCCATGTTTGAAAGTGAGGAAAAGAAACAAATCTTCATTCCTGATTGGCTGACAGACTCCTGGCCTTTGACTTAACTTCCCTTTGGGGGCCCTAATACCAGCTTTCCTAACCTCAGAAGTGCAGCTCTGTCTCCCTCCCATAGTGGAGTCACCTGTCCTGCTGACCTGCTTTGGCTAATCTGAAAACTGGGTCATTGTTCTTAGGGGGAGAAGGAGGAGCAGGAAGAGGAAGAAGAAGAAGAGGGAGATTAGATTAGCTTTGTGCACAGTGAACATAACAGTGGAATTATCTCTGACCATAAGCAGAAGGTTGTCAATTGCTGATGAAGTTCCTGCTGATGGTTTTATCAGAGAACAGAAAATATATGGGGACCACAGAGAAAGAAAAGCTTAGAATTTTGTTTTGAGGCCTGGTTCATATTTTACAGTGAAACATTAATTAACAAAGAGCAAGTAAAGCTCCCTGAATTGATAAGCCTATCATAAATGGATGTCAAGTGTAATATAAAATAGATTTTTCTCTTGCTTTATTGAGGGTCTTTGTGGGACACACAGAATTGGAATACATGTTGCCCGAGGTCAGACACCTGGGAAGGTGTGGAGGAGCCAGGACATAAGCAGACCTGTCAGGCATCTGTGCTGGAGCTCATAACCACTGTACTACACTGCCTCCTACTGTTGGCTCCAAAAGGAGGGTATGCTAAGCACAAAGGGAAGAATGAATAACAAGGGAGGCCTGAGCTCCCAAACTGTATCCCAGAATGCAGATAAATTGTCTTGCTAAGCGAGACTAGGATTGCATGTGGGAGGGAGGGATGCAAAGGAATGGCAGGTTCAATCTATTAAATGCCTTAATTTGTAGTCCAGGGCAT
>NW_004524753.1:188673-189550 GCF_000260255.1 Octodon degus | reverse complement strand
ACTTATTCTACTGAGATATCTCCCTGGTCCCAAAACCCTTTGCTTAGATTTCTAGCCTTACTGTTCTTCCTGAGTTTTCAGGCTGCTGCCCTCAAGCTACAGATCTCACTGGGGGAGTTCACGGCCAACCTGTACAACCCCTCCAGACAGGACCCCTCCTCTGCTGACTCCCTACACTTTTCTCATCATCCCAACTTCTGTCAGATCCCTCCTGGACTCGGATCTCCTCCAAACACTCCACATCTCTTTCACCTCCTCTCTTCCACAGCACTCATCCTCCAAATGCAATCTCTGCATGCTTCCAGTCTTTCTGTTCTTCTTCCTATTGCCTTTCTCAATGCCATAGTTTGGGGCACTTCTAGGCCCACTCCTACCACCCACGCTACCCTTGTACTAGTTCCCCTCAGGGATCCCTCAGTGTTTCCCTGCATTCCTCAATAGCCAAGAGCCCCCAGATATCAATGGGTAGTTAAACCCATTATCCAATGTCTTTTAGCCAGTGTTAACTGCCCATCAGCTTACAATACCCTATGCTTCCTGTATTCAAATTTGAATGCTCCTACCATTTCTTCCAAGGTCTCAGAGTTATCAACAATGAGTAACAACAATGCACCCAGTGGAGCCAAATCCATACATCATGCTTTCTCATAGAACCCTTCCACTGCTCACTTTACAATCCTGGATCTCTAAGATGCTTTCTTCATGACCCGCATACACCCTGATTGTCAGGACCTCCTCACCTTTAAGTGAACAAACCCAGACACTTCCAGTCCCTGCAGGTCCTGCATCAGGGATTCAGGATAGTCCTAACTTCTTTAACCAGGCTCCGGTTCCTGACCTGGGAACCCTCAGTCTCAACCCTAGCACTCTCCAATAC
>NW_004524753.1:151165-152131 GCF_000260255.1 Octodon degus | reverse complement strand
GTCACCCTTACCTACACACTTATCTCCATATCCCTATCCTGTACGGAGTCTTCCTCTTGTGTGAAAGACAAGTGGGGAAGAAGTAAAGAAATCCTCCGTTGTCCAGCACAGGAGGGTTACCAAAGAGAAGCAAGGGCCCTCAGGGGAGGGAGCTGGGAATGGGGTTTTTATCAGGTTGGACTAGATGTAGAGTTTCTGTGGGCAGTATGGTGTTGCGATAGGTACTGAAGGCCTGATGTCATCATGGGAAATAAAAGTGGCAGTTTTAGGTTAACCAGGGGGAAGAAGACGGAAGTCAGTCTAGGAGCAGCACATCCCTGCTCCTAGGGATGATGTTTTGTTTTATTGTGTTTTTGTATTTTAGGGCAGTGTCACAGGGTGTTCACTGCTACATTGGACTTATAGTCATCCGCCTGTTTCCAACCTCCCAAGAGCTAGGATTATAGGTGTATGCCAAGACGCCCAGTCTCAATTGCTATCTCAGTTTGCCCCATGGGCGGAGTTGGCGTGGAGGCCTGTGGATTGAATCCCTGGCCCTTGCACCTGCTTGCAGGTGCTTTAATCCATTGAGCTATTTGGCCGGCCCTTCCTCGCTGTTTTGGATCCCCACACCATACTGGCTCACAAACATCATGACCTGGTCAACTGCTGCATGGGTGCAGACCCATCATTCCTGTCTTTTTGTTAATGGGTGATGACTCTTTCCAGCTACTTGATGTTGATGAGGTTTCTCATGGAAAGGCCTGGTGTAGTTGTCAGGGTGACGAGTCAGGCCCATATGGAAGCTGGTGCCAGGGCTCTCAGCCAGAACGAGAAACTCATTGGTGGTGAAAGTTTTATCTTAGAGTGGAGAAATCTCAAAAAATGTTTTAAAAGACAAGGTACTATGAGCAAAAAGAGAATGATCATAGTAAGAGGACCTAGACGGGCATGATAAGGGTCCATTATCCCCAAGTAGGCCTTTCA
>NW_004524753.1:148050-150485 GCF_000260255.1 Octodon degus | reverse complement strand
TCATTGTTGATAACTCTGAGACCTTGGAAGAAATGGTAGGAGCATTCAGGTTTGAGTACAGGAAGCATAGGGTATTGTAAGCTGATGGGCAGTTAAAAAATAAACAAACATTGGCTAAAAGATTGGATAATGGGCTTAACTCCCCATTAATATCTGGGGGCAATTGCTATTGAGGAATGCAGGAAAACACTGAGGGATCCCTAAAGGGAACTAGTACAAGGGTAGCGTGGGTGGCAGGGGTGGGCCTAGAAGTGCCCCAAACTATGGCATTGAGATAGGCAGTAGGAAGAGGAAGAGATGGACTGGAGGCATGCAGAGATTGTGTTTGGAGGATGAGTGCTATGGAAGAGAGGAGGTGAAAGACATGTGGAGTGTTTGGAGGAGACCCCAGTCCAGGAGGGATCTGGCAGAAGTTGGGATGATGAGGAAAGAAAAGTGTGTGGAATCAGCCGGGGAGGGGTCCTGTCTGGAAGGGTTGTGTAGGTTGGCCATCACCTCCTTCAGGGGGATCTGTAGTTTGAGTGCAGCAGCCTGAATACTCAGGAAGAACAGTGTTTATGGCCCCTATGTCAATAAAAAAGAGAATATCCTACATGAGATGTCCAATGATCCTCAGAGCTCAGACAAAGTGGCCATGGATTCTGAAACCTGTTAATCCTCTTCAGCCAGGAAACCAAGCAAGTGAGTTATTGATGAGTCCAGTGACTCTGGTGAGGTCTCCTGTGAGGGCAGGGAACAAGATGACTTCCCTGCTCTCTGGCACACAGGGTAGTTGCAATTCTAGTGGCCGTTGAGCTTGCAGATTGGATAAGGTCCCAGTGGTGGCTTTGAGTTGGGGCAGGCTCATGCCCAGTGTCATTCTTTGCCATGCTTGAATCATGCTCTAGGAGGAGCTTAGGTGGTGCCATGATGTCTCTGTTTCACTCTGATAGGAGCTCCAGGTGCCACAGCCAAGGATTGGGATTGAAGTCTAGCATGCTCTTCTCTATTATGTTTTAATTGTTCTCCTCTATTGTTAAAGACACAGAAAGCCAGGATAAGTAGGTCTCCCTGTACGGTCTGAGGGTCAAGATCTGTCTTTTTAGTGTGGCATGGATGTCAGGAGCAGATTGGGAAATGAGGTGGGAGTTAATAAAGGTCATTCTCTCAGGGGACTGAGGGTCACCAATGGTATACATGGTTATGGTGTCAATATAGTGAGAAAGAATCTCATCAGGGTACTGGTTTGGATCATGGAGTTTCTGGTAATTGGTGGCCTTGTGTGAAATTTTTGTAAGTCTTGCAATCAGGCAGCCAGCTGTAGTGGCCATGCAAGCTGAGCCATTGGGACCCTGATAGTCCCTGTGGGAACCAGCCTCTGGAACCACAGCTACACCTGCAGGATGGTTAAGGTCATTGTGCTGTCTGTGGTCTGATTCTCCCTGAGTATCCTGCAAGAGCTGGATCTTTTCCTGGGAGGACAAGGTGGAGGTAAGATAATATAGATCCTTCAAATGGAGATCATAGGAAGTAATGACAGTTGGAGTGCCTTTATATAATTGTAGGCATCAGCAGAGAAGGAGCCTAATCTATGAGAAATCCAGGATAAATCAGAGAGAATGAAAGCGGTGGGAATGTAGACCATCTCCTTGGGACCAGCCTGTTCCTGGAGGGGGAAGAGAGATTGGGGCTTAGAAAGTGGCAGCTGACTACAAGGAAGGAGGGAAAAACTGGCTGCAAGATGGTGAGAGTGAATTAAAGTGAGAACAAATGCAGTGTGCAGGAGGAGAAAATGGCTATGGAGGAGCGGAGGAGAAGGAGTTGGAAGGGATGGAGGAGGGTGAGGTGACTCAGAGATGACTGAGGGGGATCTGGCTGAGGAGACTGAAGAGGCTGGGCTTGAGAGTATGGAGGAGGTGCAAAAGCAGGAGGAACATCATTGAGGGGGTCTGGTGGGGCATTGGGTAGGGATTTAGGCAAGGGGAGATTTGGTGGTGTGGAAAGAGCCAAAAGTATTTGGGTCGCCCCATATGTCTGAAGGAGGGAGGGGTTCACCCTGAGAGCAATAAATTCCTGTACACAGGGACATCTGCCTACTTACAATTGTGGTAGTATAAGTTAAGAAATCAGTCATTTTGGTTTGATGGTCTCTCAAAGACCTAGGGTTTTATACCTGAGTGGTGTGTGCTTTTGGGGTTGGGAAGAAATATTTTCTTTCTTTTTCTTTTTTTGGAAGAAATATTTTCATAGCAACTAAATTAAAGGTGAACCAAAAGGCCAAAGTCAGTGGACAACCCCAAAAAGAGTCATTAGTCTTTGCTAGGCTGACAGAGTGAGACATGTCCATTGGTGCTTATGGATTGTCACCCACAGGACAGAGGGATGTCCCATTGAGGGTGCAAGGATGTCCTGAGCTGAGGGAGAGTCCTGATGTGGGAGAGAGAGAGAGAGAGAGA
>NW_004524753.1:146485-147879 GCF_000260255.1 Octodon degus | reverse complement strand
AGAGAGAGAGAGAGAGAGAGAGAGAGAGAGAGAGAGAGAGAGAGAGAGAACAGAAGAAAGGCTGTTGAACTGGTGATCACCTGTGAGAATTGAGGTGAGTCGGTGTTGGATGAACATTGGCCATGGCAGAGGCAGGGAGGAGAGAGAGGAAGGTGGAAGGTGGCTTGTTGCTGCAGGAAGCTCAAACCAGGAGTGGCCCCCAGAAGTTAAATGCCCCAGTGACCCAAGTCATGGCACCAGAATGTAAGCTTCCTTCTGTGGGACAGAAGTAAAGAAGACCTTTATTGCCCTGCACTGGAGGACTTTGGAAGAGATTGCAAGAACCCCTGGGGAGGAGATGGGGAGACAAAATAATTTATCCGCTGGGTTGGGGGTGGAGTTTGTACATGTGGTAAGGTGTATGATGGGCACTGATTGGGGGTTGGGTGGGAGGCGGGCTTGGAGCGTGTGAAAAAGGACAGAGGAAGCTGTGGTTAACTAGGGGGAAGAAGACAGAAGTTAGCCTAAGAGTGCCTCGTGGTTGATCTCTTTGTCTTGGGTCCCCAAACCACACTGACTCACTGCCTTAATGACCCAGCAGGCTTTTGGATGGTTGCCGTCCCAGCAGTATGCTTCTCCATGTGTGTGCAGGCAAGTGTATTTAGGAACAATGATGTTCATTTTGTGGGAAACTCAAGCACAATCAATGGCTCCTCAAGCATGTTCAGGGCTGCATTCAGGGACCCAGGTACAGTGAGTAATGAATAAGCTGGCTCCCGGGTTCCAGGGTGTGGAGAAGATTTCAAATTCCAACCAGTGTCCTGGGTACGGTCTGAGATCAGGGGACAGGGTTCATATCAAGGGAGATGTGGGACTTGGCCATGCTACTCTGCTCTTCCTTCATAGGCCCCTGGCATTGTTCTGAGAGTGGTCCTTGTGGGGAATCATCATAGAGAAAGGCCTGGCCTGGAATTGAGGATGGCCGCATTTGGCCCTTAACACTACCCCCACATGATGGAAGAAAATGTTCTGATGAGGGAACATCTTTCAGGATCCTTCCAAATCTCATCTGGAAGAGACACTGAGGCTCTGGTGTCCTGGCCCTCTGGGGAATTTTCAGAGTGGTGAGATGCTCCTCCTACCACAATGCGACATTTTTAGGAAATTTTTGTATGAACAGTCAGGACCCTTATACTGTATAGATTAGGGAGCTGGGGCCTAATATATATAGAGAGAGACAGAGACAGTGAGAGAGACAGAGAGAGAGAGGAGGGGAGAGGAGGAGGCAGGGAGGGAGGGAGGGGAGAGAGAGAGAGAGAGCCAGCAGATGTGATACCTTTGGATTTCCTAGAGCTATTTTTTTAATTCAACAAGAGCTTACAATAATTCATGAACCACAGACAGTGCAAATAGGG
>NW_004524753.1:140625-145835 GCF_000260255.1 Octodon degus | reverse complement strand
AAGTCAGATATTTACTTGCTGAATTTAATAACTGAAAACAGATTGAAAATATTATTGCATGCAATACTTTCCTTTTTTTTTTTTTTTTTTTTTTTGCGCAGAACCAGGGATTGAACTCAGGCCCTTGCGCTTGTCAGGGAAGTGCTTATTCCACTGAGCCATCTTCCCGGCCCCTGCAATACTTTCTTGCACTGAAAATATTTGTTCAATTGAAACCAAGTCACCTAGGTTCTAATTGGAGTTTATTTTTATAGATGAGTGTGTTGGCTATTTGTCCTATGGGGTGGATGCGATTGTAACTGAACTTAACCTTGCAAATTGCCCAGACTGGAAACACCCTAGTGCCAGCCCTGCACCCTTGGGGTCAGCAGGCCCCGCAGGGCTTGGACAGTATTCTGAGTATGTGCTGAGGGGCTCTGAGCTCGGGTGGGGTGGGTCATCTAACTATTCTCTGGGATGAAGACCATGGAGATTCACAAGTGGAGTGAAATTGTTTGATTTACTTGTTTAAAAGGAAATGCCAATTCAAGTATGAGTAAAGGATTAGAGAAGGTGTGTAGATTGGGACATCTGGGGTTGTCTCAGTCTGCCATGGGCTTGTGGTATGATCTCTGGAGAGAACAACTCCGCACCTGGTTAGAAACAGTTCCCAGTGTGACCCCCACAGACTTGACCCAAGGCACACAGAGGAGGCCTTCCATCTGGAGTGCTGTTTCCCATAGCTTCTCTACCTGAAGATTTGTTCCTGTTCCAGGTGTTCTGTGGGCCCTCCTGTCTTCTTTGGTTCCAAATGCAATTTAGGAATGTTTTCTTTAGATCTGTGAGGTATGTGAATGGTATTTTGATTGGGATTGAATTAAATTTACACAGCATTTTGGGGAGGATGGCGATTTTCACTATGTTGTTTCCTCCTATCCAAGAGCAAGGGATATGCTTCCATTTTCTGATATTCTCTTTAATCTCATTTTTTAGGGTACTGTAATTTTTCACTGTATAGATTTTACATCCTTTGTTAGATTCTTTTCTAAGTATTTTATTTGGATGTTATTAGGAAGGGCGTGCTTCCCTAATTTGTCTTTCTGTGAATTTATTGCTTGTGTATAGGAGTGCTATTGGCTTTTCAGTGTTGACTTTGTATCCTACCACACTATTGAATTTGGATATTAAATCTACAAGTTTTTTAAAATAGAGTTTTGGGGTCCTCTATATAGAGTATCATCTTCAAATAATGATAATTTTATTTCTTTCTTTCCTATCTTTATTCCAGTTTTTTTCTCTCTTGTTGAATTATTCTGGCTAATGTTTGCAGAACTATGGTGGATAGGAGTGCTGATAATGGACATTCTTGTCTTGTTCCTGATTTTAGAGTGAACGTTTTTAGTTTTTGATCATTTAATATATCAGCTGTTGGTTTGTCATAGATGGCTTTTGTGAGACTGAGGTAGAGGGGTATATCCCTGGTATGAATCCCACTTGGTCATGATGTACAGTCTTCTCGATGAGTTGTTGTATTTTGTTTGCCATTATCTTAAGGATTTTTGCATCAATGTGGTTTGTAGTATTCTTTCTTGGTTGGGTTTTTCTCTAGTTTTGGAGTCATGGTAATACTTTCCTTCCAGGAATGATTTTGGAAGTATGCTTTCCTTTCAATTTCTTTAAGCACCAGTAGAATTAATTCTTATCTGAATTTTTGTAGAATTCAACAGTGAACCATCAGGGCCTGCACTTTTCTTTGTTGGTAAATCTTTAATTACATTTTCAATTTCATTGACTGATCTTGGTTTATTTAGAATTTTTATATCTTCGTGATTTAGTTTTGGCAATTTGATTGTGTCTAGAAATCTGTCCTTATGCTCTGTGTTTTCCATCTTATTAGAATATAGATACTCATAGTAGTTACTGATGATGTCCTGGATTTCTGTCAGCTCTGTTGTGATTTTCCCCTTTTCATTCCTAATTGCTTGAATCTGTGCTTTTTTCTTTCCTTTGTTGATGAGGTTGGTTAATGGTTTATCAGTTTTATTTATACTTTTAAATAAACAACTTTTTGATTCTTATTTGTACTGTTTTCTTGGTCTCTACTGCATTAATTTCTGCTTTTTATAATTTTTTCCCTTATACAGCTTTGTGTTTGATTTCTTCTTTTTCTAGAAGTTTGAGGTTTAACACTAGGTTATTTATTTGAGCTTGGTAGGTTTTCCTGATGTGTGAATTTATTGATATAAATTTCTCTCATAGAACTGTTTTTATTGCATCCCATAAGTTTTGATATGTTTTATTGGCAATATTATTTAATTGTACACCCTGTTTAATTGCATCTTTAAATTCTTTTGTGACCCATTTGTTGTTCAGAGGGCGTTGTTCAATTTCCATGTGTTAATTTAGTTTTTGTGGTTTCCTTTATCATTGATTTACAGTTTCATTGCACTATGGTCAGATAGTATGCACGGAATGATTTCAATTCCTCTACATTTGCTTAAGCATGTTTTGTCAGCTAATAAATGATTTATTTTGGGAAACATCCCATGTGCTGCTGTGAAGAATGTAGATTCTGATGTTTTGGGGTGGAATACTGTAGACTTCTACCAAGACTATTTGTTCACAGGCTCGGTTTGATTTTAATATTTCTTTATTGATTTTTTGTCTAGTTGATCTAACTATTTGTGAGAGTGGGGTGTGAGGATCATCCACCAAAACTGTACTAGTGTTTATTTGTTTTTATGTGTGTCAGTTAATATTTGTTTTATGTAAGTGGGTGAAACTGTGTTTGGTGCATAAATATTTGTGATTGTTATCTGTTCTTCTTGGAATTTTCCCTTAATGACTAGGTAGTGACATTGTTTGTCTTTCTTGATCAGTTTTGGTTTAAAGTTCTCAGAGTCTATATAACGAGTAGCTACTACTGCTTTTTTTCTGAATTCCTGTGACATGAAGAATGGTTTTCCACTCTTTGATATTTAATCTATGAATTTCTTTTTAGGTTAAATGTGTTTCTTGAATGTAGCATATTGTTGCTCTTGCTTCTTGATCCATTCTGCTAGTCTGTTTCTTTTGATTGATGAGTTGAGATCATTTATGTTGATAGTTATCACTGATGTGTATTAATTTTTTCTTTTCATGTTGTTTTCTTGTTTTTTCCCTGTCTTTCTGCTCTGTGTAATTGCTTGCTCTTCCTGATGCTTCTTTCTATTGCTGTTCCTGTGTTTGTGGTCTTTGTTCTCTCTCTTTTTTAATATATTTCATACAGGTTCTTACTACATAGTTGGGAGTCGAAGTGATTCTCCTGTTTTCAGCCTCCTCAGTGCTGGGATGACAGGCATGTGGCACCATGCCCAGACTTGGTGGCTGGCTGAGCACTCCTGGGGACAGGGTTAGCATAGCATGGGGTTCTGGGATCAAACCCTGGTCCCTGCACTTGCCTAAGTAAGTGCTTAGTTTGAGCTATCTCAGCAGCCCTATTTCTTTCGTACATGTCGTTGAGAACATTTAAAAAAAATTTTTTTTTTATTTATGTGTGCGTGTGTGTGTGGCCAGCTCAGCCCACCAGCGGGCGGGGCGGGCTGGCATGTGGTGCTGGGGGATTGAACCGCAGTCCCTGATGCTTTGCTAAGCTTGTTCTAAGTAGGTGCTCTAGACCACTGAGCCATCTCACCAGCCCCTCTTTGAGAACATTTTGTAGGCTAGTTTAATAGTTATAAATTTCTTCTGTTGTTCTTTTTCATGGGACCATCTTTTTTCAATCAATTTTGAAAGGTAGTTTTATGAGGTGTATCAGTCTGGGTTGAAGACTGTTTTCCCTTAGGGCTTGAAATATTTCACTGCAAGCTCTTCTTAATTTTAGAGTTTGTGATGAGAAGTCTGTTGTGATTCTGATGGGCTTTCCTTTGTAAATGATATGTTTCTTTCTCTAGCTGTTTTTAATATTTTGTTCTTGTGCTGAATTTCTGGAATCTTGATTATTATATGCCTCAGTGTAGATTTATTTATTTTTTTGGCTATTTGGAGTTTTATATAATTCATCTATTTGTATGTCATATTCTTTATCCATGTGTTGGAAGCTTTCTACTATTATTTCAGTGCAGAGTTTTTTAAATGGCATTTTTACTGTCTCCAGCTTCCTCACTTATTCTAATCAATCTTATGTTTTTCTTCTTTGCCCCATCCTGGAGCTGTTAGACTGATTTTTCACAATGTCTTGCAATTTTTAATATGTATTTATTTTCCTGGTTGCTAGTATCCTTCCTACAATCTGCTGTGCATACTTTCAGTGGAAGTTCCTTCCTCCTCCATCCCCTAGTGGAGTTTCTAATCTGCATTTCTGTTTGAATCTGTTTCATTCATTCTATTTCTTGTCTGTGTTTGGCATTCATGTTTTCAGCATTTTCCTAAGCTCCTCTATTTGTCTATTCATGTCTGCTTCAATGTCTTTTATTTTGATAGTAATTTCTTTTTGTACCTTAGAGGTTATTTTTTCAATGGCCTCTTCCTTTGTTTTTCACTTTCGCTGCTATCATTTCAGGGAGTTCCATTTTTGGCTTCTAATTTCCTCCATCTTTGTGTTCTGGACTAAGGTGGGCTGCGCATCTGGGATTGCATTTTGCTTTTTCACCTTGTCATTTTCTATTTTATTTTATATTCTATGTTCATGCTTTTAGATTTCAAATGTTAGCTTTATTACTGAGCTCAAGGCTTTCCTAGGAGGTGTCTGTTCCTCAGGACATTTCCTCTAGCCTGCACTGCCATAATCCTGTTACCAGCAAGCCACCCCAGGCCAATGGAGTAAGTGCAGAGGATGGACTCACACTCCACTTGCTGATACTACCTTCCTGGACAGTGGAAGAAAGGTAGATGTGGACTTACACTTCAATAATGATTCTTAGTGATAAACTGTTTCATGATTCTGATGAAAATGTGGAAGGAGTTCAGAGATTTGAGTGATGTTGTTATAACAGCATATTTTCCCTGTTTATTTTTCTGTATGAACAAAAATCTCTTGGACTTACATCTATAAAGATGTAAATGGGCATAACAATTCTAAACTCTCATTCCAACAATAACATTCAAGCATATGTTCTGAAACTAACTGAAAACATAGTCCTACATATCTAATTAAGAGATGTGTTTCACTGGGCACAATCACACAGGTCTATAATCATACCTCTTTCGGAGGTTGAGGCAGGAGGATCCTTCAGCAGTAGCTCAGTAATAGA
>NW_004524753.1:113995-140160 GCF_000260255.1 Octodon degus | reverse complement strand
GCTGGCCTTGAACTCATGTCAATTCTCTGTCTCAGCCTCCTGAGTGCCGGGATTGCAAGTGTGTTCCACCATACCGGGCCATCATTACTTATATTTCTGATCATCTGTGCTACTTTTTTGTTTTAAAACAGGGTCTTGTTATGTAATTCAGGTTGGCTTTAAACTCACTGTGTAGTCCAGACTGGTCTTGAACTCATGGCGATCCTCCTGCCTTAGCTTTCTGAGGGATGGAATTATAGGCAGGTGTCACTACTCCTTGCTTTGTGTTAGTAATAATTATAATAACTGATTATAGAAACTTTCAATAACTTGAGAATTGAATCACAAGAAACTTTTAAAACTTAAATTTAAATGTGCATACATATTTTGGTGCAGAAAGATAGCAGATCTACCCACAGCAGACTTTTGGAAGTAAAAACATGAAGTTATCAGGGGGAGATGGATAAATGAAAATATAGACTTTTGAGAAAAAAATAAACACTGAGGTATTTCCCACTGTTAATGGGTTCAAGAATGTTTTTAAAGGAACAAAGGCAGGAATCACAGTGAGTTGGTATTTAATCTCCAATGATTACTTGTAGCTTTTTAGAAGATTAAACATTATGTGCTCTATAAATATTGAAATTATCACTTCAGAACTCAGTGTTGCATGGGGAGGTGTGAGGTAGCCACTGCTTTGATCTTTACTGACTGGGGATTGAGGGCACTCAGGCATCTGAACCCCACTGTATCTTGGGCTGAAGGTCAGCCCAGGTGGAGAACTCAACACACGCGGCAGATGCAGGAAACCTGCTGGGCAGCCAGCAACCTGGAGCTCCTGGGACCTACAGAGTCCACGAGCCCAGCAGGTCTAGAAAGGCTGTCCTGGCTGCTGCCCCAGTGAGGACAGTGATGCAGGGAGCACGGTGGAGTGACTGCTCTGAATGGCAAGTACTACACCTGGCAGAAGACCCAGGAGTCCAGTGCATGACGCAGGTGTGGCTGGGGTGAGTAAAGAGTTGACTTCCCACTTTAAGCACAGCATCACCATCTGATTCATGTTTAAAGATAGCAGCATTGATGTAATTTTGAAACAGTGGAATATTCAAAATAGCCAGGCACAGTGGTGCACATCTGTAACCCCAGCACTCTGGGAGGCTGAGGCAGGAAAGTCACAAGTCTGAGCCCAGTATGGGAAACTTAGTGAGCTATGGAGAGACCTTATCTCAAAATAAAAAAGAGGCTGGGTTCAACTCCCAGTAAAGAAAAGAAAAGAAAAGAAAAGAAAAAAGCTTAAAGTCCTAATCTGTATACTGAAATATCTTCCTAATCATAAGAGATTGAAATCATTGCTTTCTACGTGAAAAGCTATTACTGTCATGAGGATAAGGGAAAAATGGAAGGAAAAGAAAAGGTGAGATATTCAGATGGCATATTTCTTGACAAAAGAGAAAAAACATTCAGTGGCTTTGACAAATGTGTTCATTAATTAGACCAAAATATGAAATTCCTATAAATTATAAATTCCGAAGCTAGATGTGATGGTTCCTGCCTGTAATTCTAGCAGTCCACAGGCTGAGGGAGGAGGATCACCGTGAGTTCAAGGCCAGTGTAGGCTACATGGTCCAAGGCCAGCCTGAACTGCAATGCGAGACCCTGTCTCAAAAAAGAAAAATGAAATTCTAGTGCCACAGAGCTCACAGTAGAATGCTCAGGCTGAGCCACATGTTGGTTCCTAAAGAGGAGCAACACGCAGGTCTGTTTCCACTGCTGGCGGACACGTCCTGTGGCCCCGGCTCCCTTTCCTCCTCTCCTCATCTCTCCCTTCTCCCTCTCCGTCTCCTCCAGCTGTGTTCATGGAGGGACTGGTTTGTTCCAGGCCTAGGCACAGAATATCCAAGACAGATATCACCTTGCAGCTTAATAATCAAGATGCCATCCAAACAGCACCATCAGGAAGTGCATTTCCTCCTGAGATGCCTTGGGTGCAGGCCAGCTTCATGTGTGGAGTGAGAGAAGTCACCTGCTGAATGGTTTCCAAAGGAATCCCGGCCAGTGGGAATAAGTGAGAGGAGGCTGGGGGAAAGGCTTCCAGAGGAGATGGCATGGGGTGTGGTCTCCCCGGATGTAAAGGTGAGTAGGGACTAGGAGGCTGAAACCGAACTTGGGAAGCAGGAGGATTCAGTCACCAAACAGCCACGGGCACTGTAAGAACCTCAGACTCATCCTAAGATCAGCAGGAAGATGGTGACCTTCTGGGCCCTTTCTGTTTTGGGAGTGACAGAGACACACCTTGCCATCACTCATCAGCTCTGCTCCTGTAGGCAGGATTAGGAGGGCCAGGCAATCCACTCAGAGATGCTGTACACATGCATGCCAGTGTGTCTGTCTTTTCATCCTATAATAACATAGGTAGTATCCCAACACAGTTCTTTTATAATACTAAGGATTGAACCTGGGGCCTCACGCACTCTAGGCAAACACTCACTCACCAGACCTATTTTACGTCTCTTTATAAGACAGTGACTTGCTATATTAGTCAACCTGGCTTCAAACATGCTGGTATTACAGGAATACAGTACCACACTTGGCCTGTATGCAGTTTTGTTTCATTTTGTTGAGACAACATCTCACCATGTATGTAGTTCAAGATGGCATCGAACTCACTATATAGCTCAGGCAGGCTTTAAACTTGTAGTCATCCTCCTGCCTCAGGCTCCCAGGTACTGGGATGGCAGGCATGTAGTCCTTTTTTTTTTTTTTTTTGGTCTTTTTGACACAGGGTTGGTTTCACTGTGCAGTTCAGGCTGGCCTTCAATTCATTCTGTAACCCAGCCTGGCCTTGAACTCCCAGTGATCCTCCTGTCTCAGCCTCCCAAGTGCTGGGATTATGAGTGTGTGCCACTGTGCCCAGCTGGGCATGCAGTCTTGAATCTTTTTTTGACAATGTATTTTATGAGCACATACAGAGCTGCCTCATGCTTTTTCCTCTGGACTTGGCTGTTTGTTGTGTGAATATATGATTTCTTGAAGTGGTTCCCTAGAGTGGGCAGCTATATACCACAGCAAAAATTCTTACACACATCTTTGATGCCTGCAGAATTCTGTGAGAGAAACTCCCATAGGCAGAAGTACAGGGCCAAAGACTATGTTCATCTTGAATTTTGGCAAACATCTCCAAAATGCCTGCCATCAAGGTGACATCCAGCAAGGACATGACAGTGAAAACCAAGGATCTCAGTAGAATTTTCATTTCTGTTCCTTTTATTAAAGGTGAGTCTGAGTTGATTTGATACAATTAAGGGCTAGTGGGATGAATTGAAAATTACCCAATTAGGCTGAGAACCAAGCAAAAGCCTGGAGTTGAAAACGGCAATTTATTTGCCCAACAAAGTTTTGCAAAGTGCCTCTTATTTAGGCCCACTTGGGGCACCGATGACCCAGGTGGTTGAAGTGGGCCTGCTCAGTGCCAATCTAGTGAGCAAGATGAGTAAGGAAACATGCCACTAAATGGATGTGCTATTTAAATATGCAATGTGCTATTAAAGTGTTTTCAGATGGAGAAAGATGAGAGCACAGAGAAGGGCAATTCATTATATATAGAGAGAGATATAGATATAGATAGATAGATATGGATATATGGCATAATTTTTTAAATCAATGAGTTAGGAATATGTAGTTAATACTTGTCAATTTTTTGTAAGGTTCATTCACTTGGGCTTATTTTATTTTATTTTTCTGTATTTTAGGGAAGGGTCTACAAGGTGTTCAGGGTCTTACTACTAGATCAGGTGTGTCATGATCCGCCTGTTTACAGCCTTGCAAGAGCTGGGATTACAGACATGCACCATCACACCCAGTCTCAATTGCCGTCTCAGCACACCCCGGCGCGGGGCTGGCAAGGCAGGCCTGGAGATTGAACCCCTGAACCCTGCGCCTGCTTGCAGGCACTTTAATCCCCTGAGTTAATTTGGCCAGCCCATTGGTTTCTCTTAAAATTTGCCTCTGTGCATTGTCCAAAAGTATCTATAACTGCTTTAATAGAGCCAAGATTTTTAAAAACAGTTAATAAAATGTTTTCAAGCTATGACTAAGGGATTGCAAGATTCCCATCAGAAAGGGCAGTGTGTGTAACACAAAGGGAGAAGGTGCCTGATATATAATGACTTTCTTTTAAATTGTCGAGGACTTCTGGGAAGTTGGCAGAGCAGTAAGCAGCAGCCGGCCAACCTTTCCAAGATTTGGAATCCAGACACTGTAAAATAACAACTCAGGGAAGAAAATGAGGAAGGTGGATCCTCAGGATGCACCAAGAATCTGAAGGGAAGATTGGAGCCCACAGAGAATGAGCCAGGCTTCACTGCAGACAAAAGAGGAGGCAATCTGTGCTTTCTCCCAGGTCCCCAGCCCATGTCAGGAGAGTGGAAGACAAATCCAGAGAGATGCAGTGAGGGTGGTAACTCCTCACCAGGGAGTAACCTACAAGTGCATTAGAGCAGTGGAAGCTGTAAGCTACAACAGCTGGTGAGTGATACCAGTCCACACAACTGCTGCATCCCCTGGAGAGGGTGCTTCTCCAGGTGCCACGTTAGGGAGGGTCCAGCAAAACCTGGAACTTAGGTTGGCTTCATCTCAGCCGTGGGTTGGCTTCAGTTCAGGGCTTCTAGCTTTTGAGTCCCCCAGGGACTGGGTGAGGGACAGCTGGGAGAGGTGCTCATTGTCAGGGAGCCAAGGTCAGGCCAGAGTGTTGTAGGTGGGCGACTCAGGACCAACCCCACAGCCAAGGGCCAGAAGAAGCTGAATTTCTGTGGATGTGAAAGAACCAGAACTGGTGCTCTGCCCTAATTCTAGAGCAGGCTTTCTTGGATCCCCCAGCACAGACCTGGGCTCTGATTGCCTCCTTTGTCTACCAGTGACAGCACAGATGTGCCCTGAGTGGACAAACCACAATACTGTAGGCTTGAAGTCACAGAGAAAATTTTTTCTTTTGGTTTTGGGTTTTTTAAAATTGTTTTTTGTTTTATTATTTTATTGGGTGTGAGTGTGATCATTTAGGATTTTTTTTCCTTCTTACTTTCCCTCCTACATGCTTTGTCAATTACCTGAGGCTTGGGTAATCCTCCTTTGCCTATTAGCCTTGCTTTTAATCTCTTTTGCTTCTTTTATTTATCTTTTTTTACTATCCATTTTAAAATTTCTCCTTCTATTAAGTGTTTACTGTATACAATTTTCCAATTTGACTTCCCTTTGCTTCAAATACATCCCATGGTCTTTGGTACTTTCTGCAGCAATTCTGGAAATCTTCTTTCATGAGTGTCACTACAAGTGTTATAAAAACACTGTGAATGCCGCTGTTGTGTACTGTCCAGGACAGGCAGACTCACAAAAACATTACAGTGTGTCTTCAGCTACCTTATTTATGGGATCTGGCACTGTGAAACTTCTGACTTCCTCAGTGTCAAAATGACCATGAAGGGGAAATGGTTTGAATTAACGCAATAGTGGGACTGTAGTCACAATAATAATAATACAGTACTACACAGTAGTGCAATAGCCACAATAGTACAACTAAAAACATTCATGAAAGAGGACTTCTAGAAGTGCTTCAGAAAGTGTTCATGAATTAACAGACTAGAGTTAACAGGTTATAATTTTCATGAGTTAGAATTAGAACAATAATGTCCAGGAGACAAAGAAAATGTTCTTTGGAGGAATTGAGCAGCTCCTGTGGATGTGGGAGGTGGCCGGGTCCACAGACATGATGAGAGGAGAAAATCACCAAAGTTGGTAATTCACATAAACAAAAGAGGAACAAATTATTGACTATTAGGCTAAGCACCTTGCTGAATGTCTCATTGTTTAATTTTGACCTTTTAATACCTCTGTAAGGAAGATAGTTTTCTTTTCAAATTATTGATTTTTAAGTTATCTTTATGATAATGTTCACTCAATGCAGCCTGAAATACTTCCATGAAAGAGGAAAAAAAATGGAGTTGGCCATGTTTAAACCCTCAGGAGGAGTGGTGCTGGCCGTGTGAATTGAATTTATGCGTATCTTGGAGGGAAAAGCAAAAGGCTGAGAATGGCTTGGGCTGTAACTTACAATGTAACCCTGAGCAGAATTTCCTACCACAGGGACTGTATTAGGTGGCTGTGTTAGCTACAACACATACATACATACATACATACATACATACATACATACATACATTTCCTCCAATCTAGGCACACGTTTCATGTATGCTAGCTCATGCAATGAAAGGTTCCACAGATCACTGTTTGCAAGCTGGAGAACCAGAAAAGGCAGTGATGAGATTTAGTCTGAAATCTGAAGGCCAGAAAGCTGGGGGAGCAGATGGTGTTACTTGCAATTGGAGTCTGAAGACCTGAGACTTGAAGAGGGAAAGGCTGTGAGGCTCAGGGAGGATGCAGTTTGGGGTGACTGAGCCATTGGTGTAAGCTGTGGAGCCTGCAGGCAGAAGATGAGTGCCCCTCTAAGAGATAGAGTAAATACAATCTCCCTCCCCTTGTTTGGTTCTATTTGTGGCCCCAAAGGATTGAAAGAAACCCAACTACCTTGGTGAGAGGGGATCTTCTTTGCTCAGTGTACCGACTCAGATGCTCCTCCATTTGGGAAACACTGCTACAGACTCTCAGACAATGTTTCGCCACATAGCTGATGGACGCATAAGACCAAGTATCACCAGAGTGAAGGAGCAGGACTCTTAACAAGCAACTTCCTATGACACAGGTGGGGAATAATCTAGTCTTTTTTGTCATTGAAGTTTCTGTGACCCTTACTTTATCTTATTGCATTGGGTTTCTTTCTTATAGGGCAACATTATTCAGGGACTGATTATCACATTCCATCTACGTGCCAGCTCCGTGCTGACCAGGGACTCGAGAGGAGTGATAGGACCTTGCTCTTGAATAGCTCTGGGGGCCATTGTTACAGGGAATTTGCAGTGCTGGCTGGGAAAGTAAAGTAGATTCAAGAAGCAGACTTAGGAGAGGTAAACTCAGTAAATACAAAAGTCTTCTAAGAAAAGCTCTATTACACTTACAGTGAAGAGGAAATTGGCTTGAGGAAATGGAACCCAGAAGCAGTTGTGTGTGGATGACTCCATCCTGGGAAGCGCAGGTATGTGGGTCGCCCCTAAGCCACTGCTAAAAGATAGTGGTTGTCTCGTTATGTCTTAATATTCTCAGAGGTGGAGTCTGCACAACTTCCTCACAACACTTATGCTCAGGATGTTTTCTTTCTTTTTTAATGTATTTTTAGTACACGGTCTACAGGGTCTCGCTACACAGATCAGACTCTAGTGGTCCTCCTGTTTTCAGCCTCCCAAGCACTGGGATTACCACTCCCAGTCTCAATCGCTGTCTCAGTGTGCCCCAGGGGCAGGGCCGACACAGCAGGCCAGGGGATCAAACCCCCCGGCCCCTGCGTCTGCCTCAGCAGGCTTTTAGTCCACTGAGCTATCTGGCTGGCTCTGCTCAGGATGTTTTCTAATGTCTGTCCTGAATCCCTCTGATTGAAAGTTGAGCTCACAATCTCTTGGAGAACAGCTCTCTGCTGTTTGAATATCACTAATGATTGGGAAGTACTGTGTATGATGCTCTCCCTCCTCATACGTCTATGCTCCTTCCTTTCCAAGCTCTACTATTTTCAGCCCCTCTAGCCATGAATGGTAACATTCTGTGTTTTTCTTGTTGCATATTTCACATTTCACAAATAGCTGCACCATGACCTCCACTTCCACTATATAAACGAAAGTCTTTGGGCTTATTCTACCCTTCTCCCACATGTCAAATTTCTAAGGTTGCACATTGTTCCTTTAGGTTTTTCATTACTTCTTCAAATTTTCATTCTCCTACAAATTCTCAATTTTATTTCATTTTGTTTTCTGTATTTAGGACAGGGTCTACAGGATCTCACTATTAGATCAGGCGCGCACCACCATGCCCAGTCTCAATTGCCATCTCAGCCTGCCCTGTGGGTGGGGCCAGCACAGCATGCTGGGGATTGAGCCCCAGACCTTGTACTCTGCCTAAGCAGGCTCTTTAGTCTGCTGAGCTATCAGGCCAGCCCCAAATTCTAAATTGTACTTGAAAGGCCAAATATTTTTATCTTTTAGCTAGGTTGAATTTCCTTCTCACAGGCTCAGTATCATGCCCTCAGTCCAAGCCTAGGTGGACCTTGGCATGTTCATTTCTGTCTGTCTTTCCAGCGCTCTTTCCTGGGTGAGGCTCCACAAGAGAAGCTTTTGCTTAATGGATGGCAGATGGACTGAGAAGGAAATGCAGACTGTTTTATTTAAGAACCTGCTGCCCTGAGAACACCATAATTGAAAGAGTTATTCAGAGATCTTCCTGAAGAAAGTCTCAGACTATTCCTCCTCTATGCACTGGAAAACACTTGGGTTACAGTTCATGCATCTTTCATAAATGTGTATCAGGGCAAGTTAAGGCTGGCTGTCTGATTTATGTCTAGAAAGCTGGAATCACATCATTCAGGATGTGAAAAATCTGGGGAAAAATTATACCCTTAATGCTTTGAGTGCTTTTCTGGGTTGCAATTTCTAGGACCTGGATCTTAGGGGTGCATTATTGCTGTTGCTTATAAGAAAGGAGCAGATGGAAAATAAATATACTCAGAGGCTCTAAGGCTATTACTGATCAGGAGGCAGGTAGGCAACAGGAAGGAAATACAGGGAAACAGTTGGAGAAAGACATCTAACTTTGGTCTCCTGGGCAACAAGGCTGGACCTGCCAGATGGCTGGTCCCAGGGCTTCTGCACAGGGAAGCCCTCCATGGTGGCTTGGGGGACATTCTAGCCATATTTGGATGGAGTCTGAGCAGTTGTATCAGAGTCTGACAGTGAGTTTCTTCAGGCCTGAGGGCTGCAGGAGGCAGGGCTGGTGAGCACAATGGCGAATGGCAGCAGTGATAACCAAGCAGCTCGTTAGAAAGTGCTTTTCAGGCCAGGGTCAGAAGAGAACTGTGTACAAGCATGCAAGGGACCAAGGATGATATTGAGAAGACTCAGTGACACCAATGAAACAACTGAAGTTCAAAGATCTTGAAGAGATCTCCCAGTGCCATGTACCCAGTTCTTCCGTACTTCGCAGGGCCAACAACTTGAGGATAGAATTGGCTCCCAATAACACTTTCAAGTAGTATTTTTTTCATCTTCGCTCACTGACTTTTGGGAATTTTGTAAGTTCTAAAATCCTTCATAATAACACTGATAATTATAATGGTCATCATATTTTTAAAATAGCTACCATTGTTTAAGCTCTTATTATGTGCTATTTGAAAGTTACAGTTATCCAAACACTCAAGAGTGATATTTGAGAAAATGTAGTTCAGAGAGATTTAATATTGTCCACAAGATAACACAGCTTTTAAGTGGTTGATCTAAGGTCATATACAATTCCAACGTTGCATATTTGCATTAGGACGAATCAGGGACTATGCTAAGGTATCCCTGGAGACATCCTCATCTTCACTGTTCACTGCAGTGTGCTCAAGCAAGGCGCTCCAGTGAAGGAAACACAGGGTGGACTACTTCCCCGAGAGGCACAGCCTGCTGCTCTGGTCTCTTCCACAGAGGTCATCAATAAAAGTCTCTTTAGCTTTCTATGCATTTCTCTGCCTAAGAACCTGGACAGAGACCCAGGCAGGTTGGAAGGGCTCCAACAGGCAAGGTCTTTGTTCTGTTCAAATTTGCTCTTCTCTTCCACCAGCTATTGCTCCTCTTTACACAAATCATCTTGTCTCTCAGGTCTTCCTCCCAGCGCACACGCCTTCACCTTTCACCCAGATAGGGGCCAGCAGCCTAGATAGACATGACTTTATACCGAGAGACCCATTATCTGTATTATTGGAATTATTAAATAAATATTCTGTATGTCTTAGATGTTCTCTCATTAAATTGTATTTTTAAAGGCAATTTATCTTTTCATTCCCATACACAGTATAGTGTTTGCTGTGCAGTTTTTAAGTTTATAATGTGAATGAGTATATGAATGAATGAATGAATGAATGTAGGTAGGTAGACAGAATTGGGTGCTTCTAATTTCTTCTGATTTTAGATTGTATTTTTACTAGAATCCCAAAATAAGGCTCCTATTTGGCATAGGGTGCTTTGTACTTTCTGTTTTCTTCTTGTTTGCCTTAGGTCATTTTTTTTTTTTTCACCAGAATATTCTTCAGTAGAGTTTTGTGTGACTTCTGCCCTTACTTCATTCAAATACAGCTAAAATCCCTGGAGAGACCTTTCTGCACATTTCCACTGAAAATACTCTACCAAGGTTTTCCACCTCCTCACCCCAATCTATTTCTCTCCGTAGACTTATTGAATGTTTGCTCACTGTCTCTTTTGCTCATTAAATTCATGAAATTGAGGCCTCTGCTTTATTCCCACCTATGTCTGCTGTGCTCTTAATGGTTACTGGAAGGTAGTAGCAACTCAGTGAATATGTGCTGAAGAGGCAAAAGGCTCCCGACCAGTGGTATGTGTCCTTGCTCAGGTGCCCCATCTTTGCCAGGCTTTAGTCTGGTGAATATAGTCAAAGTTCCACAGTCTGATAACATCAAAAGTGTTGACTCTTCAAAAAAGTTATTTATTGATCTCTCCTTGAAAATGTGCATGAAGAGTTATAAACTCTTAGTTCAGAGTCCATTATTTCCTGGTATTTACAGCAGGACCGCCTCATGATGAATGACAACTTATATTAAAAACCTTGTTTGTCTGCCATTATTGAGGAATATGTAGATTTTTGGGCAGTATAAAATTTTAAAATACTCTTAAACTATTTTGTTGATGTGAAAATACTTCATAATTTTTGGATCTTTGCTTCTGGACATATAGAATCATAAAGATTACATGTATCTTCTCATCTGAAAGAAATGAAAACCAGGACAGAATATATGACACAGTGGTTCCCAAGATCCTGGATATGAGGCAGTAAAAGACCTTGATCTCTGTTTGGAAGGCAAACAAGGTGATTTCTATAGTTTCCTCAGCTTACTATCTGTAGAGAGCTTCTGGCCCATGGTACAGGGAAGGAAAGCCAGGCCAGACCTGAGCAACCTCCTTGTGTTTGGGGGCTTTGAATGGAAGTCCAGGTG
The DNA here is from genome assembly GCF_000260255.1 of Octodon degus. Lineage (NCBI taxonomy): Eukaryota > Metazoa > Chordata > Mammalia > Rodentia > Octodontidae > Octodon > Octodon degus. The sequence goes on along the minus strand of NW_004524753.1, from coordinate 129,044 downwards.
AGCCACAATTAGAGTCGGAGGACCAAGCCCTCAGTTCATGCGTATGTAGACCCACCCGAATCTCAGAGAGAAACACTTACAATGAGGAGGGGAGGCCTGTCTCTGGCCTGGTGATGGAGAGTGGAGACTGTTCTTAGTGGCACAGGTGGGATGTAGCACAATTCTCAGGTTCAAGTGAAGGAAGCCAAGCAAAAAGTGTACATAGTGTATGATTCCATTTACAGGAAATTACAAAATTAAAATGAATCTATAATGTCAGAAAACGGATGAGTGGTTGCCTAGCAACTGGTCTTAGGGCAGAGAAATGCAGGACAAAGGCACTGTAGAGGACAGGGGTAATCTCTTGGAGGCAGTGGGCATATTCATCATCTTAATTATGATGATGGCTTTGCAGAGATGTACATATATCGACCCCCAACTAACTTTATATATGTTTTATTATACTAATTAGTAAAACTGATAAAAATATGTAATCAATGTTCCCTAAATTCTCAAACATTTCCTTCATCTTTCATTTTTCTTTTTTTTGACCCAGGAATTGAACTCACTACCTTGTGCTTGGCAGTGGGCGTTGTGCCACTGAGCGATATCCCAGTCTTCAGCCTCCTTTTCTTAAGAGTCAATCAGACATGATTTAATACTTTTGGAGTATCTCTGGTTCATCAGTTGGAATATAGACTGTTACTAGACTGCCTCAGTGTGAACTCAGGAATGTAAACACTTGAGCCTAGCTAGAACTGGGATGTTGGTCTCCCCTTGAGTTCCTTGAGCTTCTGTTTTTGCTGTCAGCATTCAAGAACTCCTGCCAATAGCTTGGCCTCCTCCCAATTGAAACTTTATGTCAGGCTTCATTTGGCTTCATGTGCATGACCAAGCCCTTTCACAGACTAGAGCCTGGAGGTGGCTCAGCAGGTGCTGTTACCATACTTACTGTCCAGTACTAAGGAGCTCTCATTCAGCTTCCTTGGGCTGCTCCTCGCTGCCTTCTCTCCTTCATTTCCAAGATCAACCTGGACAGGTGGGGTGAGTTTTGCTTTTCAAAGACAGGGCCAGGGCTCATCCTCTGGTCAGCAAATGAATGAATGAAAAGGGGTGAAAGTATTTAATAACCTGACTTACACAACTGCCTTTTGCTTGTCTGTTTATTGTCTTTGATTAGACCAGCTCTCCAGGAGATTGCACTGTGGTGCTTATGAAGTGGATGTTAGACACCCGTGCTCCCAGTTGTTAGTTTCATCGCACAGTGAACATCAAGGTCCCAGAGGTGACAGGAACAGCAGCGTGATTGCCATGGACAATGGCGTGAACCTCTTTCTGGTCTAGAAATATGGCAATGGGAGTTATTTGTGTTGGCTAGGCAGAGAGCTGCGTATTTTCAGATTCTTTCACTCATTTGCATCATCCTAAAGCTTTGAAGTTACTTTGGTGGCCTCTTTCTCATTTATTTGGAATGCAGCAAGGATTTCTCTGCAGGCTTGTTGCGGACAGCCTCTCACTGAACTTTTCTGAGAACAGGCATGCAAATGGCGTGTTTCATGTCTGGTTCAGCCATTGATTTGGGCATGTGATATTTCCTGGAACATTGTGTCCTGAATAAAACAAAAGGCTCCAAAATGCAATCTCAGAAATGGACTATTTAAATGTCCCTGAATGAGGAAGCACAGTCCAATTATTTCTGTCTCCTGGAGTACACAGAATGTACAAATCTATAGCTGGAGGGTTAGTGCTTGACTTGAAGAAATGTTACATTTTAGAAAAATTCCTTTTGAGAATAAATAGAAAATATAAAGCATGACATCTGAAAAATTGCTTGCTTAAAATGGCCATAGAAGGTGTCACATAAAGCAGAGTAAGAGACATTTTTTTGATTTCTAGCATTGAAATATTGGTGTCTAAAAATGAATTGCTGTCATAGAAATAAATTTGATTTTGCTCCTGCTCTAATAAAAACAAACTGAAATAATCCTTCTGAGGTTGATAGCTTATTTAAGCTTTTAATTTTACATTGTGGAAAATTATTGTTCTATTGTATTCATTAATTAAGAGTCTGTCTAGGGACAGCCTTGCTGATTTTGAAGGCTTGATTTTGTGATCCTAAGACTAAGTTCTTTCTTCTTGCCTGGATAAAAAGTAGCATGCAGCACCAGCCACGATCTTTATACCTGTGATATATCTGTGTCTTTCATGGTGTGAATCTCTGGTTGTCTTCCCTCCTGTGGGTGAGGTGCATTTTCTCTGCTGTGTGACATTGTGTTTGAAGAGAACAGAGCAGAAGTGACCACATGGAAGTTGTGGGCCTCAATTTCATGTGAGTCTACTGCATTTTGGCTCTGCCACTTCCACGGGACAATGTGCCTAAACCTCACCTGCCCATGAGAGGAAGAGGACGAGGAACACACATAGCACCTAGTTCCACTGAGCCCGGGCCTTGCCACACACACAAGGGCAAGTTAAGTAAAGGTGTAATGCACACCACTGAGATGTGTTTGTTATGCAGCAGTATTGTAGCGGTATCTAACCAACACATCCACAGACAAAACTAATTTCAACAAGAGTGCCTAAAAATACTTATTCACTGTGAGTTTTCTAAACACGTATAACAAAATGTTTTGTTTGCTTTTTTTGTTGTGGATTAGGATCTCAGGTTAGAAATAATCATGACATCATGACATCAATTTCTTAGAAATAAAGAAATAAGACCATAATAGGATTAAATGAAATTAATATGGAAAACTGCTTTTAATACAGTTCTTGCTACCTAGTAGGCATTCAGGAAGAATTTCTTTAAAGTATTAAGAAATGAGTGGGTGGAGATGCTGCTTTCCTTTTTTCCCCCTTTACTAATTTACAAGAAAGTCAAAACATTTAAAGAAGAATTTTCAAATAGAAAATCAAGCACAAATAATTCACAAATCATTGTTTTAAGTCAGTAGTTCTCGAATGGATGTGATCCCCCTCCCAGGAAATGCCTGAGGACATTTTTGACTGTCATAATGTTGTGTGTGTGTGTGTGTGTGTGTGTGTGTGTGTAGGGTAGGGAGTACTGGTAAGTAGAAGCCAGAGGTACTTTTTAAAAATAATTTTATTGAGAAACAAACATCAATGAGACAGTTTCACAACCAATTACCGGCACCTTAATACATTGCATATTGTTGTCTTAGTGGTTAGTCATTGTACAAGATGCAGACATGATATTCTGTCTCAAATATTATTAAGAACAAACCTCCCTATTCATTGAATTAAGAGAGTGGAGCTGTATGTCTCTGCTAACTATTTTGAGTATACACATACAAAAGGGTCGTTCATTTCTGTTCCACTTTTTTGGTTAGTTTTGTCAGAGAAGGGCATTCCATCGTCATTTAAATATTGTAGTTGCTTGAATTCAGCATAATCTCCCAATAGAGTCCAGTAGTCCATAATAATAGTGGGTTTTCCATAAGACTGGCAATGTCCAAAGTTGTTGACTTGAGTCCAGAGGTATTTCTGAACATCCTACAATGAACGGCAGTCTTCCATAATGAATGTTTATTTAATCCAAATAATGGTTGTGTATCCTTTGAGTGTTTTTGTATCCTTTTTCTTGCAGGTTCCTGACATGTCTTTCTTTTCCTTCCTTTCTTTTCTTCTTTTTTTCCTTCCTTCCTTCCTTCCTTCTTCCTTTCTTCTTTCTTTTTTCTCCTTCCTTCCTTCCTTCCTTCCTTCCTTCCTTCCTTCCTTCCTTCCTTCCTTATCCTTTTGAGACAAGGTCTCACTATGCAGTTTGGGCCGGCCTTAAACTCACTTCGTAGCCCAGGCTGGTCTCGAACTTGCGAGTATTTTCCTGCTATACCTTGCCAAGTGCTGGGATTACAGGTGTATACCATCACACCCAGCCTTATACAGGTGTTGAGCTAAAGGTTTTTGAAGTAAGAAATTCTTACAAGCATGAGCCAAAATACATGATACTCTTGTCTGAATCAGAGGTCACTAAAAGTCTGAGCGCAAGACCCCTCTTTCATATACACCCTGGATAACCTGCATCAACTTTGAGTAACTGTCTGAAATAAAAATCTTTAAAAATTACTGACTTGATATATTCAACCAGGAAGGAAAAGTACATCTTAATTCTTGTGCCAGCTCTAATTAGCTGACAACAGCTCCCTGGAGCACTGCATTAAGGAAGGTCCTGAGGCCGATGGTGAGGAGCCAGGTGGACACAGTAGTGGAATTGTGAATGCAACACCTTTGCTACCTCCCGGAACACTTTTTGTCTTGTTCATTGTGGCCTAGGATGGCTTTGCATATGAGAGAGTTTGCACACAGGAGCGATGCCGTCTGGAATTGAATCTTGGCTCCGGCACTAATTTTTAATCTTGGGTAAATTATGTAGGCCTACAGTATTTCCTTTATTTGTGAACTGCAGGTGATAATATCTACCATATAAAAGTGGTGTAAAGAAAAATGGCTACAGTCAACCTATAAAATGTTTAAAATACTCTCTGGCTTTTTGTAAGTATGGTTTATTATTGTCATTAGTATTAGTATTATAGATAATAAATAAATTATATTGGAATGAATATATTCAGCTGTTTTATTACAATATTTTTTTCATGTATAGGAAGTTCTGGTCATGTTTTAAGCCTGCTAATCAATTTTTAGTAAGCTCAGGTGTACAGTACTCAAGAAGAGAATCATATCCAAAGTATTATTTTCTTTTTCTTTTTGTATTTTTTAGTAAGGGTCTACAGGGTCTCACAACATAGATCAGACTCATAGTGATCCACCTGGGTTCAGCCTCCCAAGTGCTGGGATTACAAGTATGTTCTACCACGCCCAGTCTCAATCTCTGTCTCAGCATGCCCCAGGGGCAGGGCTGGCACTGCAGGCTGGGGATTGATCCCTGGTCACTGCGTCTGCCTAAGCGGGTACTTTAATCCACTGAGCTATTTGGCCGGCCCTCAAATATTTTCTATTTAGTATCTACCAATCCAAATTACAGAAAAATTAAATCATCAGGATCTACCTACTATATAATGTGACTCATTTTCTTAGCAAAATAAAAAGGACGAGGTGTTACTAGCTCCTCTGAGGGACGCTATTAAATGCAGGAGCATGATATCATTAAAGGTGAAGTGAAAAATTCTGAATCTTTGACATTTATCTCTATACTTGAATCTATACATTGGACTACTACATTTCAAAGGGAATTCTAATGATTACAGAAATTTTTTTTAAGGATGGTATACTTAAATAAACCACACAACACACACTGTAGGTGAGCAAATGAACTTGAATCTTATTCTTGGGAAGAGGTTTTTAAAACTTATGAGAGCATGTTTCGATTTGTTTATGCACATTTACTGCAAGCGGGGAGCAAGCAGTCATCGATGGTGCAGTTGGGGAAATGGACTGGACTGGAGCTTGCTCTGAAGTGAGTCTTGCATATGGCATTTTGGGCCACTTCCTAACATCAATACTTGTGGACCTGAAAGGATCTCTCTGAGACCTAAAAGGAAATCTACCCAAGGAGAGAGCATTTCGGGAGACTGTGCATTCTAAAATTCTTCCTTAAGATAGACTTCTCTTTAAAAATAATCATTGCCATTTTTCAGGAACCAAATCATATGTAACTGAGTTTGTATTTCCTACTGGAAAATTTAAAGAATGCAACTCATGTGTGGTCTATGCCCACTGTATGAATTTCAGACCAGCAGCGGCACTTGGAGCTTGTTAGAAACATAGACTCTCAGGCCTGACCTCTGAGCTCCCGAGTCAGCCTGCATTTGACCCAGGTCCCCGCGAGGTGTATAAATGCATTAAAAGTTCCAACAGTGCTGCTAGAGGTTGCTGGACAATCTAATAAGATGAGAGAGACTTTCACTAAGCACCAGGGAGGAGAGGTGGTTGATTCCAGAGTTTAGACTGGTAGTCACTTAGATAAATACAATTTGGATAGTGCCGCAATAAAAATGTTTGCTCAAATGGCATGTTGATTTTGTGAAAAGAAAGTCAGCTGAGAGAACTCAAATACAGAAAGTCAGCTTCTGATCTCTGTAGGTCCTGCTGCTCCTGTCCCATTACTTATATAGTTAGAAAGGTAATGTTTCCAAGGTCTGATCTTATAGCCAGACAAATGCTGAACCGAGAATCTGACCTGTTTAGTGAAGTAGGAGTTGGATTTTCATGGGGGAAAGTGACCTAATTACAGGGTCACTAAATTCTTGCCAATTTTCACAGCATTTGCTTTTCAGTTCTCTGGGGAGAGTGAGGTTAGGAGAGTCAGGAAGGGCAGGTCATGGCTGCTGAATGAAGTCTGCAATCACTGGTTAATTTAAAACAAAACAGCCACGTGGCCATCCCACGCACAATCATGAGGCGGCCTGCTGCAGGTGTGTCTGCTACAGCTGATAGCCAAGAATATTTATCCTCTCCTGGGTTTAGAGCACTGCCAGAGGTAAAGCCCCTTTTCCTATGGCTTGTCACGAACTACTGGTGACAGAGGGGCTCCCGCCTCCTAAGAAAGAGCAGACTAATGAGATGTGACTGCTGCTTCTGGGTAGAGGCCCAGGACTGATGCTTGCTGCAGCAACTCTACTGACCCCAGTAAACTGATGTTTATCGATGGTCTGTTGACATAACAAACGAAGAGTTTGTGATTTAGGCATGTTTGTAAGCCCTTAAATAAATATGGTGTTTTCTAATAGTCTATTTTGTAATTCATCTTCAATACACCCACTGCTTCCCTGGAAGATTTTCCATTGTGTTATTTACAAAAGGGCTCTGTTGAAACAATAATGTGTATCTAATTTTTTAACCACCCTTCCCCCTCCACCAGCAAAGCTCAGCAATATACGAAACCTGGATGCTGTAACTGAGTTTTCAGTTTTAGTGCTGTTGGAGGTGGACATAAAAGGATTACATCAGAATCCATCTAGAAACATTCTACTGGAAATCAGACTAAGCTGGCGAGGAACAGTCGTTGCCTTGGTGAGCTTTATTGCCATTTGTGGATGTGACTGGCTCTAGCCACCTGCCACCAGGGACCTATAATGCAAGCACCATGTTCAAGCCTCTCTTGGAAAAAAAAAATCGATAAAAGAGCAGAGACATGAACCCTGAAATAAATTCTAGAGGCATTTGTGCCCCAGCCATGAAATGATACCAATAACTCCTTAGTTGCATTAAGAGGACAATAAAGGGACTATATCAGCTTTTTTTTTTTTTAATAACATGTTAGGGCCCTTTTTTAAAATAAAAAATCATCAAAAACACAACAGGGCACACCACAACAGCTGTCTGCCCTCTGCTTTCCATTCATGTCAGACTTTACCTTGAATTCTTTCACTTTGCCGCAAACAACCTTGATGACTGGTTCAGCGGTACTCTAGGGTCACTAAGTGGGTTGGCCCACCTTGTGCTCACCCTTAGATCTCTTCCTGCTCCGTGACCTCATCCTGGCCTTCTCAGTTACTCAGCTGTTGCTCATCTTCCAGCTCGGCTAGGTTGCGTCCTACACCTGCTTGCGCTGAGTATCACAGAGCGCGTGAGGACTGACAAGTCTCCACTCGGCCTTCTTCCTCCAAGGAGCTCTGCACACTTTTGGAGATGTGCAGGATGAAACCAGGGGCTCGGTTGGGTTAAATGGTAAGACCTTACCGGAGGGGGAACACTGGATGGCAGGAGTAGTTAGCAAGGGGGTCTGCGGAGAAGCAGAGCTGGGCTCTGCGAGGAGGCAGGAGGCGGAGTCCGTGGGCTAATGAGTGTGGGGCGGGTGCTGCGGTCCAAAGGCAGGGATGTCTGAGCCGAAGCTACGCGTGACAGGGGGCAAGGGGGGGACCATGGGGGAGGGGAAGGTGGAGAAAATACTAGAGAAAAACTTCATCTGGAGAAGATGCATTGAGGCGCACAAGCAGCAGGGTGGCTCCTCCGGTGTGAGAGACGGGGAGGGGAACGTCGTGGGGGTAAAGGGGAAGAGTTTAGGGGCTCTCCCTTACTTTGAAGATTCTTCCCTTCCTTCCTTCCAGCCCACTTTTCTTAGGGTGTGCTCTGGGGACCACTGACTTCGGATTTTTTTTTTTTTTTTAAGGCAGATTTTGGGCTTCTACCCTGGACCCGCTATAGATTTTTAGTAATTCTTTGTGGAAAACTGAGGCACAGGGAGCCTAAGTCACCTGCCCCATCGTTGCAAGGCTGGGGTTTGTGCTCAGCCTCTGAGGTCTACTCTGCGTCTCTTTGGTTGTTCCTGTTCTCGTTTCCTCTCACTGCTGGGTGGAGAAGCACAGCTGGTAACATCTGCGCGGCTGTGGCCTTCGTGTTTTTGCCTTTTAAAAAAATATTTTCTTTTTGTTTTTGTTTTCCTTGTGGGACAAACAACATATTAACAATAAGGGGAGAGAAAAAGAAAGCCATCTATGTTAATCTCAGGGATTATTTTCATAAGTAATGTTTCAGCCTAGCTGAAGAGAGAGAGAATGTGAGAGTGACGCATGACCAGGCGCAAGGTTTAAGTGTTTTTTTTTGGTGGAAACTGGGGGTTGAACTCAGGCCCTTGCACTTGCCAGGGAAGCGCTTATTCCACGGAGCCATCTCCCCAGCCCCAAAGTTTCAGTTTTGTTTTCACTTTTTAAAGGACATCTGCCCTGCTGGCCCCACCAGCGGGGCATGCTGAGATGGCAGTTGAGACTGGGTGTGGTGGCATACGCCTGTAATCCCAGCTCTTGGGAGGCTATAAACAGGCGTATCACGAGAAGTCTGATCTAGCAGTGAGACCCTGAACACCCCGAACACCCTATAAACCCTTCCCTGAAAAATACCAAAATAAAATAAAATAAAGGATGTTTTCTTTTTTTTTTTCCTATGGCTGTTGAGGTGCCAATCAATGAGAGAAGACGCTTAGCCTTCTTGCCCTCTTTCTACCTTCCCACTCACTGGAAGTAAGAATTAGTCTAGCAATAGGGGCTGGTGGGATGGTTCAGTGGTCTAGGGCACCTACTTAGAACAAGCTTAGCGAAGCACAGGGACCGCGGTTCAATCCCCCAGCACCACATGCCAGCCCGCCCCGCCCCCTGGTGGGCTGAGCTGGCCACATACACACACACACACACACACCCCAAAAATAAATTTAAAAAAAAAAGGAAAAAAGAATTAGTCCAGCAATAGCCTTGGACAGAGAGGTAAAAGCCACCTGTTGTGGAAGGCAGCACCTCAGGGGCAGCCCAGGCCACTACTGAATTTTTGTGCCATTATGTAGGAATAAATATTCTTTTCTTTTTCTTTTTGGCAACAATAAGAAATGAACCCAAGACCTTTGCACTGAGCTACATCCTCACCCCCCCCCCACCTGTTTAAAAACAAAAAAAAAATTTTTTTGAGACAGAATCTTGCTGTGTCACTAAGTTGCCCAAGCCAGGTTTGAACTTGCAATTCTTCTGCCCCAATATGTGTCTTATTTAAAAACCCAGAGCAATAGCATCACAGGTAGTTATGGGTAGTTTCTGCAACCTTCCCACCTAAGTTCAGTTCCAACTCTCCCATCTGCTAACTAAACAAACTGTTTAAACCTCTCTGTGCCTCAGTTTTCACATTTAAAATGGGTGCGATGCAGTCCTTTTTCTCCCAGGATGGTTGCGAACATCCTACATAGTGTTTAGAATATTGCCTATGTAGGGTAATTGCTCAATTGACTGATTATTATTGCAGGGATCTAATATGTATTTAAATATAATTAGTAAACATCAGAGAAGAATGATGACTAACACAAATTTGGCTCCAAGGGACACGATGCCTTCTGTGTGGCAGAGAAGTCAGAGGCAGAAAGGCAGTTTCCCACTGGCCCCAGATCAGCTCTGTAATAAAAGGAGATTTGGAGCCAAAGGAGGTGCGCACTCTACTGTGGGCAATAAACAGCCTATAAAAAGGCCGCTGGAAAAGGCATACTATCTGCTTACTTTCAGAATCCAGTAAAGGCAAAGACTAAGGCCTGCGTGGACATCCTCTGAGGCCATCAGCATGCAAGAGCATCAGCTACCCTGTTGTCACCCTGGGGACAGTGAGAAGCAATGGGAAGTGCTGGCCCGACAGAGGACGGGACCTTTGCTGCCTGCAAGCTGCATGTTTTCTCTGACCTCCATTTCCCCATCCATAGGAGAGGGTTTGGCTTCAAGTCCAGGTTCTCAGGTCAGCACTACCTGGAGGATTTCTTTGGATTTAAATGGAACTCATCATGAATCTTCAGTGTTTGTTTCTAACACAACAGACAGATATGCATTGATATGCCAGCCCTTCTCTTCAGAGCCTGATGCGTTCAGCCAGGTAAAGACATCCACCTCACTGTGTGGATCGTGGTTCAAACATTGTTTCATTCCATGCACACTTACATGCCATCTCCATGGCAGGAACTGGCTACATGGTGATGAACCACTCAGAATATCTGCCTCCTGGTGCTCATAGTAACCTGGCCTGGACAAGCAGCACAAAGCAGCCAAGGACAGAATACACTGTTTGGAAGTTGTGCAGGGCATTCTGAGGAAAGCCCATTAGCCTCACTTGGCAGATGGTCTACTAGGAGGTGTTGGGCACTCATGTACAGGTGGGAAGGAACCAACAGCTTGCAGGGATGGCAGAGCAAGGACAGGGACCCAAGTGATGGATCCTAGGCAAAGTAAAAGTTGCTTATAGCCAATTTTACTTTAAAGACAAAATGGAGCTAACATTTCATGTTTATACCACGAACACTGAACCATAAACATTTTTCTAACATATTTTTGAAAAACAAAAGCACAGCCATATTTAAACATGAAAAAGTAAACATGTTCATTATTGCAAAAGTTCTAAAACAAAATGTGGCAGAAAGAAAGCAGCCCTCTTCTTACTCTGAATGAATGTTGTCAGATAGTATATCCACATCTATCTCTGCATCTGTCTCTGGCGCTGTCTAGGAAGTCTGTATTTATATCCACATCTATTTTATTTTCATTTCCCTACCTCTATCTGTCTTCAAGGGAGTATATAACTTGCATTATTTTACAACTTGCTTTTCGACTTGTGGAACAAGTCTCAGGCATCATATCATTTCAACTGTAAATATTTCTGAGTACACACATCTTTTTCCTAGGGATGCTCATACTGCATTTGAGATGGTGAGAGAAGAAACCATATGTCAGTGTCAGCCTTTGCATTTGGGCTGCTGAGAATCAGTGGGTAGCAGTCATGGATTAAGATCTATGAGCTTTCTGGTCAAAGCAACAACAAACATTAACAGTTGCGTAATAGCTCAGACTTTTTCACCTGTATCTCGTTTTATTCTGTTAGGGAACATTTTTATTCATCTTTTATGGGCAAGGAAATGGAACCTTAGAGAAAAGACATAGGCTTCCTTGAATCAGTGTAACAGGTGACTACTCACACATTGAGAGAGTAAGTCTGCAGTTTGACCTTCTGTTTATTGAGACATTCCTGATGCACCCAAACTGCAGTTAGCAAAATACTTTGAGATGTTAACTGGAGATTAATTAGTGATTTGAAGTGTTCTATCTTCAGGTCAGATCAGGGAAGTCCCAAGTAAGTGTCTGATGATTCATTGTTAGGATTCTACTTTTTTTTTTTTTTTTTTCCGGAACCGGGGATTGAACTCAGGCCCTTGCACTTGCCAGGGAGGTGCTTATTCCACTGAGTCATCTCCCTGGCTCCCAGGATTCTACTTTTAAGAACTTATTGCAGGGCTGGGGAGATGGCTCAGTAGAATAAGTGGTTGTCTGGCAAGTGCAAGGGCCTGAGTTCAATCCCCAGTTCCCCCCGGCCGCCTGCAAAAAAAAAAAAAAAAAAAAAAAAGATCTTATTGCTACATGCACAATAAGAATAATTAATTATTCCTTCCAAAAATGTAAATATGCCTTTAAATTCTAGAAAAGCTTATATACCAATGGACGTGCTAGGTGTCAGTTCTGCCTGTGAATGCTTGGAGTTTTGTGTGAAGTAACAAATATGTTCAATTTGAATGCAAATTTCCAGCTTCAAATAATATTGTTAAGTATGAACAAAGACATGTGTGAATTCGAGGAAGGTATACAACAATGGAGTCCTCTCCTCTCCAGCGGGGGAAGTCAAGCCCTCCTATTTGTTACTCTAGCCAATTGGAGTAAACAGATTCCTGGGATGTGTTTTGAATAGCTCGTCTAAAATGGCTTGAGGCAAGCGGGCGTTTGAAATTTTACCAACAACCTTCTGGCTTCCACAGATTATTCTTATGCACACAAGGTACCTTGTCAACCTGACACACATGCATCGATTTTGCTGGGGATTAAACTGATCATTTTAGCATGCTAAGAAATCGTTTCTGCCTGAGTTGCCAGACTTTTACAGACACAGAAAAGCAAATATTTTTAAATTTAGAAATATTCCATGATTCCCGTGGTAATAATAATGGTGAACCTCTCCCCAGCATTTCAGAGTTCACTAGGAGCCTTTAGTTATCTTACTAATAGCAACTCTTTGAGCTTGGCCTTATTTTCACTCCTAGTTTCTAGAGGAGAAAACTGAGGTGAAGAGACGGAGAAACTACATCTTTCAAACACAGATTCCTGTGTTTGCTTTTCTAGCAATCTTCTGCCCTGTATACTCGACAAATGTAATGAAGAGTATGATTTCCCTCTTCTGAGTCCAGGATAATGACTCTCTTTGATAGAGAGGATTATTTGTTATTTCCTAATTCTGCTCTCTGGAGGAGGCTGGCTCCTGCTTCCAGGGCAGAGACTCATGGATGCCCAGGGGCTCTAGAGGTGTCAAAATGCTGCTTGGCACCCTGGCCAGGACAGGTCCTCTTGTGGCTACGAGCACACTGCTCCCCCAAGGCACAGAAAACAAGATCCTGTGCTTTAGTAGTATTGAGGCAGAGACTAGGGCGTGGCAAAGCTGGCCAGGGAAGTAGGCCTGTTAATTTAAAAATTCTAGGATGCACGCACAGAACAATTACCCAGTGCAGTCTTCAGATCTGCCAGTGAGAGCTCTACCAAGTTTTCCATAGGGCATCCTAGACCCGAGGCCAGCATAAGAGGTTCAGAAGGACAGCAGACACTATCTCACAGTGGCCAACTCTCACCCTGTAGAGTGTACTTGTTTTCCTATTTTCACTTGGCCCATGCTCTGAAGAGCACATTTCATTTGTTTTTAACCTTTAATAAATGCAAAACCTTGCTACCTTTTTGCCTGTCCTGACCAATTCTTTGCTTAGGACAGATGCAACCTAAGAACCACCTCCAGAAGGAGACGCCAGCTCCTAAACCCATAAATTCTCAAATGGCGATCTTGGAGCAGTTTCGAGGGCTGGGCTGAAGTACAGAGCTCACCCATGGGCCCGTCAAATGAAGTCTCTCCAAAGTATGTGGTACTATTTTTCAAGTAAATGAGCTTGCTACTGGGCTTCATTAAAATAGAATTAATCCAAGAGCAAGGTTGATTGCTTCATAGCCTTTTGCACTGATATATTTTTGTAACCCGCAGCTGTGAAGCCTGTTGCCACTGTCACAGGGGAAATGGCAGAAATGCTTAAGTGAAAATCTCGTCTTCGTCTTTCAGAGAAGGTAGGGACAGTCACTGGCTTCCAGAGGAATGTGGCACTCCATGTTGCTTAAAGCCGTGATGTCTTCTCGTGCCAACAGACCCAGATTCTTGCCCTCCAAGGCCGGAACCCCAGAAGCCTCAGAACTCAGCTAGTCAGGGTCATCATTTCATGGGTGCAGACTCTGAAAGGAGGAGAAGCGAGGTCACACACAGTGGAGGCAGCCAGAGCCAGGGCTGAATCTTTTGACTATAGGTTCAGACTCTACTAAGTACCCACCTGCTGAGTAACCACCCTTCTGAGTACCCATTCTGTTGAGTACTCTGCTGATTATGCAATTCGATGAGAACCCATTTTACTGCCGGTGTAATGGCTGAATTGCTATATGTGAATTAGTCATCCCAGCAGTGCTATGAGGTAGATGGTATCACTGACCCAGAGTTACATGCTTAGTGCACATGATTGAACTATACCCCAGGGATACATCAAAGCCCTACTGGATGGTATAACTATATCAGATCATATGATACATCCTGTCAATAATTTGCTTTTTTTCCACATAGAAAAAAATAGATTATACATATTATGCTCTATTATGAGTAGCTTCCTTATCACTTTCACTAATAGAAATAATGCTAAATTTCACAGAAACTTCTTTGTTATTTATTTCCTAGGGGTAAGTTTCCAAAAGTGGAATTGCTTGCCTAAATGGCATGTGTATTAGACAAATCTATTTGTAGTAGTCTGGCTGTGTTAACCTCGAAGTACCCTTGAGTGAGCAACTTCAGAAATGTATTTTCCCACAGTTCAGTGGGTGGAAAGTCCAAGCCTAAGGTTCCAGCAATGTTGAGTTTCTGAGGCAGGCTGCTTCCTGACCTGCACACTGCTTCTGTCCTCACGTGGCCCTTCCCTGTGTCTGTATGCCTGCAGCTTGCTGGTGTCTTTTCCTTTTCTTACAAGGACACTGGTCTTATCAGATTAGAGCCTCGTCCTTATGATTTATTTGACATTAACGACTTGCTTCCAGGGCCCATCTCCAAACACTGTACCAGGAGCAAGGGCTTCAACACATAGCCTGGGGCAAGGGGACAACTCGGCCCTAGCACCATGCACTGCAAATTGCGCTCCAGAAGGGATGCAAAGCTGGTGTGTCCCCCACTGGTGTGGAGCCCCCCAACACTGGGCATTAGCATTTTTTTATGTATTATAGTACACAGTCTACAGGGTCTCACTACACAGATTGGATTCATAGTGACCCTCCTGTTTTCAGCCTCCCAAGCACTGGGATTATAGTCGAATGCCACCATGCTCAGTCTTTGGATATTAGCATTGAAATTTGTCAGTTTGTTAGTCTAAATAATGATGTTTTTATGGTTCTAACTGTGTTCATTTTTCATATCTATGTACAATTTTTCTTTTATGGATTTTCTATTCATTTCATTTTCTACTTATTGTTTATCATTCCCCATACACTGCGATGTGTTGTAAGATTTTGCGAGGGCTTTTTTTTTTAAT
>NW_004524753.1:111500-113222 GCF_000260255.1 Octodon degus | reverse complement strand
GCTAGGTGTAATTCCTAGAAACATTTTCAGGCATAGCCCTCAGGTATCTCCTTCCAGATTGTGCAAACATGTGACTATATTAAAATTTTGCAAGAATTCATCCTTGTATCAAAGCTGGCTTGTGTACTGTCCCAGCTCTGTTGAGTCTTGCTTCCCCTTGCCTTTCTGGTGGAGCTGCCCTGGCAGTTCCAGCTCCCAGCCCTTCTCCTGCAAGGAGACATGCTATCTCAGGCTGGCCTGGTCCCTTAGGGTGTGTGGCACCACCAGTGGCTGCCTGGAGAGGCAAGTAGGCCAGACAGGTGGGAGAGACTAATGCCCCTGGGGTAGACTTTGATAGTGAGAAGCAGAAGATGGGAAAGGCCTAGCAGGTGAAGCAGTCCTCCCTCCTCCCCACCATGCAGACTGTCCTGACAAGTAGGTTCCATATGGTCCTACTCCTTGGACACATTCTGTGTTTTATGCTGTCAGCTCTGTTTACTAATGCTCCAAACAACATGCGCTGTGCTTCCTTCTCTGCCTGGTGTGCCATGCTGGCCCTGCCCTGGGGGGCGTGTTGAGATGGGGATTGAGACTGGGCATGGTGGTGCACACCTATAATCCCAGCTCTTGGGAGGCTGAACACAGGTGGATCACTGAGTCAGATTTACATAGTGAGACCCTGTAGACCCTGTACTAAAATACAAAAAAATAAAAAAAAAATTTAAAAAGAAAATTGCATGAAGGGTGGGATAAGTGTGTTCAAAGCAAGGGGGGTATTTTGATAGGGACCAACTGCAAGATGTCTCTGAATTCGCACACTTTTTTCATTTGCTAGTATCTGAGACAATGTTTCCTCTTCACTACTGGGGATTGAACAAGGACCTTGTGTATCCTTGGCCAATGTTCCACTGTTGAGCTATACCCCAGTCTGTAGCCTTATCCTTTTTAAGTCCACAAATTGCACATTACTTTTTCTTTTTCTTTTTTTTTTTTTTAGTACTTTAGCACAGGGTTCGCAGAGTCTACAGGGTCTTACTACACAGATCGGACTCTTAGTGACTTGCCTGGGTTCAACCTCCCAAGAACTGGGATTACAGACATGCTCCACCATGCCCAGTTTCAATTGCCATCTCAGTGTGTCCCGGGGGTGGGGCTGGAACGGCGTCCTGGGGATCGAACCCCAGCCACTTCTCTCTGCCTACGCAGGCGCCTTAATCTGCTGAGCTATTTGGCTGGTTCCAAATTGCACATACTTTTGATATTGTGATTTGTCGATGTTTGGTGTTCCCTATATGATTATCATGATATTTTTTTAAACATTTCTTCTTGTGTCTTCCATTTCCATCTGGGATGGAGCCCAGCATGGAATAACTTTTCTTCTTCAAGTACTCCATTTAGAAATTTCTTATTGAGAATTTCAGGCTTTGTTCTGCTGTAGTATTTCAATTTTGTTCTTGAAAGGCAGCTTTTGAAGGATAAATTTGCAGGTTCACAATTACTTATTTTCATTCAGCACACTGGAGAAACCATTCCACACTTGCTTCAACTGTTGGTTTTGAAGAACCAGTAATCAGTCTACATGCCTCTCCTATGTAAATAATTTGTCTTGTTGCCAACTGATTTTAACTATAATAGTTTCTATGTCCAAGGCTTTCTTCTAATTACTATGATGTATTTAGGTGTGTGTTTATGTTTATTTATCCTGATTGGAATCCATGTATTTGTTGATTTAAGAATACATGG
>NW_004524753.1:110602-111175 GCF_000260255.1 Octodon degus | reverse complement strand
GGGGTCAAGAGAGGCTGAAGGGAGGGGAATGGTGAAAAAAGAGCAAGAAGACCTATCATGTAAAGCGGGGTATGGTGGCGCAGGCCTGTAAGTCCAGCACTCAGGAGGTGGGGCAGGAGGATCCTCATGAGCTTGAGACCAGCCTGGGCTACAAAGGAAGCTCAAAGCCAGCCTGAACTATGCAGACCCTGCCTCAAAAAGACAAAAACAAAACAAAACAGAACAAACCCCCCCAAAAACCAAAATTAAGTTAAAAAAAACTAATTAAGGGGGTAAAAAATGAAGGAAGTATATATTCAGGATAGCTGAGATGCATGTAGTTCTCATTTCCAACAGTTTCTTGAAAGTAGCAGTTAATGTTTAAAATTTTCACTTTGACTAACTATACGCTATTATCTATAACCTGAGCAACTACACTGAAGACAGCAAAGTACAAACAAAAACCACAGTTGAAAAAAAAAAAAAATCCTTATAGGGCGCCTGGCCCTAGCTCAGGCCTTTAAGTGGCTGCTTCCACAAAGCTGTCAGCCTCAGGTTGCTGGAGTTCGAACCTCACAACTCTCCCACTGGCCA
>NW_004524753.1:105596-109817 GCF_000260255.1 Octodon degus | reverse complement strand
ATGGTGTTTATAAATAGGATCTCAAGTCTGCATCTTGTACAGCAATTAACCAC
Source organism: Octodon degus (assembly GCF_000260255.1). Classification (NCBI taxonomy): domain Eukaryota; kingdom Metazoa; phylum Chordata; class Mammalia; order Rodentia; family Octodontidae; genus Octodon; species Octodon degus. Next base: position 109,764 of record NW_004524753.1, on the reverse strand, counting down.
TAGGAAGAATGTATGCAATGTGTTAATTATTGAAACTGTCCTAGCGATTTGATTTGAAACTGTCTCATTGCTATTTGTTTATCAATAAAATTATGAAAAAAAATAAAATAAAATTTTAAAAAAGGGAACATAAAAAAAAAAGAATACATGGGACATTCTGGAATATTCTTTTCCCAGTCTCTTCAAATGTTACACTCCTTTCTATAATTTCTTCGGTGCTTTTAAAACTGTATCATCATCTCTGTTCCTCTGAACTTCATGTGCGTACATTAAATATAAGTATAAACATTTTAATGTGTGTGTCTTAGTTACTTTTTTCTCCTTGCTGAGATGAAATACCTGATAACCCAAATTAAAGAACAAAAGGTTTATTTAGCACACAGTTTGCGGAAGTGTTAGTCTGGAATCAGCTGGTGACATGGCACAGGGGCAATACCTCAAGGCTGCTGAAGACAGCAAAAGCAACAAGAGCAAAAAGGAGGAAGAGCAAGCTCTCTCCTCCCCTACATTGTAAGCAGGAAACCACGCACTGGCAGGAGTGTAGCACACCCGCACCACCTCCCCGCCCTCCTCTTGCACAGGATGTGGATGCTTATGTATCAACCTCTGGAGTGTATACATCTTGGGTTTTCTTGTGCCTCATTATAATTCCTTTATAATACATATTAATGAATTATCTCAGTACTTATGTGTCTAATTAGCTGCTTAATTCCCCCACTAAGTTTTTTGGTGGTTTCCCTTTTTAACAAAAAATTAATTGATTTTATTTTCTAGAGCAGATTTAGGTCTGTAGCAAAACCAAGTGGGAAGTGCACTGAGTTCCCACAGGGCCCCTTCCACATGCATTCCAGCCTCTTCACCTTCAATATCCCGGCACTAGCGGGCTACATTTGTCACAGTCAGTGAGCTGCCATTGCTACGCCATTCTCAGCCCAACTGCATAGTTTACCCTGGGTCTCCTTACTACGTACCATCTATGGGTTTTGACAAATAAGTAGTGACACAGATCCACAAATCTAGCAACACAAGGGCTACTTTCACTGCCTCAAACATGTCATGTGTTCCACTTACTCATTCCACTCTCCCCACACACCTTTCCCGCTAGGAGCCTTCCAGCCCAGGAGGTTGCCACGAGGCTCATCTGGGCGCTAAAGAAGGCAGTCCGCTAGCTATCAGACTTGAGTTTGTATCTTTCACTCACGCTGGGGCTGTAGTATTGCATTGCTTCTCACCAATGAGCTGTCTTGAATCTACTCAAGTCACCCATCAAAAATTATAGTTGACCCATTATATCCACCCGGTCTATATCTGTGGATACTACTGAATGGAGACTGAAAATATTTGAAAGCAATTATGTCCATATTGAACACATAGACTTTTTCCTCATTATTTCCTAAATAATACAGCACAATATTACATTTACCTAGCAGCTACATTGTTAGGCAATATATATAATCTAGGAGCCATTGAAACATATGGGAGGAGGTATATAGGCTAAATGCAAATACCCTACCATTTTATATAAAGAATTTTTACTTCCATGGATTTGGGGGTTCTTGGGGTCCTAGGACCAGTCTCCTATGGATACTGAGTGATGACTGGATTCCCAACACGCCTTTTGTTACTTAGCAAACCTCAAGGTACTAATTCTGTTACACTCACTCACACCTGCATCATACTCTTCTCACTGAAGTATTTCTGAGCGAATTACCATCAACTGAATATAGCATCAGGGCTCCAAGGGCAGCAGGATCTCTCACTTTCCAGCGGGTGCTGCAGGATTTGACTGGGGTTGTTGCACAGCCAGTCAGAGAGATCTTTTCCCAACTTTACTGGGTAGCCAATGCCCCAGCATCTCATCAATCTGTGGATTTTGCAAGCCCCAAGTAAGGAACACAGGCTACTCAAAGGTACGTTTATATTCCTTAGGCTAAAATTAATTTTATTTGAAAAAAGTGACATGTATGGCATTTGTTGTGTCTATTTTATGACACAAGTCCATATCCATTACATTTATTTACCATTGTTCTCCTTCACTAGATTGTAAGAATCTTGAAGGCTAAAGGCATTTCTGTTTTGTTCATCACCATATTGTACGCCCTCTATACACACTCAGTAAATGTTTAGAGGTAGGAAGGAATGAGGGAGGCAGTAACTGAGGGAAGATGAGGGACAGAAAGAGAAGGAAGAGTGGAGGGTAGTAAAATAGCAAAGCCACAACCAGGCCTCCCTTCCAGGGCCGTACGCTCTCTACTCTGAGGACTCATATACCAGGACTCACCAGGCATGATGGTGCACACCTCTAGTTCCCAGAGCTCTGGGAGGCTGAGGCAGGAAGATCACAATTTGAGCCCAGCCTGGGCATCTTAGCAACTTAGTGGGATCCTGTCTTTAAAATAAATAAATAAACAAATAAATAAAGTACCTGCTTAGGCAGACACAGGGGCTGAGGGGTCAATCCTCGGCCTGCCATGCCAGCCCTTCTCCACTGCTCATGCATTCAGACTGGGCGTGGTGGTATGCACCTGTAATCCCAGCACTTGGGAGGCTGAAAAACAGGAAGGATCACTATGAGTCTGATCTGTGTAGTGAGACTCTGTAGATCCTGTCCTAAATACATTTTTTTCCCCATAATTTTATTGAGAAACAAATAGCAATGAGACAGTTTCAAACCAAATTGATAGGACAGGTTCAATAATTAACACATTGCATACATTCTTCCTAGTGATTATTTGCTGTACAAGATGCAGACATGATATCCTATTTAGAAACACTATTAGAACAAATCCCTCTATTCATTAAGAGAATGTAACTATATATCTATCCTAACCACTTTGAATACACAGATACAAAATGGTCATTCATCTGTATACTCTTTTTTTGTTTAGTTCTGTTATTTGAATATTATAGGTGTGTAAACTCAGCAAAATATTCTAAAAGAGTCCAGTAGTCCATAATAGTATTGGGTCTTCCACTTCATTGGCAATGTCAGAAATTGTTGACCTGAGTCCCTTATAGCTCAACATAACATCATGGTTTTACTTCTTATACTTCGTTTTTATACTTTTCTGCTGGATGGTTAAGACCAAGGTAAAGCAGGACCTATGCAACAAGAGTTGTAGCTTTTGGGTCTGATAAGGTCAGTGAAATGCCCTCAGGATTTATCCTGAGATCCTGTACCTCAGATTGTAGATCCTTTGTCAGTGTCAGCCATGTGAATGAGTCACAGCCATTGCTTGGCCAATGTGCTCTCTGTGTAAGCCTGAGAGAATGTTTTCTCTCCACGTGACTCTCCTTAGGCACACTCTACATCATCGATCACTTTCCCTAAATACATTTTAAATAAGTAAATTAGAATTGAGAGCGTAACTGTGCAAAGCCCAGTATCTGATCTTCAGTACTAGAAAGCGGCAAAACAGAACAACAGCAGCAAAACCACCCATGTGGATGATTAACCACCCTGGGATAATTTCTCAGTCAAATTATTCTGCCTTAAAAGCAATTATACAACTAGGGATTTTACTTAACATTCCAAGTTTTCTTTAACTGGTCGGTCTTACTGACATCTCAGGCTAAATCAGGCACTAGAATGGAATAACTACACCAAAGTCCCATCTTCCTAAGTGGCAGGAATTTACGTGTTTAAAAATACTTAGAGCAAACAATGTGCTTAGCCATATACCAAGAGCTAATGGCTGCAGCCTCTGGGCTTGAGAAGGGATCTGTGCTCTGTCTTGAAGGTCCAGGCTGGGAGAGGGCTTCCTAATGACGTAAGGTGACACTGTTCCTTGCTGATGAGGAAGCCACGGTGAAGGCTGATTAGTACACGTGAACGGCATGGCCAAGATGAGGACCGATGACTTCAACATCTAAGGTCATGGATCTGAAACTAGCCCACCCTCTAAATCAAGTCCTTGTGGTGGGCTTGTTCAGAAAAAGGGGAAGGAGGGGAGGGTTAGAGTAAAGGCATCTGGTAGAGGCAAGGTTCTAGAACCTCCTGATATAGAATATCTAATATTCAATAAAAGATAAATACAGTAGTTCTCCTGTACCTACAGGGGAAACTTCCCAAGAACTATAGCAAATGCCTTCAACTACAATAATACCAATCTCTCTCTCTCTCTCTCTCTCTCTCTCTCTCTCTCTCTCTCTCTCTCTCTCTCTCTCT
>NW_004524753.1:92078-105496 GCF_000260255.1 Octodon degus | reverse complement strand
TCTCTCTCTCTCTCTCTCTCTCTCTCTCTCTCTCTCTCTCTCTCTCTTTCTCTTTCTCTCTCTCTCTATATATATGTATGATGCCTTGTGCTATTCATACTAATAATAAAGTTTAATTTATAAATTAAACAGGCAGCAATGAATAAAATAGAACAGTTATGACAATATACTATAGTAAAAGTTCTGTGAATGTGGTTGCTCTCTTGTACTATACTCACCCACATTTTTTTTCCCCTTAGGTCAAGAACTTTTCTACTTCATTTAAAGAAAGCACTTGACATTTTCTCCTTGGTATATGTGAGTTGCCAACGTCACCACTCTTGTGCTGTGGAACCGTTCCTAAGTAAAACCAGTGCTGCCTTGACACAAGTATAGTGGTACTGTCATAGTCAGTGCAATACCTGAGACAGTTAGTTACTACATGACTAGCAGATGGGTGACACATGTGGCATGGGTGGGTTGGACAAAGGGGTGAACTTCTGCCCAGGCTGCATGGAGCAGAAGGCTGCAAGATTTCATCATGCTATCCAGAACAGGGAGCAATTTAAGACTTATAAATTGTTTATTTCTAGGACTTTTCATTTACGATTAATGAATCACAAGTCTTTGTTCTCTGCCCAGGGGGAAAGGAAAGCTCTTATCACCTTGAGAAGGAGGGTGGATACAAGCGCTGAGACTTTTTCTGGAGCCCACTGCTGTGAAGAGAGCCCTGGGATAATTTCTCAGTCAAGTTATTCTGCCTTAAAAGCAATTATACAACTAGGGATTTTACTTTCAACCAATTCCTCTGAATTATCTGTCCAAGTTGAGTTGGTTATTTTTTAAGATCTGATAAAAATCTATATGCTCATTAGTACTTTTCCTACAAAGATATATGCTAAAGGATGAATAGAGCCATAGATGCGAGGATTCTAGTTATTTAGGCCCCTATCACCTGAGGTGTATGAGCCTAAGGACCCAGCATAAGTATATTTCAAAGAAATCCCCAATATTTTGAGGATGTTGATTACTCTTTGCAGCACAGTATGAAAAGCTGAATCTTACACGTATTTGCTTTGTTCTCTCAGTAATGGCTCTAGCTTAGTCTTGCTCATGTATTTTGCATTTTGAAAGTGTGCTCACCCACACATGATAAGTGTCTTATCATGTGTATGATAAAATGCTATAAAAAATCCTTTGAAAGAAAAGACAGCATGTTCCTCTGAGTTTTTACACTCTGGGTACCTCTTTAGCACATAAGGATGCTGCCTCTATGCCCCTTAGCTACTCAACAACTGAGCTTGGGGTTTTGACGAAGCAAAATTTCTGCTCTGCCTGGAGCATTCGTGCATTCCCCGTGGATGTTTACTCGATCTGATGAAAACATTAAACTAGGAGAAGAAACATCAATCTACGTTTCCACTTTATGTTCTGGACAAGATGACTGGCCTGAATACAACCCCCATATAGCAAATCGAGCCAAGTATATCATAAATGGAACTGAACTTTCCTATTAGTATGAAAAGCACTGTAATACACTCTCTGATTTATGACATTTACATATCTCATTATGAGCTGGATGCTCAAAATGCTATAGAGGATTTCATTTCACCCCCTTTGTGCTATACCTGGTTTCCAAGAAATATTAATGAGACAATCTCACAAATCTTTATTTACTGAGTCTAGTGATGCTCTTAAATTTGCATTTGCAAACTGTGATTATTTTCTGGCATGCCAAGATATGAATTTTCTATTGTGTGTGGGCAGATTCCTTTGAGCCCCTTCTATTAAGGAATGTTGGAGAGGGAATGGCTGCTAATAAAGACATATTTAAAATTCATCTGAACACTTTCTTTTATATAAACAATAGAAATTTAACTTGCAAAAAAAGATTACATTGTGTATTTCTTTTTCCATTCCAAAGAATCATTCTCTAAGTGTCTTAAAGTTATAAGCTTTGGAATGGGGTTTATACTTTGTTAGCTCTAAAGCCTTACCTGAATGACTGCACTTTTAAAGAAAAATAGAGTGAAGCTCCAGTCTCAATTCTAATACCCTTAGGCAGGATTGCATTAATTTTTAATTTGCAGATGGTTTGCATTTTACACTGGCAATCATGGCTGTTCCTACTCAGACCAACTCGTGCCTGACTCTCAGACTCTGATGAACTGTGTCGTGCTTCGAAGGCAGGCAGCAGCTGAGACACCTGAGACCTGCCTGGTTCCCCTTTTCCCCATGACACAGGATGGGGATGGGGCCATCTCTTTCTAAGAATGGGGCCCTGGTTTGGCAGAAGGCTGGCTCCCTCCCCTCCCTGTCACTTCCCTTGGCTTCTGCTTGGTTCCCTTCCCAAAGATGGACTGGGGCAACTTGTGTTGATATCCCTCCAGGTTACTTAGTGGCTACTTTCTGGGCTGGTCCAACAAGAGGCGTAGCTGAGTTATCAGTTGTCACACTCTTTCCACAAACCCCCAACTGCCACCTCTTTGAAGAAGTAGCAGAGAGATCATCCCTAATATGCCAGGGACTAGGGAGGGATTTGGGATCATTATTAACATCTCCAGCCTCCCCAGGTTCCAATGAGCTGTGATAAACATAGCTAACCCCACCCCCCGGAAGTTTCCCTAGTTTAAGCCCCACCATTTTGTGGAGATGAGACAGCTGTCAATCAAACTACTGCCCTCCTGACCCTTTTTGAACATTGGTCCTAACAGTTTCAGCTGCCTTGGATGCTGGGCTCCTGCTTGGACCAATCATAAGCCTACACTTGGACCAATCATCAGGCCTGAATTTAAGCCAATCACAGGCCTCCCACTGCTATATGAGTATCACTCCCTTCACACTTGTAGGGTTAGGTCTCCTGGGGCTTCCTCTGGTGTACTGACTGACCTCTGTATGCAGTTGACCGAGTCCTGTTAGAACAGAGCTCCTGGTGCTGTTGTAAAGCTGCTCCTGATTCATTCGTTAGGTAGGGTGGGCTTAGAAAGTCCTGTAAATCTGCTCAGGACACGCGTCTTCTGTTGTGTGCACAGAGTGGCTGCTTTAATAGAAACAGCAATAAATGCCACTAGGAGACAAAGAAGATCCGTGACAGAGAGCAACGCCTGTCAGGGTGGGTCAGTGGCGTCTGGCATCACCTGGTGTCCAGTGGCCACCGAGACCAGTACCTGGCAGAGTCGATGGCATCCAGCAGCTGGTGGTGCCCAGCTGACCGCATTAACTGCTATCAACCAGCCGCACAAGGGCTGCTGGCAGAGCTGGACTCTGGCAACTCAGGAGTTCTCACTCGAGCGGAGGAACTCACAACAGATCAGCAGCAAGGCAAACAGACTTTTTAAAAAATTCATTTGTTTATTTTGTGGCCCAGGAGGCTGAAGCCAGGTCCTTCTTACCATGGAGCGACACTGCCAGCCCTGGACAGTTTTTCCTTTGTGAATTTTCTTAGTACTGAAAAGAATGGGCATCACAAGGCCTTGCCAAGACAGGCGATGTCACCGCTGTGCAGTAGATGTCTGCACGATATGGGGGCCTTTTCCTCACAACTGTGCTTCTGTCACTGGCAAATCTTTGAGGACTTTATTTATGTATTTTTTGTGAGGACTTTAATAATGCATGGATATGTTAATAGTGTCAATCATTATGTATTTTTTTGGTAATGTGTATTTGAAAAAAGCTATTCTGAGTATTATTTTTCAGAAGAGGGCTAAAGGAGGTGGCAAGAGTGGGTCAAAGGATATAAAGAAAACTATCCTAGATAAATCCTAACGTGGCTGGGACTCAGATATGGCAAGACTTCGCCACCTCCTGTCTTACTGCATGAACACCTTCAACACCCCCCGGTTTTCTCTTGCTAAAATCTTTCTTCTCTCTCTTCCATGGCATTCTGCTCTGCCCTTCCCAGGATCTAGCAGCCTTCTCTTCTCAGTCTTGGGTGACACCTTGGCCCAAAGAAAGGTTAAAAATAACTCAGAGTCCTCAGGTGACCTTCAGTGTGGCCTTGCAAAGCAGGTCCAGGGCTGTCCTCAGTCAGCCACCTGCGCTGCATACTAAAATGCAGTTTCCGTTCTGGGGTGCGGCTGAGGAAGGTGGATTGTTGCTAAAGTACCCTGAGTGATGCTTAGGAGAGGCACGGGTCATGGAGACCACTAGAGGCCACATCAAGTATGTATCCTAGCATGACAAATGGACCCAGGAAACCTCTCTCCGGTGGAAGATTCTCATCGTCTCACCTGCAAAATAGAGGTCTTTACAGCATAGTGCGTCCAGGAGTCAATCCCCCAGCTCACTGTCCTGCTGCTCTGCCTGAGCACTAGCTTTGTAGGGGGCTGCTGATGGCCAAGCCAGGGTTCAAAGAGACAGCAAATCCTCAGCAGCAAAATAATTCCCAAGCCTGGCCCAGTGGCATGCTATGGTCCTTCTATAAGAGAAATAGCTACAGTCATAAGGTTTCCTGCATTTCATTCTTATAACCTCTTTTCCAAAATTAAAAAATGTTTCGGTCTAGCCTGATAGCTCAGCGGACTAAAAGCGCCTGCTTCAGCAAAGCACAGCAGCCGGAGTTCGATCCCCACCGTGCTGTGCCGGGCCCGCGCCTGGGGTGTGCTGAGATGGTGATTGAGACTGGGCGTGGTGGCATGCACCTGCAATCCTAGCACTTGGGAGGCTGTAAACAGGAGGATCACTGCAAATCAGATCTACACAGTGAGACCCTGAAAACCCTGTAGAGCATCCCCTAAAATAGAGGGAAAAAAAGTTTCAATTTCATAGTGACCACAATTACCAGAAAACCCAGGTAGACGACCTACTTTCATGCTTTACAAAGGGTTTAATTCCCGTGATGCTACTCTGACTAAGAAACTAGTAAAGGAGCCCAGGAGCAGCAGCGATAACGTTGGTGTAGGGGTGGAGACTACAACAAACTCCAGTTAAAATATGATCATCACCTCTATCACTGAAAGAGGCTACACTAAAGCGCATTTCTTGGGAACAGAATGGAAGCACTTGAAACTTCAATAATTGACTTACTTGAAGTGTAAATCGATCGCTTGTGGAAATCTTATTTATTTATTTATTTGTGTGTGTGTGTGTGTGTGTGTGTGTGTGTGGCCAGCTCAGCCCACCAGGGGGCGGGGCTGGCTGGCATGTGGTGCTGGGGGATTGAACCGCGGTCCCTGTGCTTTGCTAAGCTTGTTCTAAGTAGGTGCTTTAGGGAAATCTTTTTTATACATCAAAATCATTCAGTGAACAATGCTGGGACTGTGAGAGGCCTAACTGTAAGAGCTAAAACTATAAAACACTTAGAAAAAAAAACATAGGCATAAATCATCATGGCCCTGAATTAGACAAATTGGAGTTTAGTAAGGTTTGAAAGTGTTTTTTTTTGCTTCAAATGATATCATCAAGAAAATGAAGAGACAATACATTGAATGAAATGAAGGCAAATCGTACACTTGAAAGGGATTTGTTCTATATAGAGTACACACTAGATCTCTATAACTCAACAGCGAAAAATAACCTGATTTAAAAATGGACAAAATTTCTGAATAGATTTTCAGAGAAGAATATCAAAGTGGTAAAGAAGCATGGGAGAAGGTATTCAATATGGCTAAGATAAAATACAAATCAAGGCCACAATAAGATACCAGTTTACATCCATTAGGATAGCTATGATAGTAATTCAGTAACAGATGTTGATGAGAAAAAAAATTGTAACCTCAGACACGCTGGCGGGAAGGTAAAATAGTACAGTTCCTTGGGGGAACGGTATGGCAGTACCCCCAAAAATCTAACATATAACTCACAGGCTTTACTCCTAGATACACCTGGAATTTAGAAATGACACGTCCACACTAACTTGAGAGCTTGAATATTTATATTAGTATTGTTCATTATAGCCTCACAGTGGAAATAATCCAAAGGCCCATCAATTGATTTGTAGATAAATAAATAATTCATCAATAGAAAAGAATCAAATATGGATAGATGCAACACGAATAGATCCTGAAAACATGACACTAAGAGGTCAGTCACAAAGTGTCAACATTGTGTAATCCCATTTATGCAGAGTCAGCAAAAATCTATAAAAAATGTGCTAGTGGTCACAGAAGGCTGGCGTAGGGTGTAAAGTGGGAGGTTGAAGGAAAATGACAAATGAGTGTTAAAGGTTTCTTTTGAGGGTGATAAAAATGTTCTAAAATTGATTGCAGCAATCGTTATGTAATTATGAGTAGAGCAAGAACCACTGAATTGTAGCTTTAAATGGGTAAATTATAGCGTATGTGAACTCTAATGAGTTTTTAATGAAACTGTAATTAAGCAGAAATGACAAAATTGGGAGAAAACACTTTAAAAAGGATAAGATTTTGGAGGGGATTCTTCAAAAGTCAAGGTCTAATATATGTAGGTGCCAATTCAGTGGGACAGTAGCTCTCAGTTCTTAGAAAACTGGAGGAAGTTGTGTAAGACAGAAGATCCTCTGGAAAAAGTTTACCTACCTGTGTCCCACAGGGGTTGACAGTCATCAGGATGCATGGGGTTGGAGCTGGGGACAGTTTCAGGGTCCATGTTAAGGATGAAAGTAGACTGAGACAGAAAGTATGAGAGAGAGAGAGAGAGAGAGAGAGAGAGAGAGAGAGAGAGAGTCAGACAGAGACAGAGACAGAGATAGACACAGTGAAAGACAGAGTCAGGGACAAAGGCAGAGACAGAGAAGAAAGAGAAAAGCAGAAGAGGAAGAGGAGGTGGAGGAGGAGGAAGGTACTAGTGATGCTACTAGGTTGTGGTGACAGTGGTTCTCAAGTACAATACATGGCTAAAGGGGAAAACAATTGTGACCAAATCAGGGACTAAGATTCTTCACCTCTCCCCCCAGGTGAGGTGTCCTGAGGACTTCCAGGGCAACTGTCTCATGGACTTCCTTCCAAATTTGAGCTTCTTCCCTCCTTCTCTGAGCTGGGCAGAACTGATGAGTGTCCCTGTCACTCGCTCTCTTTCTCCCTGAGGCTAGTGGAAGCAGCTCAGGACCTCTGTCCCAGGCCCCTGGCCTGTCACGCGGAAGCTTGCCATGCGTCTCTTCAGGTTCTGATGGGTGACGTTAGGGTCACGGATCCTGGAAAGAAAAGAACTACAAACCCTTGGTTTTGGTATCAGAATAGTACTGATGGCATCCATGTACTTGATTTGTTTCTGCTTAGTTACCAGGTAGCGCAATGATTGTTTATACTGTAAAATTTGAATCAAATTAATTTGCTTGTGCATCTTGATTGCTAAACTCTTTCCCTGAATGCTCAATTTCCGGAGCTTATTATTTGTAGCATGGTCATTACTTCTCACAGCTGAAAACAAAATTAAAGGGACTAATCATGTGAAATATTTTTGGCTAAAGCTTATAATTACATTTTTTTTTCCTCCAGTAGTATTTCAGGACAGTCTTAATATGGCGAAATTTACAAAATTAGGACCAACTTGTAGCATACTGTAGGACTGGAACAAGGAAGGGATTCAGTTTAGGAATATCTGTGGTCCTTGCAGTCTGTGTTATGTGATGCAATGGGGGCCTCTTATTTAACAAATGGAATCCTGGGTGTCTGAGCTGAAATTTGTTTTTTTTTTCAGCACGTATCCAGAAAGGGCACATTCCCAGTGCTGTACTGAGGCCCTGGTCTTCCCTTCTCTTAAGTTCTTTCCTTCCTTCCATCCTTCCTTCCTTCCTTCCTTCCTTCCTTCCTTCCTTCCTTCCTTTCAGACAAGGTCTCACTATGCAGCTCAGGCTGGCCTTGAACTCACTTTGTAGCCCAGGCTGTCTCACATTTACAGCAATCCTCTGCCTCAGCCTCCTGAGCACTGGGATTGCAGGTGTGCACCACCACGCCTGGCTTTAAGTTTTTTCTGTAATTTTTTTTTTTCCCAAGAGAAGTTCTTGCTATGCAGTTTGGGCTGGCCCTGTGCACACTTTTGTAGCCCCCTGGCTGGTCTCAGACTCACAGTGTCTTCCTGTCTCAATCTCCTGAGTGCTGGGATTACAGGCATGCACTGTAAAGGAGGAGGAAGGTACTAGTGATGCTACTATGGTTGTGGTGACAGTGGTTCTCAAGTACAATACATGGCTAAAGGGGAAAACAATTGTGACTAAACCAGGGACTAAGATTCTTCACCTCTCCCCCCAGGTGAGGTGTCCTGAGGACTTCCAGGGCAACTGTCTCATGGACTTTCTTACAAATTTGAGCTTCTTCCCTCCTTCTCTGAGCTGGGCAGAACTGATGAGTGTCCCTGTCACTTGCTCTCTTTCTCCCTGAGGCCAGCGGAAGCAGCTCAGGACCTCTGTCCCAGGCCCCTGGCCTGTCATTACACCCAGCTTGTAATTGTTGAACAACCCATTCTCATGTTTTTTTATTTTGTATTTTAGGAAAGGGTCTACAGGGTGTTCAGGATCTCACTACTAGATTGGACTTGTAGCGATCTGCCTGTTTACAGCCTCCCAAGAGCTGGGATTACAGGGGCACACCACCATGCCCAGTCTCAATTGCAGTCTCAGTGTGCCCCGCCATTCGAACCTCAGGCCCCTGTGCCTGCTTGAGGTGCTTTAATCAGCTGAGCTATTTGGCTGGCCCCCATTCTCATGTTTTAATAATTCTTGCTTTGTGTCTTTTTATTTTAACATCAAAGAATCCATCTTGATTTTCTATTTTCATGACATATTCATGAAGTGAGCCTCAGAGGAGTTTGTTCAAGGAGAGAATCTTCAACATCATTCAGGCTGAGTTTAATTCCTGGCTCCACCATGCACCACTTGGGTGATTAATTTAATCTTTTAAAGTCTCAGAGGGCTCACACCTGCTGCACGCCTACTTCCCTCCCCGGGACTGTGGGGCTGGATGAAGGAATGCAAGCCAGTGCCCAGTACAAGGAAACAAGCAACAAACAGTGAATATCATTGTTCTTGCTGTTTTCTTCCCAAATGCAATCATATATATTGTTTGGTAGCTTGAACATTCATTTTATTTATTTATTATTTTCATTTTTGTGTGTTTGGTGCAGAGTCTTACTACATAGCTCGAATGGATGGCAGTGACCATCCTGTTTTCAGCCTCCCCAGCACTGGGATCATGGGCATGTGCCATCATGCCCGGACTTGGTCACTGGGGGTGGGGGCAGGGCCAGGGATCAATCCTTGGTCCCTGTGCTTGCCAAAGCAGGTACTTAGTCCTCCGAGCTATCTCGCCGGCCCTTGGACATTCATTCTAGAGACAGATCATGAACACTGCTTCTGATTTGAGGCTTCTTTCTTCAGGCAAACAGATCTCTCACCAGTAGATGAAAACCAGGTTGACCACGCCAAGAAACCATTAGCTGGTCCCCGAAGAAGTGCCCAGACCTCTGAGGTCACTGATCTTCTCTTGATTTGGGCTGTGGCTAACAAGGAGAGGCCATGAGCCAGGGAGGAGCAGACAAATGCACGATCCTTTTGCGGCCCACGGGGTGAAGACCCTTCCCACTCCACCCCTGTGGCTGACGCACTCTCTCTCTCACCTATGCTGCACAGATGGAGGAGATCTTTGATTTGGGTGATAAAAGAGAATGGTCTGACCCAGCTCAGACAGTAGGGTGACATAAGACATTTACAGGTGACCCTGGTGTCAGATGCTTTGCGTCAGAGATGACACACTCCTCTTGACCGAGCTCTCAGCTGGGAACCTGGGGAGTTCTGTACACCCAGCAGTCCTCTGGCCAGCAGGCAACCTGCACACAGCACCTAAAGGCAGCTTTGTTAAAAGAGGTAACTTGACACCCACGCTCTGCGGCAGGCAGACCCCACCCTCACTGCACCGGAGACGCTGGGACTAGTGCCTTCTCTGAGAATCGGTGCAACTTCCCTCGACTGGCATCTGCTTGGAACGTCTGTGATTTTCCTCAGACCTCCACGGTGCAAATCCTCATTCGCTGCTTCCTACCTGTGTGACCTGAGGTGAGATATAGTGCCTCTCTGAGCCTGGTCGGCAAGGTTATTACTGATTCTCTTCACACGCTGCCCAGGGTTTTTCTTGGTCTTGGCATCTTGGGATGAATATTTTGATTTTTCACTCAGGAAGGCAGTGACTTTGTTCCTTTATGTTGGTGATCTCTGTCTCTGTCTGTCTCTGTCTCTGTCTCTGTCTCTGTCTGTCTCTCCCTGTTCTCTGTCTCTCTGTGTTTGTCTGTCTCTCTGTGTCTGTGTCTGTCTGTCTGTCTGTCTGTCTGTCTGTCTGTCGTCTGTCTGTCTGTCTGTCTGTCTGTCTTCCTTCCTCCCTCCCTCCATCCCTCCCTCCAGAATCTTGCCATGTAGTTCAGGCTGGTCTTCAACTTACTACATAGCCCAGTCTGGCTTAAAACTTCTGGTGATCCTCCTGCCTCAGCCTCCTAGTGTTAGGATTATAGGTGTGCACCACCATGCCCCACCACCCTTGTCTCTGCTTTGGGATCACCTTCCCTTTAGATGTAGAGTTCATTCTCTCTTCTGATGAGCCTGGCATCACCCCACTTGGCCCATCTTGATATGCATGGGGGACAAGGATGGTGTGGGCCCTCTTCGAGTCTACCCTGCTGCTCAGTAGCCTCAGCAGCACCACAGTAAGCAAGAACAAGCTGGCAGACCCTCTGAGGAAGCTTCTTGGTGACTCATGGGTGTCAGGTGTGTGGAGTTGGGGCTCCCAGAACCCCTGTCACAGGAAGACCCTGCAGGTTTAACAGCAGTGCTGCAGCATTTATCCCTAAAACAAGACAGTCCCAGCACAGCACAATAGGAGGAATGATACTTCTGCGTTGCCTGTGACCCTTCGAGGGTGGCTCTGGCTTTCAGAACTGCAATGGCCACCTCAGCATCTGGGGTGCAGACACTGGTGGCAGAATCCAGCCCCAGTACCTCTAGATGAGGAATACATTCTCTGTGTGTCCTTGCCCACCAGTCTGTGGTGACAGCTTGAGGTCCTGGCCACAGGTCACCTTCTCATGAGGAAGCATTTTGAAGTTTGAGCCCCTGTTCCACTCTCTGTGGGTGACCATGGCTGGATTCGTGGCTTCCTCCAGCTACAGTCTGATTGGGTATGAGGTGGAGATGCTAACTGCACAGAGCTCATCAAAAAACAGGTCGCAATGGACATCTGATGCAGAGGCCTGACCAGAAGTGACTTCTCTATGATTGTAGGCAAGGTCATTGCCACCCCTCCTTTGGGATTGTAGCATTTTCTTTGTCCTGCTGTCCATGTTCTTCACTTCTTGAATTCAGGGAAGGCATGTGTCCCCTCTGTGAGGCCTGAAGCGAAGAAGGGCATGTTCAGACCTGGAGCCAGCCTGCTCCAAGCCTGCTTGTGCCACCTGCCAGCTGTTGAATGTGGGCAAATTTCTTAGCCTCCCTGTGCCTCAGATTCATCAGTGAATGAGAGAATGGTTGACTCTGCCTGTGGGGGCCACTGTGAGGATCAGGCCTGCATCTGTAGGACGCGCTTCCACTGGGTGTTGGGTGAGTGTCCAGAAATGCTGACTGTGGTGGCTCTGTGTCCAGGCAGGGCCCGGCGAAGTTCCTCTCATCAACTTGGTACTCAACAAATGACTTTATTGGTTTGGATCCAACATGAAGAACCAGCTGTCACTGGATCCTTGGTGTTCCCTTGTTTTAAGTTCCACTGGATATCTTTAGATGTACAACCTAAGAAAAACAGCAGAGATGGGCTAGGTCGACCAAGTGATCCAGTTGTTCATGATATGAACAGTTTCCTGGAAGGCAGGCCTTTCAGAGTTAAAGTCAGAATAGTTCTAGGCAAACCAGGGTGGTTGGTTACCCTATTAGTACTTCCAATTCCCATCCCAGACTGGAGCTAAGGTGTTGGTACCTAGAAGATACTGGCACAGTGGGATGGCAACTTGGAGCTGATACTTGTCCCCTGTACTTTTCATTAGTGTCTCCTTTCATTCCAATTTTACTGAAATGGACAGCATAAAGGCCCACATCCCACCCACAATACGCTGGGATGGCTTCCAAGGACGTGAAATGGGTGGCCAGAGTGAATGTCCTGAGCCACTCACAGCTGTCTAGGTTGGCTTCCAGGCAGTCACACTGATTTCTGAAGGGATCACTACTGATGGGAAGTTCTAGCCTTATTCAGCCCAGAGCAGTGGTTGAGTCACCCGATGCTAGTGATTACTTTTCTCTTTCTGAACTAACTAGCCCTGGAGTTAGACCCTTAACTTCTGTGGGAATCCAGGGTTCTTATTCGTAAAGTAGGAAGGAAATTAGATAGCCCATCTAGGCTAATTCTCTTGTGCCCACCAAGGGAATGGCATTGACTTCACTGGCCAAGCCTGGAGGAGTAGGAAGAAAGGCAAGGTCTTACCTTGAGAATTCTCACCCTGGCCATGGTGCCAACTTCTCTTGACCTCAGTTTACCCAAGGGTAACCATAGTTACTCTGCAATCCAAATCTGTAGGTTTCAAAGTCACAGATTCAACCGTGAATTGAAAATACCAAAAAGGAACTGCCTCTATGTGGTACATGTAGAGACATTTTTCTTGTCATTTTCCCCAAACACTCAGGTATAACAATTATTCATATAGTATTTACACTGTATTAGGGATTATAGTTAATGTAGAGGCAAGTTAAATTTTATTTGGAAATATTAAGCCATTCTATATAATGGACTTAAGCATCTTTGAATTTTGGAATTGGAGGGCTGGAACCAATCCTCACAGGTTTCCAGGGATAACTGTACTCTCTTAGGAGCTCTTGCTTGAATGACTCTCTAATGCTGTCTAATACTGCTGTGATCTAGATCTTAAATGTCCCCAAAGCCCATATGGTGAAGAGTTGGCCCCCAGATGATCGTGCTGTTGCGGGGTGGAGACGTTAGGAGGTAGAGCTGAGTAGGAGGTTGCCCGAGGAGCACAGCCGCGGGGGTGTCTTGGGGCTAGGCCCCTTTGTCTTTCTCTTTGCTCCCCAGCTGCATTACATAAGCAGCTCTGTTCTATGTGCTTCCTGCCATCGTGTGCTGTTTCATCACAGGCCAGAAGTGACAGGGCCAAGTAACCATGCACTGAAACTTCGGGAACCATAAACCGAGGCAAGGCTTTCCTCAGACATTACTTAATTCAGATATTTGCCCCAACGACAGAAAACTGACTAATATAAAGCCCAATATGTGGGCTTGAAGACAGATTTTCATGTGAAATTCTGTTATTTTATATCTATACCTCATTCTTCAGTTTAGTACTTAAATATTTACTGAGTATTACTGTGCACCAGTTTTACTGAACCCTGGGAGCACAGTGATAAATAAGGTACAGTCCCTGAAGAAGCTTATTGAAATTCAAAGAGCCATTTCTCATCTTTCTTTCCCTTTTTTCTCCTTCCTCTTTTTTAAAGCAACGATTTATAAAGAACTCTTTGTGGCTAGTTCTCTAGGCAGTAACAT
>NW_004524753.1:72388-90608 GCF_000260255.1 Octodon degus | reverse complement strand
TCTGGACATTTTTACTGGATTCCACTGCACAGATGGCCCTTTTGTAAATGGCTATGACATCTGTCCTTCTGGTGAGCCCTGGCCAATGCACTAGATCCACACTTGGAGGCACATCAACCATTATAGCCCGTCAACCCTCAGGTCTGTGGATGTCCGGGGGCTCAGTGGCTGTGATCTGTGTTTGCTTCTTCATGGCCCCTTTGAAGCAGGAGCTCCTTCCCAGCACTGCTAGGTGTCCTGGTGCTGCTCTCCACTGCCTCGCAGTCAGGGACAGGACAGGAGGAAGATTTCCTGAGTGTGTGTTAGGGTGGGTTTCCAGAAACCAGGCTCTACCATACAGATTTGTGGGCAGGCAGGTTGCAGGAGCAAAGGCAACAAGGCCAGGCAGAGGGAGGAGATGGGATGCCTTGCAGTTGCCCGGGAACTCTGGAGCCAGGCAGCTGTTGGGCTTGTCTTGAGCTGAGCTGACGGGAGGCACGCACAGCCATTGGACACAAGCCCACCTTGCTAACTTTGGGAGCAGGTGATGTCAGAAGAGGCCATTTCTGGACAAGGGCTCAGCTGGCCCCTGGGAGCATCCAGCACTCCCAGCAGTGTGGGTGAGTGCTGCAGTCCTCAAGAGGCAGTAAGGCCCAGGCTGAGGGAAGCCGGGGGCAACAGCAGTCACTGCAGAATGAAATCAAGAATGAGCGCAAAGGCTGCTGGCCTTTGGCTTTGCGCCCTCTTTTGGGTTTTTGGCTGCAAGACTGCCGTGGTCCTTCTTCCCTAGCCATATCCCTGGAGGACCACTTTCCTCCCAGGCTGTGCCTCATACTTTTGCTCTGGAGTATTGTCTGAATAACATAACTTCTCCCCAGGAGCATGGATCTGGAAAGAAAACTATAAGGAATACTCACAGTCTGGTACCAGACATCATTTTTCACCTTCACCAGACTGGGGTCCTGGTCATGTCAAGCCTCCAGTAACAGTGTGGGATTTGCAGTCCCCTCCAGCCTTTCCTCATCTGGGACATTTGGGAGGACTACAGGCAGGGGTGGCTCAGGCTTGGCTTGCTGCTCTCCCCTTATTACACAACAGTTTTAGTCACTGAGGATGAAGATCACCCAGTGGGACATCTTGTAGACGCCACACATCCACAGCCAGTGGCCCTCCTGTGGATGCATGAACAATTGTCCCTCTCAGAGGAAGTCCAACCTCTTTTGCATGTCCTATTGCAAGATAGAAACAGACATGCTATATCTCTCAGTCTTCAGTAGATTTCAGGTAATTTCTATGGTCTGGTTCCCGCCCAAAAGCTCCGCACAGGTGACATTTGGCACAATGTGATGAGGCATAGGCCGTGTTTCTGCAAATTCTGCTGGCAAGCTCCCACCGTGGGTGTGGTCTCTAACTTTTGGGGGTTAAGGGGGGGCAAGGATCATGGTAGAGGCAGAGTAGTCCTGGAGCCCTCAGCTGGCATGACATTCTGATTCTATTGTTTTCCAATTGCAGATGTTGTTTTTGCTAGAACATTCCTGGAAGCTCAACCAGAGTCTCCTTTTCTACTCTGTCCAATGAACTTTGTCAATACCAAACTCCCTGTCCTAAATCCATTTCTGCGCAAACTGCTGTAGAAGTGTCTGTGAACAACAATGAAACCTACATTGAAACACACATTTCAATTATTTGATCATTAATTCATACACATATTTGGGAGCAAGCAGCATGCATTCATACAAAAAATTATTAGGTGTCTGGTGTGCATTAGATGGTATTTAGGATATCAAAGATGAGTACAATACAATCTCTGTCCATGGAGTTCTCTTTCAGTCTAATCAGGGAGGCCATGTGTAGTTAAATAATTGTAGTCCAGTGTAATAATCAATTGAATAGAGATAAGGATGAAGGTATGGACAAGGGAGAGTGTAAGAGACTCATATGAGAGTTGAAGAAGTGGAGTGTGAGTTCTATCTTTGAGGCAGAGTGGATTTAAGCTGGTTAACTCAGTCTGCTCCTGGGTATCAGCAGAAGACACGCAATTCTGGAGTCAGAAGCACGAACAAATAATCAGGATATTATTCGTGTTCTTCTTGTTCCTGAAGGGGCCAGGGTGAGTGATGTGCGCACAGTGAGTCTACATTACACCAGAGCAGTGTAGCATTTGGGGAATCCACCTCAGGCATAGCAAAGCTGTTCCAGGTGTTGGATGCAGACAGACCTCATCCCTGAAGGTTGCCCACTCCAAGTGCTCACTGCTTGCTAAGAAAGAGCCTACACAGAGTGGGCAGGGCCTTGCACTCCTGGCATACCCTGCAAATTGAGCATGATACCCAGAACAGCCCAGGAGGACACTGTGGGAGGAAAGAACATCACACAAACTTTTGCAGAGTTTTCTACGGGAACTTGTCTTCTGGATGGTCATAAGTGTTATTTGAAAAAAACAGAGTTCAACATCCAGTAGGTTAAACTATGAAGCACTCACTGAATGAAGTTCTGCATGACTTTTATTCACTTGTCTATAAGAGAGAGGTTTCCGAGAGCCACTACCACACTTAGGATCACTGTGAACATGTAACATCTTAGTTACCCTTCTAGTTGCTGAGACAAAATACCCAGCACTCAAAGTTAAAGGAGGAAAAGATTATTTATTTTTATTTGTTGGGTACTGGGACTTTAACTCAGACCCTTCCACTGGCTAGGCAGGCACTGCACCACTGAGCTAAATCCCGGGGCCAGGAAAGGCTTATTTTAGCTCACAGTTTGTGCAGATTTGAGTTCATAGTTGGCCGGCTCCCAGGCAGGGTAGTGTGGCAGAGAAAAAGCCATTCGTGCAGGGAGAAGACAGCAAGGTAGCAGGCAGAGAAGAGGCAAAGCAGCAGGGGACCCCTGACAATGACAGCAGTGGCCCACTCTCTGTCATGTCCAGGCTACCCGAGCTAGGGCAGGTAGCACTCACACCCTTAATCCTAGCACTGCCCCATGACTCAGTCTCAGCATTGCATCCTTGATCCTAGTATCACATATGCTAGACCTAGTCACCTGTGCAAAGCCCCCCCTCCCACCTCTGACTCAGTGAGGTGATCTGTGGACATCTAGACCCACACTGTAAGAAGAGAGTACAATATGTGGAATTTTTCACTTTCATGGGAAGCCTGGAGCCATTATTAGTGTATTCTGTTGAACACTACCCAAATTCTGATACTTATGGGTACTAGAAGGTACTGGAGTTTTAGGAGGACAGTAATGCTGTTGCTCCTTACTCAGTTTGGTATCAACTCAGACATGGGTGAGAATCAGCAAGACAGAGAAACACCTACCACATTTATTATTAGCAGTGCTGTGTAAGGAATGCAGCCTTGGTAGTTTAGTGGGCTTCCTACTAATAGAGGTCAGCCTGCTTTCCCAATGCCCACTTGTGCTGGGCGTCCACAGACCTCCTTCCGTGGGACAGCAGGTAACATGCTTCCTGCAGCAGGTGGGCTTCTGGGATGGCTGGAGGACTCAACCAATCATGGCAGGTCATTGTTTTACACTCACCAATCAGCTCAACCACTCAGGCCAGGAGTGCTCCTAGCACTGGAGTCTCTGAACATGTCAGGAACAGTGGAATATGTCTCTTTCCCTGGTGGTTCACCAATGCTGCTGTATAGGGCAGTGGGTGGGTATTATAACACCAAAGCAGACTGTGCAACAAATGTGCCAGAAAATAGGTTTATTGCCCCGACAGAGCTGGCAGAGGGGCAAGATTCTTGTAGACATCCAGCTGCCAATAAGTCTATTTCTGCCCCTAAGAGACTGGGAGGAGAGAAAGAGGTGGGGATTCCAAGAAGCATTTAATCAGAGGCACAGGAGCAACTGTTCCCCACTAGTTTGGAGGACAGGGTCTTGCCCATTTGGGAGAGGGGAGTGGCTGAGCTGTGCAGTGATTCTGAGACGCTGCAGTGTGGCACACGCCTCTTGCCCTTGGCTCCCCGGTGCTTCCCGTCCTCGCCTTTGTGAGTCCCCTCTGCACACACACTGTTCCTCTCTGCTGCTGCTTTCTCTTGGCCCAAAGTTCAGGGACTTAATGCCTCGTGGAGTCAGCCTCAGCCAATGCTGGGGGAAGCTTAGAGGTTAGAAGCCCTAGCTTGCTCAGGCGTTGAGTGTCACAGCTGTGAGTCACACTGTACGAGTGTCCTGAAGTGGGAGTCAGTCCCCGTCATCTATAGTGGTAGCCTAGCTGAAAACACCATTTTTGGCTTTCTTCCCTTACCTGACTCACTTTCCTATTCCTTAATCAGCGCTTTCTGAGAAAACCTCCCAAATAAATGAATTTCACACCAATTTTGGTCTCAGGATCTGCTTCTGCTGAGCCCAGACAAACAATCATGTTATCTGCAATGTCCATCCATCTGTCCATCTGTCCATCTGTCCATCCATCCAATCATCCTTACAAAAATCAGCTTATGCCAGTCAATGTATAAAGCCAAATAAATAAATCTTAGGCCTTTAACTAAGCTTCTTTAATTAAATAAAGAGCCTTATTGGTTCCCATATCTCCATGTAGAGATACTCAATGTGCTGGGTGCCAATAAACATTGGAAAATGCCCTTCCAGAGGCCAGGAAAGGGTTGTTGAATCAAGCTGCCCTGCTGGGGCAAACACTGCTTAGCCAATGGTGGATATTTAAGGACTATTTCCTGAATGAGTGGTCAATGAGGCATTATGAACAGATCGATTAATTGCAAAGTAGGCTAGGGTCTATCTCCCTTGCTTTCCACACCTTTCCTCCCAAATACTGTAAATTCACAACTGAATAGAGGGTCCCGCAAAGCCAAGAAATCTCTCAGGCCTGGTGAGAGTCAGATCCTTCACAGGAAGAGGTCACATTTCAAAGAAAAAGCAAGATGACACACAAACTTGGAGTGACCTACTTTAAAGGCACATACATAGAGCTTTAGAGCAGGGGAGATGGCTCAGTAGAATAAGCGCTTAATTGGCAAGCACAAGGGCCTGAGTTCAATCCCTGGTTCTGCAAAGCAAAAAAACAAGCAATAAATAAATAAATAAATAAATAGAGCTTTAGGGATGGCAGGGGGTTTTCTTGTTTTGTTTTTTGGTTCACCTGAAACTGCAGAGTACAAATAAAGTTAATCACGACTGTAAGAATGAACAAAGGCATGTTTTGAGGCTGCTGAGTCATAGTCCCCAAGCGCAGACCATGACGTACTGCTGGTGCTCTGTGTGTGGGGAGTCCTAAGAGTGACAGCTCTTCACTTCTCTATCCTGAGTCACAGACAGCTCTGATGAGCCCTGGTCTCTGACAAGTTGTCACAGGGGTTAAGAGCTCAAACAACCAGTGGTGTGGGAGGGTGAATGCTGACTGTTAGTGGTGGGCTTCTGTATGCAGAAGCAGCTTGGGCAGGCTCTTGGGACGTGTGTAAGTCCTGGCTGAGTAGGAGGAATAATAACAGTGTTCATGTCTTCGTTATTTTTCTCTAATACCAGTCACCCAAAGCTATAGGAGGAAAGGTTTACTTAGCTCACAGTTTGTACAGGTCTCAGTTCAGAATCCACTGGCTTCAAAGCAGGGTGGCCTGGCAGAGAGGCATCACAGGGGTAAAACAGTTCCCTGTGGCCAGAACTTAGCAAAGCAAGGGAGAGAGAGACCTTAGCAATTTTTTTTTTTCTGTTGTTTCTATCGTATCCGGGCTACTAGGATTAGGGCAATGTCAAACCAATCAGTGGACTGATTGCTGGGACCCTTAATCCTAGCATTGTACCATGAATCGTGATCTAGCTACCTCTGAAAAAGTTCCACCTGTGACCATGTAGAGCTTTGGAGATATCAAAACATAAACCATAATGTTTTATTTATTTATTTATTTATTTATTTATTTATTCTTTCATGTATTGGTGTTGGGTCTCACTACACAGCTCGGACTCATAGTGATCCTCCTGTTTCAGCCTCTCCAGAGCTGGGATTACAGGCATGTGTCACCATGCCTGGTCTTGGTGGCTGGCTCAGCATGCCAGGAGCAGGGTCGGCATGGCACATAGTACCAGGGATCGAACCTGGGTCCTTGCACTTGCCTAGGCAGGCGCTTAGACCGCTGAGCTACCTCCATGGCCCAACACTTCATTTATTAAATACCATGTGCCAGCTCTGGGCTAAAGGCTCCAAGCAGAGTCTCCTTTAATCTTTCATAAATCAAACAGCACTTACGTTGCTATTTCTGTCTCACAGATGGATGCTAGAGAACTTCAGGAATTCATGCCAAAACAATGAATAAAAGGCAGAGGCAAGATTCAGGTCCAGGTAGCCTGCCCTGTAGCGCCATTGTGAACGATCCTACTGGGTGCTATTTCTTGGGAGGATGGCAGAGAGGGAGGGAGAAATGTTAAAAATGAAACAAAGAAAAAAGAAGTCTCCTGTCCATACCTACCGAGCCCTTGATTCTCAAGACAGTTTCTCTGCTGCCTTCTTAGCGATGGGTTTCCTCAGAGAGGCAAGCCAGGTGTGCAGTTCTGGGTCTCCTTCCTGTCACAGCTGAACATTGACACTGACCCTTTGGTGTCCACGCTCAGGAGTCTTACATAGAGAAGGCGTCAGGAACCCTGAGGGAACCTGTGGGTGAAATAGGCCATATTTTTCTGGCATGGGGTACAGTCATGGGCTCTGGAGCACAGACATCTCCCTTTACAAGGGCTCAGCCTGAGAGATGAACTGGAGTGTCAGGTGTGTCTTGTGCCACAGTGGCCTTGAGCTAGGACAGTGGGGACACATGCAGATGGCATCCACTTAGGCCTTACTTTTCTGTGCACCTCATGATATTGTCAAAGCTATTTCTTTCTTTCTTTTTTCATTATTTTGAGAATACTTTATTAGTTCCTATAATCAAACCCACATAGATAAAGACCTTACATATTTAATACAGTGTCTTTCTTTTTTTAATTAAAAATATTTAATTTTAAATTGTGGGGAAGTACATGCAACATGAAATTTGCCATCATATTAAGTTTAAGGGTACAGTTCAATGGCATTAAGTACATTCAAAGTCTTATGTGACCAACCCCCAGCAATTTTAAATCTTGCAAAACCAAAACTGCACTCGTTCAGTAACGACTCTGTTTCTACCACTCTCCCAGTCCCTGGCTACTGCCATTCTACTTCTGTGTCTATGGGCTGCCTATTCTATGTTCCTCCTATAAAAAAAGATTTGTCTTTCTATCTCTGATTTACTTCACTTTGCAGAATGTCTACGTCTTTTTTCCATACTGTAGCCTGTGTCAGAATTTTCTTTCTAAGGCTGACTACTACTCCACTGTATGTATGTAATATATTTTATTCATTCATCCATCTGCAGCCCCATGGATTCCTCTCTCTGTCTCTTTCATGATTGGGGATTGAACCCTGGGCTTTTGCACTGAGCTACATTCTCGGCCTTTTTATTTTATTTTGAGACAGGTTCTTGCTAGATTGCTGTTTCCAAGGCTGGGCTCTAGCTTGTGATCCTCCTGCCTTTGTCTCCCAGAGTGCTGGGCTTATCGGCATGTACCCCACTCCTGGTCCTCACTTTACTGCTATTCCAAACAATGTTGTCATGAACACAGTGATACATGTTTCATGGAGGTTCTGTTTCTTTGTTTTTCATGTTTAATAACACAGTGAAGTGAGAAAAAGTGAAAAAATTTTTTTAAAAAAAGAATGAATGAATAGAAAATTCTACCTGAAGATCTTGTTTGGCGCACTGAAGATCCAAAAAGACAGTCTAACAATCAGGCTGAGGAGGAAGGAGCTGTAAGCCACAGTGATGGTTCTTTCTCAGCACACAGTCTGGCAATGGACAGTCTCAGAGGTAAAGAGTCTGGTGGGATCATACCTAATCCCCCTGGGCTCTCCCATCTGGCACCACTCTTGGATCCTCACTGCAGGTTCTGCACTCCACTGTAGCGTGTTTGGAATTGCCCTCCCGATGAATGGAGCCAGCAGAGGAAGTCCTACATCCAAGCCATAACAACAGCCACCACCAGCTGTGTTCCAGGCCCAGCCAGGAACTTCGCCTTCAGCTTCCCCATCTCCAGAGCTGTGGAGAGAAAGGCTTGGCCAGCAACCAACGCCCAGGCCTGTGCCATCTGGACTCTGGGAATAGAGCGCGGTGGAAGCCCGTTTTTCCTGTCTTGCTTTTGGGGGCTGGCTTCATGCAGATGTCCTCCACACAAAGGCCATATGGACCCCTGTGTCTGAGGTGGGGAGGAAGGGTGCTGCTCAAAGTTTCCATCAGCCCTTAAAGCAAGCTCTTTGTGTCGCTTGAGGGGGCCTGCTCTTGGAATGTCTTGGACACAGGATGGGGCCCTTGTCTCTCTGACAAGGCTGCCCCTTCAAAAGCTGTGAGTTATACCACCATGCCATGGCTGCTTCCACTCCTCCGACAGGGAGGAGTAGGTAATGGAAACTGTTCCTGGGCTCAATATTTTTGCAGAGAGAGCCAAAGAGAGAGGCCTCAGTCCCTTCTTATCCTGCCCTGCATTCTAGAAGTTCTGGCTGGCAGTCCCCCACTTACTAAGCGGAGACAGGCTGAAGGGAGCAGGGTGTGGCCAGGTTCTTGTCTTTGTCCCAGAGGCCACCTTCTCTGGCTCAGGGCAAGGGCTCCCTGGGGCTGCAGCCTCTCAGAGGAGGTGGGGAACAAAACAGGGCCCTGGGATCATCTGGTTCAAGTTGGTCCTTTTCTAGTTCTACCCGAGATGGACATGTGAAATGACTTGGCTCAGGTTACAAGGTGAAAAAGAGCCAACCAGCGGTATGGTTCCAAGGTTCCTTTCTTGTGCTCTGCAGGATCCCCCTAAAGGATGAAGCTGCAGATGCAGTCCTCATTGAGCTGTCCCCAGCGTGATGAGGGTGAGTGTTATTCAGGAACAAGGACACTATGAGGCCTCCATTATGTGTGTAGGAAGTAACGGGTCCATGCAAGAGATACAAATTGAGCTTTGGCCAGTTTAGGAAATGTTACTTCCTGACATCTCTCAGGGATTAATTACATTTTTGAAGGATTCTCTACACACACAGAGAGAGAGACACACACAGAGAGAGAGAGAGAGAGAGAGAGAGAGAGAGAGAGAGAGAGAATCCATATTCTCAGGTTCTAGCTAGTCTCTTGAGCTAAGCAAAGTCCTTTCTCCTTCACGCCAAGTCATGTTGCTTTCCTGAGACTTCAGGTCTATGGACCTGAACTTCTTGCGATGACTCTGTCTTTTCTTTCCTTTTGGATTGGCTTCTCCAGACCTGAACACCTTTGCCTCATTCTGGAGAGGACAGGTCAAAACCTTTCCAGGCCCACAGAACCCCTCACCCAAGAGCCCCTCTTGCCATGCTTGGAGCCTCTTCTGTGTCCCAGCAGTGTCCCATTACTCCTAGGTCCTGTCAGCAAGTTGTAGGTAAACACATTTAGGTGTGGAAATGGCGCTGTGGGGGAGGAATAGGGAGAGGGAGGGAGAAGGAGGAAGAGGAGAAGAGAGAAGGAAAATGAAAGAGGAGGAGAAAGAAAAGAGAGAAAAAAACCAAACTTGTTTGTAGGGCTGTGAAACATTTTCCTCACAGAAAATCCTGCTCTGTTTCCTGGGATGCTCTTGGAATCAACTCAGTTAGTACGCATTCTTTACAAAGTGAACTCTGGAAACTAGGTAGTCAGGTAGCACACTGGTAGTTTGAGGCTGTATTTTGAGGACTGGTCTTTAGGGTGGACAATCACGGGGCGGGAGTTATGAACAAGTTGGCTGCCTGTCCGACCTGTGAGTGTTAGACTGGAACTGAGGGGGAATCTGCCAGTGTCAGATGTGTTCTTCAGTGGAAGGCCACAAGACTAAGGAGATCCCATACTCAGGCAGATGCCCCCCCTCTTGGCAGCGCTTCCTCAACTTGTGCTTCCCAGTTGTGACTGGGAGGGCGCTGGTGAGATGCTGGATGTCAGAGTCAAGGGATGCAGAGGGCCTCAGCCATT
This sequence comes from Octodon degus, assembly GCF_000260255.1. Taxonomy (NCBI): domain Eukaryota; kingdom Metazoa; phylum Chordata; class Mammalia; order Rodentia; family Octodontidae; genus Octodon; species Octodon degus. The sequence continues at coordinate 80,652 of NW_004524753.1, read as the reverse complement.
ATCCAGATCAGTGATTCTCCATATGTCTTTAGCAGAAGAATCTTGCACTGGACAAAGACATCAGGGACGCTGAAGCAGCCAGCGTGGATCCCCCCAGAGCTCCCCCAGGGTCACTTGCTTTAGTTTTGGGGTGTTGCAAAGGCAGACTCTGGTCAGGCTAAGGATGTCAGAGACTGACTGCACCAGAGGCCGGGACACAACGCCCTTGCCAGGCAATCATGAAATGTGCTCTGCGTCGCTCTCGGGGCCCAGCCCATGCGAGCCCCGCAGTCTCTTGCAGTTACACCCTGAAGCAGTTTTCTCCCCCATTCTTGTCTTTCTTCTCACTTCCTCACTGTGTTCTTCAAAGTCACCTCTCAAACAAACTAATGGCACCCAAATCTCTGTCCTGGGGTATGCAGAGAACAAAATACTGTACTTTCAGAGTCTCCAGGTCTTCTGGGAACTTGGATATCTTGAATTTGCCCAGCTAAGGAAATGTGGGTCCAGGTTGTCGGCAAGAGACACTTGGTCAACCCACTACTTACGTGTCACTTAGCATTCTCCCTGTGCACCCCAAGGCCCCTCTGTGCTGCACACGGTAAGATTCTCTCAGTTATAAGTGGTTCATTACACAACCTGGCTAAAGGCAAAAAGAGACTGTACTGACTCATGAAAAGTTTGAGAGTTGAGTCTGTACTACTACTGGCCCAAAGGGCATCTCCGTGCAAATTAGAAAAATGCGTGTTTCTCCAGGCACTAGCCTGCCATCTGCCAGAAAACTTGGTAGTCAATTAACAAACCTGAATGAGTGTGAGACGAATGGTCCCTTGGGGATGATGCCGTGCATAAACAGGGGCTCTGCAGCCCTGAGAGCTGGCTTGGCTGAGTCCAGAGTGGATATTCACTCTCTCCATCGCTCTGAAATCCCTTCTCTGGGGTTCATCCTCCTTCCATGTGACAAGGGAGCTGGCTATAGTTTGAAGTTTATCTCCTAGAAGATCAGAACCACCTGTCCAAATCATGTTGGCAAAAGTCCAGGCATTCAAAGTCTTATTTACTCTGATTGGTCAATCAGTGTGGTTGGGGTGATGCCATGCTCTGATGGGCCGAGCCTGGGCCACACGTCATCTTGGGATTAAGGGATTAGGATGGCACTCCAACTCCAGCCCTATCCCTGAGAATGGCAGGAGGGGGGATGCTTCCCTGAGGCAAACCAAGGGTGACATTGAAGAAGGCCCATCACATGTGGCTGCTGATCACCTCTCCTTATCCCAATTCTACCAATGTTACTACAAATTTACTGTGCATACAAGTCACTGGGGATGTTAGTAGATGGAGACTCCCATAGATTCCTAGGGGCTTCTCTTAGATTACCCTTTAGAGAATCTAGGGTTGGGTCCATTCTTCCGCATCTCTAAGAATGCTGATGTCCATGCTGTGGTGATCAGTGATTCTCTCTCTCTCTCTCTCTCTCTCTCTCTCTCTCTCTCTCTCTCTCTCTCTGTGTCTGTGTCTCTGTCTCTGTCTATCTGTCTGTCTGTCTGTCTCTGTCTCTGTCTCTCTGACGCTTTCTCTCTCTCTGTCTCTGTCTCTCTCTGTCTCTCTCTCTCTCCAATACTGATAATGAGGGGTGTTGAACCAGGGGGTGCACTGAGCCTCTTCCCCAGGGTTTTCAACTATTATTTTGAGGCAGTCTTACTAAGTCACTGAATTGCCCAAGCTGGACTGCAACCTCCAATCCCTCGCCTTAGCCTCTCAGGAAGCTGGGATGATAGGCAGATGTCACTATGCCTGGTGATCACCCAATGTCTGAGCTACTTCCAGTCCCTGAGTCACTGTGTGCCCCTGGCATCTCTGGGGAGTTTGAGGAAGGAGGTCTGCCCAGCCCTATGTCCCTGGTATTACCATTCTGTCTGTATACCAGGAGGCAATGGAACATAGCCAGCAGGTGTGTGTGTGGGGTCCCCAAAGCTCCTACCCTTGGTTTTCCGCCAAGTCCCTCTTTCTCCCATGGAGCCTTCCCTGGGAGATGGCTTTCAAACTTAGGGAGAAAGGATAGCGAATGCAAGGAAGGTCCCAAGGCCAGGGTGGGACATGGGGAATAGTTTGTCCTTCAAGAAGGACAGTGAAGTTTTGAAGGTGGAGACAGTGTCCTCTGTCCAGGAAAAGGGCTGATTTTGGTGGTGGTGGTGGTGAGGTAGACTTTAAAGAAACATGAATAAGGCCATTGCCCTGGGAATTATTTAATGTGAGGACAGTTTCCTTTTAAACACACAACCATGTGCCCTAAGGACTGACCACTGAATCAGGAACTCACTGAGCAGAGGTCTAATTGGCCCCTAAGCTGCTAATACAGAAAATTCAAGTCCTGGCTTACCTACTTGGGCAGAAGAAATGCTAGCAACTGCAGTGCAGCCTGGTAGAAATACAGCAGAGATGTCTGCTGCAGACGCTCATGGCTGCTGAATTGGGTGGTGCGTCTTCAGTTTGGCCAGGACGAAGCTACCCTCTTCTCATCCCCCTTTTCCTCACCTTCCAGAGCATTGGCATCACGTGGAGGCTGTGCCTGGACAGTAGCAGGCCTGAGGGAGGCTTCTCAGTAAGGGCAGCGGTGGCTGCGAAGCCTCCCCACAAAGCATCGCCATGGGGGCAGGGAGGCCAGTGAAGGGGGTTCGCCCTATTTTGAGGCCTCCTTATGGGTTGGGTCATGGGGCTCCGGAGGAAGGGACCCACAGCAGAGAATGAGGTGGAGCTGGAAAAGGGAAGGATGTGTCTGGAGCCACAGTGAGAGATCTGTATCTGTGGAGTAGTCACAGGCACTCTGAATACCGTTTCTCTGGAGAGGGAGGAGCAGGCCACGGAGCTGTGACAGGGCTACGGGCTTTTGGGATGAAAATATTGAGGAAGGAGAAGGAAGACCGGGGCTGTCAGTGGTGTCAGGCTCTGGGATTCTTTGGCAAATTGGATCCTGGAGTCAGCTCAGTCTTCCAGAGCTTTTTGTCTGAAAGCCATTTTTCTTTCCCTGCATCATGCGTCTGTTTTCTGTCCTTCTTACTTGATTTGAACATTAAACAAATCTGTCGCATGTACAAGCTTCCATCGCCCTGGAAAATGCACTGATGAGTTTGTTACCTTAGAAAAGCTGCCTGTCAGAGGCTAGGTGGGTTGTGGCCGCAGAACTCAGAGTATCTGGGGAAGGTACCTTCCCCCACGCAACCACAGGGAGGCTGGCTCCTACCCCACCGCTACTTGCTCATCTTCTGCTCAATTATTCGACCTCCTTGAGCCTCCAGTTTTCCCTCCTGCCACATGTGACTGGTAACAGTGCTTACCTCCCTGGCACGTGGGGAGAAGTCAGTGCGAATGTGTGTGGTGTGCTTAATACTCTCCCTGGCATGCGCTATGGTGACAGTTGTGCCCGAGGAGTTGCCAGCACTTCCTGTCCTGTGCGGGGCACTGGTCTTCAGGGGCGTGCCTGGTCAGATAGAATCTTTTGCTTCACAAACAACCCTAGTTTAAATCTGACGGTGTGTCATGACAGCTGTGGAATATGGCACAGAGAAAAATTATCAGCCACAGCTACTTAGGGAACTGATGGCAGAACTCGACACAAAACCCAGAATTTCTATTTCCCGGCAGTGATTTGGCAGGATCTTCCGGGTCTCAGAAGCAGTGTTATGAATTTCAGAAAGCATACAGAGGAATCGGAGGAGACAGGATTGGAATATGTAGCTACTAAAAAAAAAATGCAGCTACCTAATATAAAAGCAACAGAAAGAACCCTCAAAAGCAAGTACATGGCAGTCAATGGGATGCGCCAACATAGAGTCACTAAAAATGCAAACTGAATATTTATTTGTCGTGGGAACATGCTTTTGATCTCTCATCAAGTGAGAAAAATAAGAAGACAAAACAGCACACAATTTGTCTTAAATTAAAAACCACCTCTCCATCTATGCGTCTATCTCTGCTGAACCCGCTACACTAGATATTATATTTTTGTCTCTCTTGGATAATAGTTGTTTTCCTGACGCTATGCTGGGTGTATTTTCTACAGTGAACACTCATTACTTTCATAATCAGAAGAAAAGAAAACAATGCAGATTATACAAGATTTCCAGTCTCCAGTTCACACCAGGGGGCTGGCGGCTCATTGTCATCTGTTCCAGCCTTGCAGGACTCCTAGTGCCTTCAAAGCCTGCTATGTTTACAAAAGGATGATTATGTGGGTGTCCAGGGAGATGGACTGATAGAGAACAAAGTGAGACGTGTTTTATTGAAGATGCGAATCAGAGTGAAGACACCCTCGCAACAGTCACCTCTGGTGAATTCAGTAGATGCCTGCTCTGGCTAAGTACAGGGAGTAGATGGTGCTGGGAATGTTAGCAAGCTCTGTGCCAGAGGACCACAGTCTTCTTTATCCCTGTGGGGAAGAAATAAAGCCCAGCATGACTTTTTTTTTTTTTTAAATTTAATTTTTTAAAAATGTATTTAGTACAGGGTCTGCAGGGTCTTACTACACAGTTTGGACTCGGAGTGGTCCTCCTATTTTAAGCCTCCCCAGCACTGGGATTACAGGCATGCACCACCACACCGGGATTCGGTGGCTGGCTCAGAGAGCCTGGGGGCAGGGCTGGCACGGCACGTGGTACCTGGAAATGAACCCCATGACTATGGTTTTTATTTAGTTAGAGATCACCTAACTCTGTGGATCAGGAGTCTGATGAGAGCAATGATAGAAGTCCTCCCTCTCCCCTCTCCACTGACCTTCTGACCTCCTCATCCCCACAGCACACACAGGTTCTGCCTCCGCTCTCCAGGCCTCTGAGCCTCCCTCAAGGGCCCATTCTGCCTCTGTGCCCTGATGGAAGTTCTCTTGCTTTGAGTCTGGTTGTTCCCTTCTTCCCAATGCTTGGATCTGCTTGTTGTCTATGTGTCCTCTGTTGTATCTGATCTACACCTGACTCTTTGCTAACCTGTCAGGTCTCTGCCCTGCAGCCTTGGTGCAGTCCACTTCACTCCTCTCCCATATCCAGCCTCAGCCAGCAGAGCCCCCACCTGAGCTGGATCCCTGCTCCTCTGCTGTACTTCCAAGGGATGGCTGACACCAGTGGCTTTGCTCTGTGTCATGGCCACTGAATCTCTGTAGTCCTTACTCTGATGGCCCCTTTATCACCATCAATGAGATGGAATTGATAGGCCAAGAAGACCCCATCCTATCCCCACCCTGTAACAGGTTTCTGCCACTTCCTCTGGGTAAGACTTTGGGCATGTTACCTGACCCCTCTCAGCCCTCTGATTCCTCACTGGAAATGGTGACAGTGACAGCTGCCCAGTAAGGTAATTATTCTATGTAAAGTACATCCACCTTGTCTGACACGTAGCTAGCCCTCCTTAAATGTGTTATTAGGAATATTATTATTCTTTTCTAAAAGCAGCCCCGCCTATCCTACAGAATGAGGGTAGACAGTGGAGTCAGACTGACTCGGTTAAACTGGTCCCCTGACCCCAGGGCAGCTGTGGCTTGCCTATGTGATTCTGTTTTCCTTCTGTAAAGTGGGGTGATAATGAATGTCACTGCTAGCACTTGCTGTGGGGATGTAGTGGTCCCTACATTGTGTCAACTTGGCTGGATTGTTTTGTTGGTTCCACACCCTGGGCCATGGGGGCTCTGCCCTGTGGGGTGGGAAGGGGTGGGAAGAGGAGGACCCCCCTCCAGAGTGACTCAGCCCAAAAAGGTCATGAAAGGATTGAGGAAGGATTTGGCGTTCCACTTCCATGGAGGAACTTAAGTCTTTGCAGTCAGCTTGGACTTCATCTGGCTTCCAGCACAGACTCTTTGACCTCCGGCTTGGATCCTTTGGCCTTCCCTTACGGACTCTTCAGTCTTCCATCCCTTCTGTCACAGACCCCTTGGCAAAGTGATACAGACTTGCACAGAGCACTGAAATGAGCTTCAGGCCTTGGGACTAAATCCTTAGTCTCCGGTGTGCGGACGCCCTCTGCCTGCTTCCTCATCGGACTCTGCAGCTGACCATCATAAGCCAATCTTGTAATTTCTTATACATTTGTACATCTTGTGTTGTATCTGTTCCTTGTATTATATCTGTTCCTTTAGTAAAACCCTGACTAATACAGGGGGCTAAAAGAAATAATAGATAGAGGAATACTTACAAAAGGCCCAGTACGTGAGGCCATAAAATGTTGATGGTTGTCAAATGATGGTGACATTTTCTTGGAAGCTTGGTTTTATGAAATTATTCTTATTTATCACTACCTTTATGATATTACCGGGTGATATATGAACTCTAAAGTAGACCAAGCTTTGATGGTTGCGCTGAAGAATCATAGTGACACCGGAAGAGCAAGATTAGGCACAGGATCGCCAAGCTAGATTTTCCCCCTGTCCAAGAGAATGGACAGTAAGGCATTTATTCTATGTAAAGTACATCCACTTTGTCTGACAGGTAGCTTTTTGTGGACCCCAAATTCCATTTATCTCAAGTGCCTGTGAGCTGAAATAAGGGCCTTGGGATGTGTGGGCCTCTCAGCCCTCACCAGTGTGTTTGGAAGCACACAAGGATCAAAACATTAAAGATCACAATGCTTTTCTTCATAGGCACAGTAAAGTAAAAGTGAGGGTCTTTTCAGGGCCAGTCATACGCTGGAGAAATCAGCCTTTCACACCCTCACGAGTCTCCCTCACTTAGAGGTGGTCCTGCAGCCTGAGGGGCAGGTGTTCCCCCGGCGGGAAGCGGGCTTTAATGAGAGCTAAGCCTTGCCATCAGCCACACGTGATTCTCCCTTCACGGCTGTGTCTGTAGAGAACTGGACCTGTTAGAAAACATCATCACTGAATTCAAGATTTGGCAAAACAAGTCACTCACCTGCTAATCCAATAAAGGAGTAGCTTTGTACATTGAATGGAGCTTTTGTATCAGACATTGAAAAGATTTTCTACCCACTGGCTCATTAATGATGCCTGGGCTTTATGAACCAGACAATAAACACTTTTTTTCCCTACCAAATTAAAAATGTACTGAGATTCAGGCGCCAGGGCTCAGCACTGGGTATGTCAGTGGAGAGATCACTGTCGAACTGAGGCTTCTGTTTTCAAGCCTAGGTCTTAGGGCTGTGTCATCCCCCATGCAACACCTATAATTGGGTTAGGCAGCAGGGAAAACATCCTCTAAGCTAAGCCTCTTTGCACAGAAGCTCATCGGAGAACAGGTCTTCAATCCTGACCTGATTAGCTACCAGGATGTGATTCAACTGAGATGATTAAAAAGTAGGAAAAAGTAAACAAACAAACAAAAACAAAAACAAAAAACACACACTCAGCAGTTGTCCTCAGCTAGAGTAGCTTGTTAAGTAGACTGCTAAGTAAAAGTAGAAAGATAAGTATATATATGCAAATATATATGCAAATGCAAGCCAGCGTTTCATATTTTTCACAAGGACAAGGGCCAGTCAGTGTTGGCTGAACTGTCATGCATGGCTAGTGCTGCAGCGGTCGTGGTGAATGACAAATCAGTGAGTTTAAATAGAAGCAAGACCTTCTCTTTAAACTGTATGGTGTTTATGAATCACTACAGGTGCTCGCTGAAAACACAGACTCCCAGGCACAGTGCCCAGAAACCGAGGCCTAGCACTTCTTGGGTGGGCCTGGGAATCTTCATTTTTATCCAGTTATTTTGATGTAGATGGTCTGTGGATGGTGCTCTGAGAATTACTTGATTTAGCAAAGCTGGTAGTTATAAAACAAATTAGAACACTATACATTGTTCAAGTGGGAAGACTAATAATACACTTAATAAGTTGTATAACAGTTTTATGAGAAAAACAATATATTAAAAACTGATTTTTTATGTATTTACTACAAGATCTGCAGGGTGTCACTACACAGACCAGACTCATAGTGATTCTCTTGTTTTCAGCCTCCCAAGCGCTGGAATTGCAGGTAGGCGCCACCACGCTCAGTCTTAGGGACACCGGTCCTGTCCTTGTACCTGCCTAAACAGATGCTTTAGTCTGCTGAGCTATCTGGCTGGCCCAAAACCTTCTTTGTTTTTTTAAAAAAAACTTGCAAGGAATAGCTGGGCAAACTGGCACATGACTGGATCCCAGCTATTTGCGAGGTGGAGGTAGAGAGATCCTTGTTTGAGGCCTCAAAATAAGAAAAGAGAAAAGGAAAGAAAAGAAAAAAAGGAAAAAAGAAAAAAGGATCAGGGATGTAGCTCAATGGCACAGTGCCTGCCTGGTAAACACAAGGCCTTGAGTTT
>NW_004524753.1:48873-72261 GCF_000260255.1 Octodon degus | reverse complement strand
AGCTGGAGATGTCACTCCCTGGAGATGTAACTCCATGATAGAATGTCCCTGAATTTAATTCGTTATACCAGAAAACAAACAAACAAACAAACAAAAAAAAACCAAGTAAAACTGAGAAATGAACAAACAAAAAATTAATTAGAAAAACAAAACCCTTGCAGATAAGGGTTAGAAAGGGATAGACGGTCCTCCAAGAGGCATGAGAGTAAACTCAAAGCTAGCTAGTTTAGGGGCTGGTGAGATGGCTCGGTGGTCTAAAGCACCTACTTAGAACAAGTTTAGCAAAGCACAAGGGACCGCGGTTCAATCCCCCAGCACCACATGCCAGCCAGCCCTGCCCTCTGGTGGGCTGAGGTGGCCACACACACACACACACACACACACACATAAATAAAAAAAGTTTAAAAAAAAAAAGCTAGCTAGTTTACCTAATGTATATTAACCAGTGCCTTGAATGTTAGTATTCATCAGTATCTGGATAGTGGCATATTAGAAACACGGGACCACAACTCCAGAGATCAACTGAGTAGACTTGGGCGGGCATGATTATATAACTGTTTGGATGATTCTGAGTATAGGAATCTCTGTCCATTGAGAATCTCTGTCCACTTCCTGCAGACACACACACACACACACACACACACACACACACCCCACTTAAAAAGAAACTAGAGTAGGGATAGGCAATTTGTCTACACCACAAACCAACCTGGTGTATACTGAGGTAGCCTCCAAAGAATCGGGGGAAGGAAGGCACAGCGATTGAGGAGAGATGTGTGAAATCAAGCTGCTTCGGGTCTCCCGCAGTCCTGGAGGTGAAGAATCATCCCCTGAGCAAAGGGAATTACAGGAACGAGCATCTTCTGGGGCTAAAATGCTTCAAATAGGAGACATTTCCTTTGATGACAGACAAGGGAAAGCACTGGAAGGTGCAAAGAACTATTTTGAGGATTCCTTCCCCTCTGATGAGTAGAAACTAGGTAGAGACGTGGGAGGCAGCCTTCTCTCCCCCAGGGCCCCAACCAAACACGACGCAGTGTTCAGGGCATTCTCTGGGCCCCCAGCCTCTGTGTGCTTCTTAACATAGTACCTACCTACCCTCACCCACCCCACTGGGCAAGGAGTTCTCATCTATTTACCTTTCCTGGTAAAGCAAAAAAATATGGTGTTTACACTCAGGACTAGCTTTGAATACTAGCCTGATTCACTCCCAGACTTGAGGTTTGGGGCAATTAGCTTAGATTTCTGAGTTTCAGTTCCCACACCAATTAAAAAGAAAAGCTACATGAAGAAGAAGGCAGAACGGCCATTCTGTATTTTGTGAGGCTAACGTAGAGAGTCTGGTGCATGTTAGGCCCTTCCTACTGGTAACCAAAGCTGTGGTTTGGTCTTGAAGTCAGGACATGGACATGCTGGTCAATGGCTATGAGGCAGAAGTAGGAAAGTGGGCAAGAGGCCAAGTGGAGCCTTGGGAGGCTTCACCAGTAAAAACCTCAGCCCTCGTGGAACCCCATATTTTATAAAGCATCCAGCTGTGGATAAAATAAATGGGAAGTGCCAAGACACACAAGTTCACTGAACAACACAAAGTATAGGGCAGCACAACACTGCTCTGCCAGCCAATGTTTGCAGTTAGTTCCTGGGTTAGGAAGCAGTGGGAACAGAACTGGAGCATAGATGCCTGGGCCCAGAGCTGAGAAGAGGAGCCAAGGAGGCCAGGTCTTGGCCACCTCTTCCTCCTCCACATGGTGTCCAATTCTCTCATTTCTTTCCCATCAAGTATGTTATTACTGTGAGGGAGCCTTTTTCACCAGTTATGAAACCAAGAGCAGAGAAGAGAAACATTCCTTTGGAAGTGGCAGATGAAGACTCGAGTTCACACTGATTCCACAGTCTGATTTCTTTACCAGATATTAAACATAGTCATTGGGATTTCTTGGCAAAAAAAAAAAAAAAAAAATCCTTCCAGTGAAGCAAACATATAATATTCTTATACTCATGGGTCATATAGAGAGTTTTGAAATAATTTATAAGCAATAGCTCATCCTCATTAAATAAGACCTTATTCCTTCTCAGTTGCATTTAGTTCATTCAACTAGAGAATAAGAGAGGCCGAAGGAATTGTAAGCTAGTTAAGAGTGAGTATTTGTGAGGCCGGGGATATGGCTCAGTGGAATAAGCACTTCCCTGGAAAGCGCAAGGGCCTGAGTTCAATCCTTGGTTCTGCCAAATTTGTGCCAGGCATGGCGGTGCATGCCTGTAATTCCAGCACTCAGGGGACTGAGGCAGGAGGATCACTACAAGTTTGAAACCAGCCTGGGCTGCATAGAGAGTTCAAGGCCAGCTGAATGAGACCCTGTCTCAAAAAAAAAAAAAAAAAAAAAAAAAAAAAAAAAAAAAAAAAAAAAAAAAAGAAAAAAAAAGTGGGTATTTGTGGCTATTTGTTAATTGGTTTACATTTGCCCAACCAAAAGCTTTTTCGTGTGAGAGACCTCATGAAGAAACTGCAGTCCTAGAGTTAGAACTGCTGGCCTCATGAAGGACAAAGAGTCCAATGTGAAGAAAATAAGACACAGTAACTTTCTACCCTTGTGCTAAGAATAGAGATAAAAACTAGGAACAAAAGTAAGATAAATAATGAAGAATGCACACTGATAGTTCTTTTCTCCTTTTATAGTAGATTATTATGGGCTATCTGGGGCTGATAACCCCACTGCTGCCTAGATGGGGGTGGGCATGGTGGAGGGGCTGGTTTTTCAGGTAGATTTTTGAAAGAGCTAGAGCTGGGAGAAGCTCAGAAATAAGCAAGTTTTAAACCTATACACAATGCACTTTGTTTTCCTGCAGATACGAGAGAGAGGATTTTGTTGTAGAGAAGGATTTGTGGGCTGAATGAGAATAGCACTGCTATGACCAAGTAGGCTGAATGTTGTAGCTGCTAAAAATTCTCTCTGTGACTTCAGCGGGAGCTCCCAGTGGGTTACGGCTTCTAGCTATGTATTGACAATAAGCCCTTAAGCAGCGAGAGAGCGGAAGTTCTTTAGCAGGATATTGATTTCAGTGTTATTTTCCATCAGCCCAGGAGTGATGAGGGTGAGCAAAGCTCTGCTTTGCTGCCTGAATGTTAGAGGTAGGTCCTAAGTATAGCAATAAAAATTTGCATGCTCCTAGGGTTTCATGGATTTAAAAAAGGAATGGTATCTGGTTTGGTATCAAAGTATCAAGTACTATAACCCTGAAGTATTTAAAATGTGCTGGGAAATTTGGACTGAATTTTTTTTTTCTTTAATGTATTTGGTTGTTGCAGAGTCTTGCTATGCATCTTGGACTCATGGTGATCCTCCTGTTCTCAGCCTTCCCAGGGCTGGGATTACAGGTGTGCCCCACCACACTGGGTCTCAGTGGCCTGCTCAGCCTGCCCTGGGGGCGGGGCGCACAGCATGTGGTGCCAGGGATTGAACCGTGGTCCATGCGCTTGCCTAAGCTTGCCTAAGGAGGCACTTTAGTCCCCCAAGTTATCACCCAGGCCCCTGAATTTTCTAAAACAGGGCCTATTTCTCTTTCATAAATTCACCTATCACAAAGTGAATTGAAATGTCACGTTGGGTTGATTGGAGATTATTCATCCGAAAAGTTTATGAGGTGGTATGTCCCAGGCATTGATTAAGCATTGAGTGTTACCAGAGGAACATCAAAGAGAGTTAGACTAGCGATCTCAGAGTACCAAACAGATCTGCAAACCTACTGCTTTCCTTTTCAGGTCTAAAAGGCATGGGTGGTATGTCCCAGCAAATATTAATAGTGGCATTGAAAGCTTTTCCTGCCTATAATCTCAAATCCTGGAAGCTGGACTGGGAAATGGGCCTAACTGACAATTCTTGATCAAAGAGTGCCTAGAAATCTCAATATATTTAGAATAATACCTTGCTCATTAGGAAATCCGTGAGGGGACAATTATTTCCTCAAGTTTTTAAGGATTCTTTAGCAAAGATAAGGCTGAAGGATGGTTGTCTTAACTTGTAAAGACAGAAATTGGGGGCCGGTGAGATAGCACAGCAGACTAAAGTTCTTGCTTAGGCAAGCTTAGGCAAACGCAGGGACCACGGTTGAATCCCTGCTGCGAATGCTGTGCCAGCCCCCCAAGCTCCCAGGGCAGGCTGAGCTGGCTAGAGTCCGATGCTGTAATTCCAGTGCTGGGGAGGCTAAAAGAGGGAGGATCGCTACCAGTCTAAGCTGCATAGTGAGACCCCGCAACAACCAAATACATTAAAGAAAAAAAAAAGACAGAAATCAATATGGTTACATTTGAACCTTTGACCCATAAATTCTAAGGAAACTTTGACCCATAAATTCATAAATTCTAAGAATTCTAAGGAAACCTTTGACCCATAAATTCTAAAAGAAACAGAAAGCAAATAGGCAAAAAAATTCATGGAAGCTACAAACACTTCTCGAAAAGGGTTATGAATCACTAAAATTAGGTATATATCACCAAGGAAGTACATTATGCTATTCTGAGTGACTTGGTTGCTCTCTACTTGTTTTTATTGTTTTATTTGTGTTGGCCTAGTCCACTGTTTTCAATATATTGGATATTTCTTTCAATTCTTTGTAACTTTTTAATGATACTACTCCATTGACTGGTAATTTAATTTGGGAAATACCAATAAAACTTTTCTTTTTTTGAGACAGAATCTTGCAGTGGAGGCTGGAGAGAGAGCTCAATGGCCTAAGGGCCTGCCTGGCAAGCACAAGAAACCAGGTTTGATCTCAGTATCTCATGCTGTGTTGGCCACTGAACAGACGTGGTGGCACATGCCTGTAATCCCAGCACTGGGGAGGCTGAGACAGGAGGATCACTATGAGTCCAATATCCACAGGGAGACCCTGTACCAAATGAAATTATAAAGGAATATTGTGATACAGCTCAGGATGGCCTTGAACTCTATGTAGCCCAGACTGGTCTCAAACTCACAGTAACCCTCCTACCTTAGCATGTTGCAGGGTGGGATTGCAGGCATGTGTCACCACACCAGCTGTGATAAATCATTTTTGAAAAAAATGCAAGACTGGGGGTTGAGGGGAGGAACTCATAATTAGAAAAGGAGACAACGTATATATTTCTGATCTCAAAGATCATTTCATAGTTTATTATAGGTCTCTTTTGATTTAAAAATTTGAATTCTCTTTGTTGTCAAAAAATCCACAATGGAAATTTCTTTTAAACAGTCCCATATGATTTTCTCTCCCATAATTAAATCAATTAGCTGATGTTATGTTCTGCTGCACAAGTCCAATTTGCTCCTGTTTCCAAAACGTTGTAAAACACCCATAAGGCAATAATTGGAAGGAAAATGCTAGCAAAAATACTTTTTAGAAAAATAAAATCTGGGGACTATTGAGTTGTTCAGATAATTGAGACAGCTAGGAGACAGTGTTCGGGCCCTGGAGACATCAGACTATTGCGGAATAATTGAGATTTCTGATGTTTCCAAATGTTTCATAATCTTTAACTTTGCTGAACTTCTGAATTAGGAAGACAATCCACATAGTCTACCCTATATAGAGTTCTCTGTAGCTGCACAGTGCTCAGGATAAAACAAACCAACCCTTGATAATCCGCACGAAAAGGAGCGGTAGAAACTTCAAGTCCTCAGGTTTCAAAAAGTCACATGTAGACAACTTGTACCTGCTGTCATTTTCTAAGAGTCCGTGTTCTGGGCAGCTCTCCTCCTGGGAGTAATGGTGACAGAGTTGAGGCCATGCTCCAGCCTCCCCATTGGGGGACTTTGAGGAAAGCAAGCATGCTCCTGACTGGTTTGTTTTCCTGCAACTTTCTTTTGTAGTTGCTCAATTTTCCTTAAACTTTTCATAAGGATTGTGCAACCAACAGTGCAGAAGGAGGACTGGGGAGATAGCTCAGTGGCATAAGTGCCTGCCTGGCAAGAGCAAGGTCCCTAGTTCGATCCCTGGTACTGCAAAAAGAAAAGAAAAGAAAAAAACAACAGTGCAGAAGGGAGAAATGAAATAAAGTTGCACAAATCCAGGTTGGCCCCAGCTGGTGTGCATGGAGACTGTACAAGCAGGGCTGGAGAGCAGGGCTGGGTCGGTGGCACATGCTTTAAGATCCATAGGACAGAGCCCAGTGGCTGTAGAGAGAGGAAGGTAGGAGGAACCCCAAGCTTCTAGCTTGTGAGGTGTGTAGATTAAGGTGCCATTCATCATACCATCCACCACGGGGGCTTGGCAGGTTGTTGAAGCAAAGATCCAAAGAGTATCTTTCCACACATCAGAGTAGCCAAGGAGAGCAGTGTGGGGACGCTGGGTGGGGTCGGGGGACACAGTGTGTGCTGAACAACATGGAGCATGTGGCTGAGTGGCCTCTCTAAGCCCTTAGTGGTAGTATGTTTCTAGTCAGGGACCATTAGTTCTTGCCTGCAAAATCCATTTGCCCCTCTCTAGATGGCAGTGTATCCCATTTTCCTTAAGTTTGGAGTGGTCAATGGGATGCAAAGGAAAGCCTTTAAAGTGGGACTTTTGGGAAAACAACTTGAAACCGCCCTGACTCAGCTGGAAAACATTCCCACTTGCTATTTTCTTCCTAACTAGAATGGAGATACAATGGTAGGGGCTCTGGCAGCTATCTTTGGCAATGAAGCAACTTTGAAGCTAGAAGTTTTTGAGAGGGAGTGTGAAGCACAAAGATAAGAGATAACTAGATTCCTGGTAACTGTGGCATTCCATACCAGCCTTGCATGGTACATTTATTTCAGAGAAAGTATAGTAAACCTCTCCACTACCTAAGGGACTGCTATATTCTCTCTCTCTCTCTCTCTCTCTCTCTCTCTCTCTCTCTCTCTCTCTCTCTCTCTGGCAAGATCTCATTACGTTATGAAGTTCAGGCTGGTCCAGAACTCACTTTGTAGCCTAGGATGGCCCCCAAATTGCAGTGATCCTCCTGCCTCAGCCTCCCAAGTGCTGGGATTACATGTTTATGCCACCACACCTGCAGCATAGTCTCTTCTGTGCAGTTGAACCAAGGCTAACCTACACACAATGTAACCATACACAATCACCATCTGTCTCAGTTACTCTTCTCTCATTGCTGGAACAAATACCTGACACTCAAAATGAAGGAAGGAAAGGTTTACTTAGTTTACAGTTTATGGAGGTTTCAGTCCATACCCAGCTGGCTCCAAGGCAGAGTGGCACATGGCAGAGAGTAGCCATTCATGGCAGTGGCAAATAGCAAGAGAGCAAAGGGAGAAACAGCAGCTCCTGCTGGCCAGCCTGCCTCCTTCCTCATATTGTATTGCAGATTGCCTGCCCAGGGTGGGTGCAATGTCCACATCCAAAATATTCAATCACAAACTCCAGAAGCTACCCCAT
Organism: Octodon degus; assembly: GCF_000260255.1. Taxonomy (NCBI): domain Eukaryota; kingdom Metazoa; phylum Chordata; class Mammalia; order Rodentia; family Octodontidae; genus Octodon; species Octodon degus. Next base: position 64,872 of record NW_004524753.1, on the reverse strand, counting down.
GACTGCATGAGACTTTGGGGGAACAACTAAGCACAAACCATAACATTCCACCCCTGAACCCCCAAAGACTCATGCATATGTCTTTATGCAAAAGGCATTTTAGTCCATCTCTAAGAGTTGCCAGTTTCAGCAGTGCCGAAAAGTCCAAGTCCCAAGTCTCTTCCAAGATCTAAGGCAAACTCTTTGCTATGAGTCCCTGTACAAATGAAAAGTTAAACACTTCCAGCATTCAGTGGCATGAGATAAACATTACCATTCCAAAAGGTACAAACAATAGGGGAATACAAAGCATGGGGACCAACACAAGTCCAAAATCCAACAGGGCAAATATTAAGTTCCATAATTCCATGTGGAACATCTGATGCAAACTGTGGCAAATTGTAAGCTCCTTGTGGCTCCATCCCTATAGCATAGCTCCCATGGCTTCTCTCTTAGGCCAGCTTTGCTCCTTGCTTGCAGTTCCCCTTGGATGGTCAATGTTCCTGGCTTTAACAAGTTACTGGGGTTTCCACTGGACAGACTTCTCATTCACAGCTTTACATACTGTCCTCCCAGGAGCACACTACCTGGCCTGCCAGGCCTTCTGAAATCTAGGTAGAAGCCTTCTTAGCCTCAGAACTCCTTCATTCTTCAAGTGCCTAAAACCATCATCACATGAATGCTGCCAAGGTCTGCTGCCAACTGGAGTAGTAGCCAGGCTTCCTTCTCTCTTTGCTGTAGGGGTTGAGTGCCTGGACTGCTGAGCCGTCTGATCCTGATTCCAAGGAATAAATTCCCCATGCTGGTGCCATTCTGGAATCTGGTATTCTGTGGCCTTCTCCCCAAGGCAAAGTCCCTCACCCTTGCAATTCTGAGGCTGCAAAGGGTGGAGACCTGCTGCCTCCTGTGATGCCCTCGGGCCATCTTTTCCATTCCTGGCAATGGAGATCCTCTTAGCTCCATCTTTGCATTCCATAGCTTTATTGGAACTTCCTTTTTGACCAAACTCACAAAATTTTAAATCATATTGCTGCTCTTTGCTCTTGATTCTCAGCATAAATCTGACTAACAGCTCCTGACTAAAAGCCATGCCACTGCCTTGATATTCAACTGCATTGAAATTTCTTTTGCCAGATTAATCAGCTCATAATGCTGAATCAGTCTCAGGTAAAGTCCCTGGACATGAGCAAAATGTACACAAACTTTCTGCCAAACCATGACACACATTATATGGAGTCTGAAAACCAGGGCAGTCCTTCCGAGAACAAAGTTTGCAAGCCTGATCTTTACAGGAAGGATTTCTCTCATCCTTCTGATCTTTTGAGCTCTGACCAGAATCTCCCATACAGAATAGCCAAAGTTGTTCCAGTGTTTCTCTGTCAGGCAACACCTCTAAACCTTTCCTATCTCTTCCCATAAACCATTCTCAAAAGCTTATACTCCACATGGTCAGATAGTCACATCAATTACCCCACTTCTCTGGTACCAAATTCTCTCTTAGTCACTCTGCTGTCATTGCTGGGACAAATACTTGACACCAAAATGAAGGAAGGAAATGTTTATTTAGCTCACAGTTAGTGGAGGTTTCAGTCCGTACTCAACTGGCTCCAAGGCAGAGAAGCACATGGCCGAGAGTAGCCATTTATGGTGATGGCAAAGAGCAAGAGAGCAAAGGGAGAACTAGCAGCTCCTGCCAGCCAGCCTTTCTCCCCTCCTTTCATTATAGTGCAGATTACCTGCCCCGTGGTGGGTGCAACACCCACAATAATCACAAACTCCAGAAGCTGCCTCATGATTGCATGAGGCTTTGAGGGGACAACTAGACACACACCATAACACCAGTTAAACTGCCAGATTTGAAAGCTTATGACTTTAAAAGATAAGTAACAAACTGCTTCACTGTGATTTTGACAATAATCATCTGTATCATTGTTAATAAGTTGATAATGTCTAATAGTGTGGCACCATCAGTATAAATAAAATTTCCTCTGATGCAATCTGCCTTAAATCAATCCTCAGAACATCTCTACATTGAGGGAAAACTTTTAATAATGGATGTCATTCCTGCTCCAAATTTTTTTTTTCCTGCTCCAAATTGATCCATGTTTTGTTCATGTAGACTCTAGATTTTTTCATTTCCTTCAATTTCTGAATAGGGTCCAGCGATGCCCATTAGGCAGGTTAAATGTGCCACTTTCAACTTCATGTTCTTGGCAGACAGTAGGAAAAATGCTTGCATTTTCTTTGCCTTAGCCTGCTTCTCACAAGCCTTTTCAATGCAGTGCCAGGTGACTTCTGCCGCAGGATCAGAATTGTCAGGATATATATTTGCGATAAGTGGCATTTTGGAATTGTTTGAAATATTGAGTGGGGTTCAATATGATATGCTAAATTTCCTTATTAAAGCTGAAATGTTGAGGAATTTTCTTTGATTCCTAGTTTCAAATTCTAGTTTCGTTGAATAGTTGCTGATTTTGTGTCCTTGGTTTTGAAGAAAGGAGAGTGGAGGTGCATTTTGCCCACAGTAGCTTTGATATCAATACAAATTAGTAATTTTTTTTAAAATTTAGTACAGGATCTCACTACACAGATCGGACTCTAGTGATCCTCCTGTTTTCAGCCTCCCAAGCGCTACGATTATAGGTGTGCCCCACCATGCCCCATCTCAATTGCCATCTCAGCGCACCATGGGGGCAGGGCTGGAATGGTATGCTGGAAATTGAACCCCAGCCGCTGCGTTCTGCCTAAGCAGGCACTTCAGTCCGCTGATCTATCTGGCTGGCCCCAAATTAATACATTTTGCTGAGTGGACCACACCTGTTGAGTTCTTACTGTTTACAAAAGAATGGATAATGGAGATGTAGAAAGACAGAGGGGAATCAGATAGCCCCTTTCCATGGATTTATAAGCAAATGACAGAAACAGGATAAATAAAAATCTTAACAGCAACAGCTAATGGTTTGCCAAAGATGTTCAAGGGAAACAGGTGAATGTAAGCGCTTCCTCTGCCACAGTCATTGAAATGGTCCACATTCACAGGGAAGTCCCTGCATTGGAGCCATAAGTGGGACACTCTGGCTCAGGCCAATTTCTTTGCCTTCTAGAAATACAAAGGGAGACTTCAGTAGCATGTTCTCTTTTGGCCATCAAAGATTGTCCTGTCCTCTCCTGGTTGTGGTTACTGACTTGGCCAAAACTGAGTCAGTGACATTCTCTCTCTCTCTCTCTCTCTCTCTCTCTCTCTCTCTCTCTCTCTCTCTCTCTCTCTCTGGAATTCACATTTGGAATGAAGAGGATCAGGACCATCATGGGATCAAAAGTGAGACACACACACACCTATATGCTTTCCAGAAGGAAGGGGCGTGGCTGTTGCTGCTGGAGATCTGAAGTCACTTTGAATCTTGCTCTTTTGGAGATTTACCAGGCTTTAAAGTTCTAAAGATCTATTCTAGAGACTGCGTGGGATAAGAACACTTCTATCCCTCTTCTTCAGATCACCTTTGAACACTGAAATAACCTAGTATTTCACTAAACATTTCCTCTTCTCCTCTCCCTTGCCCTTTCCTGCCCCTCTTCCATTTCCTTCCCTTCCCTTCTGTTCTCCTTGCTGTCTTGGTCTGTTTTCAGTTGCTACAACAAAGCACCCAAGTCTGGGTATTATATGATTTAGCACAGTTCTGGAGATGAAAAATCCGAGATCCAATGGCCCAGTGTCTGGCCTTTGGTGGGGACCCCACTGACCGCAAGCTAACATGTCAGAGAAGCAGGAAGGAAATGGCAGTGTGCAGAAGGGGCAAATGTGTGGGGTGCTCTTGCTTTCTAAGAACTTGCTCTCCTGGCCACTGATAGGGCTCTGGCGAGTGACAGTTATACCCACCCCCTCTGAAGGCAGCTCCTACTGAGCTAGTCACCTTCTGCTACATCCCACTCCTTAAAAGTTCCACCACTCCCCTGGGGAGCAAGCTTCCCAACACACAGACCCTTCCAGACACACCCAGAGCAAACTGAATCATGACATTTTTTCCTTCTCCACTAACTAGTTATAGTCAGATGTTGTTATTAGTAATACACATTCATGCTCACTGAGGTAGTAGGGGAGCAGAACTGTCGAATAAGGAAGCTAAGGCTTGCAGTATGTGTTTATTCATTTCTTTACTGAAAGGCAAAGTCTCACTTTGTAGTGCAGGCTAGCTGTGAACTCACTACACAGCCCAAGATGGCCTTGAACTTGTGGCAATCCTCCTACCTCAGCCTCCCCAGTGCTGAGATGATAGGTGAGCACCACCAAGCCCAGCTAGGGTTGCAGTATTTAAAGGTGACCTTAGGTCACATAGTTGTTGAGTGGCAGAATCAGGGTTCAGACAGTTAAGTCCACATGATAATAGAGCCTGTAATGCTGAAGAAGCGTTTGGCTTTGCAAGGTGTCGAAGCAGGATTGGCCCTCTCTGTTCCCTAGAGTACTGAGAACTTGTCTTCAGGCAGCGGCAGAAGCTCTGGGGCAGAGGACAGCAGCTCCTGCAAATGTAGCCCAAGTGCCTCTTTTCTTTTTTTCCTCCCTCCCTTTTGGATGCCAGCCTTAAAATATGGCAAAAACTATGTTGGTGATGCCAGTGGCCTCAGGACTCCCTGATCATCGCCTACCCCCACATCCTTCTTTCTTAAAATATAGTTTAACAGTAATTCCAGGAAGATTTTTCTTGATTGGTTTTAGCCAGTGCTTTTCAATTTTTAACAGAGGTTGGAAAGAAAATGAGGCCAAGTGTGGGGAGGGAGGGGCAGTGCCAAGATTCAAATCACACACTGTGCATCCTGTGTAGCTTCCCTACTGTGGCATGGCGGGGGGGATCCACTTTTGCCTCCCAGAACTTCTATTTCTCACCTGCTTTCTGGCCAGGACACTGACTCTCTTGCTTTGCATATGTGGACTCCATTGGGTCTTGGCCAGTGGAGGACTCAGCATTAGCTTTTAGAGAAGAAGGGGACAGTGATGCAGGAGTGTTCCCTGCATCCTCCCTAGGGTTCACCTCAGGCCATATGTTTCTCTGGACCCAAGTGTGCTCTGCTCGTACATTATTGTCTCCTCACTGTACTGTCCCCGGGAGTCCCGGTGACTACCCCTCTTCACTTCTGGGGTAGTGCCTGCTGCGTGGTTCCTCGTCTCGGGATTCTGCATCACCCCTAGGCTATCACTGCCAGCATTTCTGTAAATGGCCCCACTTGGGTCACCTACTTATGAGTGTACTTGTGTCTCTGGCTGGGTTCCAGACTAGTACTGACTCTTCTATCTGGTCCTTTTCCCTACATTCCCCCATCTTTATTTTCATTAGCATGTAAATCTAGTGCTTGGTGGTCAGCACTCTCCAGGCGAGGCCAGTCATCAACTAACAGTCATCCAACAGGCCAACACTTCTCTGTAGCTGTGTATTTTACAAGGTGAACTAGGACTTGGGCATTGGCGTTCAGAGAGAAGATAAGGCTAGGGGAGGCTGGATCACAGAAATCAGTCACTATGTTCTCTTCCCTTCCTTGCCCCTTTCCTGGGCATTGTGTTTGATTTTGGAGTGGTGTGCCCCATAGCTCACAGGACAAAAGGACACATATATTGACACTCTGTACAAATACCGCATTTGCTCTGAAATTCAGTTGCATTTGAACAATTCTCACTTGATAAGGAAGGACCCAGAGGTCCTCGGGGGGCACCATTAACTTGCCCTGGGCCATAGAGCATCGGATGGCAGAACTGGGGCTGGACCTGAGGCTTCTGATTGCAGACCGGTGGTGCTTGCCCATGGCCTGTGTGACTTTCTGTCCACAATATTCAACTTAAGTTCTTATTTGTCCTTCTAAAGGACTTGCTCTCAGCCTTCTTGTTCCTTAGGCCAACACCACTGCTCCAGGCTCCTCTGGATGGAGCAACAGCAAGATGAAAGGGCACCTCCTGGACAGAGAAGTGGGTCGGGATCAAATTCTAATGCACCTGCTGGCTCCCTTGGGAGGCCCACACTGGCCCGCCCTCTCCCAGGCTGCTTTGTGTGACAAGCCCTCCACACACCAAATGAATAGGCTCAGCCTCTCCTGGGCTTACCCCTTCTGGATGGTTTAAATGGATTGCATGGGAGGGAATGACTCACATGTGGGGCGGTAATGAAATTTTGGAAATGAATACCTACAGAAGAACAGAAAAGCTTCAGGCTCTGCAGGGCTGGAGGATACCCAGGCATATCCACTGATGCTAGGGAATTATAAGAACTCTCAATTTAGACTGATTAAATAAGCAGGGCAGGAAATAATATAAAATACATGGCACAGTAATTTGCTTTTCAAAGAGGCTTTTTCTGTCCTCTCCCCACTTTCCCTGTCTCCTTCTGTGACAGATGGATGTGTATGCTCAGTAATTCTATTACCAATACAAAATGAGCTCTTTTTCTCCTCTTTCCTGTAGCCCAAGGTGGATTTTTAGCATAATGACTTAGGTAACAATTTTTGAATAATAGTTCTTCAGATCTGAAGAGTATCTTGCTTGCAGTACACAGGCTTAAGCACAGGCAAGTTTTATGTCATTCTCTAAAACTCCTGAATGGCCCGTGGGACAGAGCAGCTCATGCAGCCCTACCCTGATGTTTGGGAGAAGCCTGGGGGATGGGAGGGAGGCTAGTTCAGAGAGGGGCTGACTACCAAGAACAGGGGGGCCAGTGCTGGCTCTGGTTCTGCTTCTTAGCAGATGTGTACCTGAGGCAAGTTCTTGGACCTCCAGGCGACTCTGAGTGAGTCCGGCCACCGACAAACTTACCAAGATGATTGCTAAGCACCTGTTTACTCCAAACATTGCGCAGCAGGACCTATTCACCATGCATGCCAGTCTACAATGAGTTATCCTGTATGATAACTCAGGCAGTCTTCACCCCAGGTCATCTCATGAACTGAGAAAATTGTGCCCAGGAAGGATAAGGGATTGGCAGTAGGGGAACAGACCTAAGAGATAGGACCATCTGCTTTGCAAAGCAGATTTTTGACTCTGAAGCCACATTCAGGTTATAACCCTGGGTGGCCTTGGAAGGAAAAACCCTCCATGCTAGAGCTCCTTCTGGAGGGGGACAAACCTTCATCTCATTGGGCCCTGGAGAAGACCTCTGTGAAGGTGCATGGTCTGCGCATGCATGTGGATGTGCAGCCTGATGCAGGGCAGGGGTACCTGGGGGTGCTTCCTTTGTGCTTTGCATTTTGCTGGGGCTTATATCTGGATGTCCCCCAACACCTCAAGTGCTGATAGGTGGGGATTTTATTTTATTTTATTTTTTATTTTTATTTTATTTATTTATTTATTTTTTGTTCCTCGAATGCCTTCAGGGCACTTTTGGCCAGCTGGAGAGGTGTGAGGTTCGAACTCCAGCAACCTGAGGCTGACAGCTTTGTGGAAGCAGCCACTTAAAGGCCTGAGCTAGGGCTAGGCCCCCTAATAAGGATTTTTTTTTTTAGGTGGGGATTTTAGGACGTGACTGGATCGAAGGTGTGTAGTAAGGGTGTAGCCCAGTTTGTAGCAAGGACTGAAGCTTCTAGAGACTGTCAACCAAAATAAGCCTTTCCTCCTTTGCATTGTGGGTGTTGGGTCTCATGTCTCAGCACTGAGAAAGTAAGCAATGAATATTTCACCTCTAGCTTTATCTAGGACATGCAGGGCTCATCTGCCCTTTAAAATGGTCCTCTTAGGGGTAGGGGAGATGGCTCAGTAGATTAAGAGCTTGCCAGCAAGCGCCAGGGCCTGAGTTCAATCCCTGGTTCTGCAAATAAAATAAAATAAAATAAAATAAAATAAAATAAAATAAAATGGCCCTCTTAGGAAATTCTAGAATAGTGTATAAAGAGAGTATTTCTAACCCAACTCTACTTGGTCACATCCCCAGTTCAAGGAACAGGACAGAAGGCAGATGTTCAGCTGAGCTGAAAAGGAGAATTGGCCGGGAAGCTCCCAGCCGTCACCCATGCTGTGTAGGGATGGAAGCAGGCTGGCCTGTAGCAGCTGGGAGTGTTGATTTTGATGGCTCACAGCTGAGCTCCTATACTAGCAAATGGCTAAACTGAAGACAGCTGCTTAAGCCAAGACTCCTGCCCATCCCCACAGCCAGCATCCCCGCTGGATGTCGGGAGGGAACACAACAGCGCTAAAGCCCTGTCCTTTTACTTCAAAGTAGAGACAGTTCTGCAAGGCCAGGCAAGCCCAAGAGCACCACTGGGGGCTGGGCTGAGGCCTCTGTTGTGCCTGAGGCACAGCTCAGCATATCCCTTTGCCCCACCCAGCTGCTTCTAGGGATCTTGACTTTCTCTCAAACCGGAGAGCGCAGCCTCTGCAGAATATCCATTTGTTTTTCTTCAACTGGGAACAGCAACTCTCCTGGCAAGGACTTCTGGGATAGGACTCAATATTTAAGATTGGGAACTGCTTTCCAAGACAAAGCCATACAAAGAGAAATGACTTGGCAGGAGAAATCTGGAGAAAATGATGTTGCCCAGCAAATTAAGAGGAAATTCTACCACATGGTAAAGTAATTCAGCCAGGAAAATAATAAAGTTGTTCTCTGGGAACCCTGCTTTCGGGACATGCAGTGTCTCCTGCAGAGTGATCAGGCATACCTTCTGCCTTGTAGTAAACACCAGCCACGACTTCACTGGTGGCATGTGTGCTTGTGAACTGTCAACCTAAATGTCAGTGTCTGTGTGCTTGTCTTTCAGTCAGCTTCTTATGCTGAGTTTTTTCTCCTAAAAAGCAAGTATTCAGCTGTAACACCCGAGTAAGTGTGCACAAAAGCAGCTCCTAACATCCCAGCCAGAAAATCATCAGCTGATTCTGTAATCTATAGTATTTCTTAGGTTTTAATGACCACGAAGGGCCCATCATCTGTGTTGAGGACTGTACACACAGCTAGATTCAAAGGCAGTTACCATGTGCATGAAGTTACACCCAGGCAGTGTTGCCTGACCACCTGGGTCTCTACACTCTAAGCTGTGGGTTGACAACTACGAAACATCTAATAATACCACAAAAGTCATGCCAGTGCCTGAAGATCAGGTCAGTTCTAATATAAATATGAGGACATCAGGTACAAATTGTGATGCATATTTTGCAGCGAGTTCTGGGAGGGAAGTCTCATTTTTTCACTTTATCCAGCTTGCTTAGTTATTAAAGAATGGAACGTGGAAGCACTTGGTGATGTAAACTGTATACAACATGCACATTTATTTTATACACTATTAAGTAATTAATTATATGCCCACTTTCAGTAATTCCTCCTGCATGATAGGCAGGCATGTATTGCCTAAGGGGAGGTTGGGTTCCCGCTGCCTGGCAAGGCACACGGTAGCGTGGCGTGGCTGGCTTGCTTTTCCTTGTTAGGGAGGAAGTTGTATGAGGGATGAACCTGACAGATGAGCCCTGTGGGAACCCTCAAGCTATTGGGATGCGCGATGTTGGAACTGGACATCTGGGCTGTGATACTAATGAAGCCAAGAGACTCCTCACAGTAAGGTGTCACTTACCAGTGGGTGCCAGTGTGGCCCCTTGGCCTGCCCCATGCATTTCTAGCTCTGCTTAGGAAAGCATATTGATTTGTCATCTTCCCAGGGAATCCCAGCTTCTAGAACAGCATGAGAGACACCCAAAGGGTGCCCATGCTCTGTGGTTTTTGTTTTTTTTTTTTCTGCAGAGGGGTCCAGACAGAGGGTCCTGCTGGCATGAAAGCCTTCTATAAATAAGATGCTAATTGAAGGAGCAGGTGGAGGGGAGGAGGGACTGTGACTCCTGCCTCCTACTCCTGTGGGTAGCAATTGAAAATGAAGAAAGACTTCTAAGAAGGACACTAGGGTTTGGACAAGCCCAGTATTCAGACTCACGCAAGAGCTTGCTGCCGCTAGGTATATTGCATGTCCCGGATGGTGCTCTCTGGTCCCAGGACAGTCTAACTTTTCAGAAATGGCTCCATTCTTACAGTTCTCATATCCCTTTGCGCTAAAATGTCTTCTCATGTGAAAAAGTTAGGCATCAGCATCAGTAGAGAGAGGAAATTCCACCTTTGGGTTGAAGAATTTGGGGGTATCTCATACATCAAGCCATTAGAGTTGGGCTTTCCATTTCCGTTTGTTGGCTAAGAGATTCTTTCCTTAAGTGGGTCATCATCCAGCAGAATTCCTTTGATATTTGTGTCAGGAGAAGAAAATTGGAGTTTGTGACTGACAGAGACACAGCTAAACTGAACTCTGAGAGATGGAGAGTTCTGTAACCTTGCTGTGGAGTTGGGCATGGGGTATGGGACGCAAAGCTTTTCTGTTTCACATAATTTGTGACAGTTTTTCTCAGCTTCTGGGAGCTTCATTTCAGGGGTTCCTTTAACTGTGGCAGTTCAATTAGCTCCCGAAGAAAAACTCCCAAAGTAGTAGAGGGTGTAGAGAAAGTCGAAGTTAGAGACGCAGGGGAAGTGAGCTGTGTGGCTGAAGGTAACTGCACTGAGGGCCTGAGGGCCCACGTTAGAGTTTGAGCTCTTCTCAGAGACCCTGGAAAAGTCCTTCTCCTTGTGTGAGGCTGAGGTTCCCTAAGGAGATAAGGGGGACCCTTCATGGTAGCTGCCTTCTCCATCAGCACCCACATTACTTCCCCTATCTGGTAGGATAGCGAGGAAAAGTCTGGCAAACTAGAAAGAACTTTCAGGATTGGACGTAGCTTGCCTACGTATGTGCGTGTGAATATGTGTAAGTCGTTTCCATTTTAACTTTCCATTCTGTCTGGCAATGGGGTAGATGGGAGGTAAGCATAGCAGAGAAGAGAGATTGCCCACGATGCTTAGGACATTCGTGGCAGGGTGGACTGTGTCCTGGGTTGGATGTTGTATTATTCGGCTTCAGTCAGTTGGTTGTACTTTTTGAGTGAGCATCTCAGGGAGAGAGATCTTCAGTTTTTTAAGTTTACTTTTTGAAAGGGGAACTTGTACATGAAAATCCTGGATAAAAGAATCAGTCTCTATATGGCAAAAAATAAAATCAATGGATTTTGCAATGATCATTATAAGACTAAGTCACAGTCTTTGGATGCAGTTTAAAAAATTGTTTTCCTCTCCCACTGCAAAGAAACTATCGGATTCCAACACTACTGTATTAGGCCAAGTTCACTCACTATGGCTTTCAGGCAATGGACAATTAAAGCATTGAATAACCTCCCACTGGTATTGCTTAAAATTGCATTGCTGACCTTGGAAACTGCAGCAGTATAAATTAAACAACAGGCCAAATGTAAAGACAATGTATTGGGTTTCTGCGAACAAAGGCCCTCAGATTTTCTTGCCAAGTTCAAGACCAGTGAAGGCTGAGAATCAGTTCCCAAGAAACATCTCTTTTTTAAGCGAGCAAGTGAGTGAGAAAGAGAGTGAGAGCGAGAAAGAGAGTGAGAGCGAGAGAGAGAGAGGGAGAAAGAGAGAGAGAGAGAGAGAGAGAGAGAGAGAGAGAGAGAGATCTGTGTTTTATAAAAAAAAAACCTGTGAATTTATATATACTTCTAGAGTTTTCTTTCTATTCAGAGAACTTGGAACCACAAATGTTAAGCCTACACCAATTTCTTAGCCCTTATATCTTTAAATTCATTTTATTCCTAAGCTTTCTGTAGTTTTCTACCATCATTTGGACCTCCAGAGAGGTTGTGTTAGTTTCTATTACTTAATGCAATGCCTGAGATATTGATGTATAAAGAGGAAAGGTGAGTGGGGCTTACAGTTTCAGAGGGTGCTGTCTATGATCTGTCACCCAGTGGCTTCAGGGCTGTGGCGAAGCAGCACCTTATGGTGGGGAGGGACCAAATGGTGGAGCAGAATGTCACACCTCACAGCCAAGAAGGAAGAGGAAGAGGAGGCCTATGGCTTCAAACTCCCCTGCAGAGTCGTGGTGCGTGACCTAATCATCCCTCAAACCCACAACTGTCCCCTATCTCCCAATTAACATTATGCTCAGGACCAAGGATTTGGGGGACATTTGAGATGTGAACTATCAACAGAAGTGTGTGTGTGGGAGGTGAACAGTGATGCTGTGAACTTGTCTGTAGGTTGAGGTGGACCTTAGCCTCAAAGAACTTTCAGTTTTACAGGCTATGGTATGGCATTTTTCCATTTTTTTTTTTTTTTTGTGGGAGTGGTGGTGATGCTTGTTTCTGATTAAACAAATGCCAAAAGCCTTAAGCAGCAACCTCTACTCATGTTGATCTAAACTCTTGACAGTCTTTTTCAAAAATTTATTTCTGCCAGGTCATTAATTAATTTTCACTTGGCCTTCTCTTTTGCTCTTGCTTCTGAGAGATACTCAAAGTTCTTGGTCCTCACCATCAACACCAGGGAAGTAAGATGGCGAAGGGCTGGAAGAGGTTGGCTTCTCTATCTGGTTCTTGCTGGGTTCTGATTTGTGATGGGCCATCACTGGCTCCTGGCTAGCCTGACTTTCTCCATCATCATTTGCAGCCAAACATTGTCCTGTGGTAAATGAAATCATTGTCTTCATTACACGAGAAAGTAGGAAGTTTACACGTTGGAAATGTAGCCTCTCTATGCGCAAAGTGCCACAGATTGTCTGTCTCTGTACTTTATACTATCTTGCAATTTTAGCTTGCATTTTTGCTGATGAAGGCTTTGCCCCTACCATCTTGTAACTGACAGTGTTCAAAATGTTCTCATTTCAGCAGTTAGGGAACACTGTTCATCACCTTCTGAGAATTAAATCAGATGAGGAGCTGAAGCTTTGTTCCAACCTTAGAAAGAGGCCAGAGGGAAAATGCGACCGAAGAAGCCATCTGTAATACATCTTGCCATCCACCTATGGAACTGGTCACAGGCTGCCCATAAAACCCCAGTTAGTGGCAGCTACCTTGGAGGGAAGGACTCTTGACCTTGGGAACATTTCTGAGTATTTGCTTTGGGGCAAATGAAAGCCAAAGCATCGTGTGCATTTTCCATATGCCTCCGTCTGCAGCTCCACAGCCAAGTCTGAGGGTGGTGCCTGGGTCTTGTCTATGATAAGGACTCTGACAGCGGCTATGAATCATTGGGAGGTTAGGAAAGAGTGATTGCAAGAGACACTAGCAGTTGTTTTTCTTCCTTTTGGAGACCACACAGAATCAGATACCAGTAGCCCAGCCTGTTCTATTTTGGGTGGGGGCCAGCCTCATACCCCTCTGTTTACTTCAAGTCCCATCTGCTCACTGCAGTGTGTGCTCTGCCCCTTCACCCTGACAGTGCTGCTTTGCTTTTTAAAATACATGACATCCTGCCATTGGATACAGTCATCATGGTTATTTTGCATTCCAGACTATTTGATGTCACTGTTGGTATAAGCAACATCCTCTTGTCTTCAGAATAAACGTTCAGTCTGTGGTGGATTAATCAACAGTCATCTCGGAATGTCCACTGATCTGAGTCACTGTGGTTCTAGGTGTTTAAGGCCCACCCGAGGAGAGTTGCCAACAGCATGAAAGGGGAACTGGAGGGAGGATTGCACGCTGTTGATTTTCCTGGAGAAGCTTGCTACAGCTGTTTTTCCTGATATGAACTTGGCTGTTCTTGGAGTCTGAGGAACTCGGGTCCTTGCTGTCACTTAGGATGGCTGCTGTTCTCTTCTGGGGAGCTCTCATCTTGACCTTGAGCATTGTTTCCTGGCTCCAGTGCCGATCCCTCCGCCTGCTGGCACAGATCCTACATCCTGCTGGTGCAGACCTTGGAGCTTCTACCACTGACCACTGGGCCTTCCCAGTGAAGATCCTTGATAGGGATTTGCATGAGCCATTGCCGTGGGCTCTAGGCCTCCAGCCGGACCTTTCCAGGACAATGCTGTGGGACCTGGGGCCTCGCCTGGATTCTTTAGATCTCCATCATACAGATGGATTTCTTGCACTCCTGCATTTGACTTTTTGGGTAAATGTTGCAAAACAATCCTATACATTATGTGTCCTGTATTAAATCTATTCCCTTGCAAACCCTGTCTGCAGCACAGTCTTTCTTGGGGGCTCTGAGCCTGAAGTGTGGAAACTGGCAATGGAGAGGGTGTCTCAGTGAGATTTGAAGATGATGCTGGGAAATCATCCTTTGAAACTCTGACTCACTGAGATCTTATTTAGACTCTCTTTCTAGACTTTTATCTTTGGCTTGTAATTATCAAAACTTTCTTGTGTCTTATTAGTAGTAATCAACACCGCTGAAATTCACACATATGATATCAGAAATTATCAACAATATATTAAAATGAATCCTAATATCAAAGAAGAAAAATCCAAGAGAAATAGCAGAGAAAAGTGACTTAAAAATATCTGAAATACTTTGATTTGATTTTTTTATCTTTGGCTGAAGGTAACAGTGCTGCCTCAAATTTGGGAAACCATTGGTGGAGAATTCAAACAAAACAAAACAGAAGGGCTGGCCAGATAGCTCAGCAGACTAAATGCCGCAGATGCAGGGACCAGGGTTCGATCCCCAGTGTGCCTTGCCGGCCATTCCCCTGGGGCCTGCTGAGATGGCGACTGAGATTGAGCATGGTGGCACGTGCCTGTAATCCCAGTGCTTGGGAGGCTGAAAACAGGAGAATCTCTATGAGTCCGATCTGTGTAGTAAGACCCTGTAAACCCTGTACTAAATACGTAAAAAAGAAAAATTTAAAAAATTAAAAAAAAAAACCCAGAAAGAAGGGGGCTAAAAGTGTTCATTAACTCTGCTACCCTCTAAGAGTAAAATACCATTTTGAAACCTGATACCTATCTCTACGATGTCCAAGTTCCTGTCTTGGATCTTTGTAATAGGCTGGCTGATTACGGAGATAATAATGAATATAATTGAAAATCACTGTTGGATCCTTTGAAATTTACTGCCAAATAATGTTTTTTGGAAGAATGGCAAAGGGGGGAAAAACCCTATTTAAACAATGCTTTAAATAATCAGAATTAACAGTTACCATGTTCGATTTACCTGGAGAAATTTATAGTGTTTATAAAACAGTATATTAACTCAAGAAAGCCCTCTAATCTCCACCCGCAGTAGATGTCACAAGGGTAGTCGTTGTCCTAATTACTTAATTTCTGACTGCTGTTGACTGAAATTTATTTTTGATTCTTGAGTATGTGCTCAGAACAAAATACCCAAATTTGTTGGTTATTGTCGACCCACTTTGCTTGTGCCTTTAGAAGTGAGCCACTAAGAAGTGGTTCTTTAGCGGAAACAATGTGAGGAGGCTCCACTTTTCATTTTAGGATGGGATTTCTGCCATAAATTAATAGTCTCCGGAACTGGTACAGAGCTACAATGACAGCTTTCTGGTTTTGATTATAAGGCAGAATGATTTCTGGTTTTCCATATTATTTGCATTGTGAATGGGATTCCGTTTATTCTCATTTAGATGCTGTGATCAGGTGAGAGAAATCTGACCCTGTTCCAGCAAAGCCCGATATCGTGACTAGAATACAAATTAATTTTCATTCCTTAAATATGGCTGTGAGAATTTGAGAAAACATCCAAGAGACCCTACACACGTCCACCGGAGCTGCTGGATGCTGCTTGGAGTCTTGTAGGAACTGTCTCCACACCTCTCTGCCAAGGTGCTTTCTTTACCCTGAGGGAGGTGAATTTTCATGTTCAGAGTATTAATAAAAATTGAGCTCAAAGAGGCAGAATGGTCGGAGAGAACGCTGAGGTCATGACTCTGCTCAGAACTCTGAGGGGATGGACTGCTGGTTGAGCGAGAGGCACTATAGCCCCTCAATTTCAGGGGGCAGAGGTGTGAGGAGTGAGGAGAGCTGGAGTGGTGAGTTCTAGCCTCGCCTTAATATAGGACTGGGAACATCACTGAAGTGTCTTTTTAAAAATTTTCCTTTCAGGAACATGGTATAGCAATAGTCTATATACAAAACGACAAAGCTGATCAAAAAGTTTGGAAAGGACTTTTTCAGGAAAAAAGAGAGCGGGGAGAGAGAGAGAGAGAGAGAGAGAGAGAGAGAGAGAGAGAGAGAGAGAGAGA
>NW_004524753.1:44196-48773 GCF_000260255.1 Octodon degus | reverse complement strand
GAGAGAGAGAGAGAGAGAGAGAGAGAGAGAGAGAGAGAGAGAGAGAGAGACTGAATGATGATGAAACATGGCCCAGGGATAAACTTGGACTTTTTCAGGATAGAGTGAAAGCTCTTATTTCATTATTATGATTTATACTTTCAATTAGTGCCTCTCCCAAGTCCCTGGCATTTCCTATGTAGAAATATTTTTCTATACCAGCTTGGCTCTATGTTATACACTAATTCCTCTAGCACGTGACCATCCTAAAAATATTTGAAACAGCTGTTAGAAGCTCTTAAGCATTCTTCTCTCCAGCCTGAGTAACTTAAGTCTGGAGTTTCAAGGCCGTGTATGAGAGCTCGTGTTGTCCTAGGCTGCCCCAGCAAGAGAGTTTCAATGCATCAGGTCTGTTCTAACGGTTGGATACTGGGTGCAGAACACCATGCTCCACTCATGGTCTGCCCATGTGGAATCCTGTATGAACTGTCCTTCCATTTATTCAGCCTACCATGGCACTTTAAAGACAGCTGAAGTCTAATCAGTTATTTTTGGAGACCACATCAGATTACTGGCTCATTTTGGACTTGGAGTCTATTAAAATGACAAGTCTTTTTCACACATGCTCTTGCTAAGCCACCGTGTGTGCATTGAACTATATATAGTTATCTGTGGAGTGCTTATTATGGGCAAGGCAACGTGCTAAATGCTTTGCATCTTTTGCATCTCATTGAATTCTCACATCAACCCAGGGATGCAGAAAGTAGCCTTAGTTCCCTATTCTGGATAAGCGGAGGCTCAAGCAAGTAGAGACTTGCCTAAAAAGGTCTGACTCACACAGGCTTTCCTGAACGTAGTCATTCTGTCCTTTGTACTGATGTGCTTTTTGCTGACCTTGATCAAAAAGGGGCTATAGAGGACCCAATATCAAAGAGCAGAACTATTAAATGTAACTTTGGTTAGACTTGCTCATCTTTTTAGGTTGTTGAGATCTTTTTGGATCCTGATGTTGCCCCATAGATACTAGCCACTCCCTTAAACCTCATACCAAAGTGGATTTCTGCAGCCATTATCACTATTCTCTTGAACATCATTGCTTTAAGCACAGAGCCAAACCAAGAACAGAGCTGCCTGACCACTCTAGAGCTTCCACAAGTGGCTCAGATGGCTACTCTTACAAATTACAGATCTTGGTTTTGGGACTCTGTTTCCATTTTCCCTCCGTCATCCAGGATGCCAAAGCCCTTGCTGAAACTCAAGGCAGAATTCCTAAAGCATTCATCTCTTGAGTTTAGTATCGTTGCCTCGGGGAGCAAAAGGAGCCAGCCATCAGATCTGTTCATAGTGAGCTTATGTTGGTTTGATCTGATCCTCTTCTTCCATGTTAACTGGGCATAGACCAGCCCTAGCTCTCCATTCTAGACTCTGGTCTAGAACTGATAAAGGCCACCTATTTTTGGCTTAAGCATTGATCTTATCCTTTTGAACATTTATTTCATACATGGCTATGTTTTTTTTTTTTTTTGCAAATTTTTTATTTTTCAAAATTCTTGAAAGATAGGTACAGTGGTTGGGTACCCTCATGAAAAGGTCTTTTTTTGGTGTGTCTTGGAAGGGTTTTTTTTAATGCCTTTAGTACAGGGTCTACAGGGTCTCACTACATGGATCAGACTGTTTTCAGCCTCCCAAGTGCTAGAATTATAGGCGTGAGCCACCACGCCCAGTCTTAGTCGCAGTCTCGGTGCACCCTGGAGGCAGGGCTGGCATGGCATGGGTGCTGGAGATCAAACCCTGGTCCCTGCATTCTGCCTAAGCAGGTGCTTTAGTCCTCTGAGTTATCTGGTTGGACCTTCGAAGGTATTTTTGAATAAGAAGATTTGAAGATATGGAGTGCATATTACCCTATTCATGGAAATATTGGGGCTAAAAATAATTTAAACTTACAAACAAGACTAATAAGATTGAGTTAAGTCAGTCTGTAGTGTGCTTTATTTGAAGATCAACGTTTTAATTCATTTCTTTTGAAATGATTAGATACTTGGTCTTATCAGTAAGACCAACTATATCATTATTTCCCAGCTTTGGATCTCCTAAAAACTGGTATTCTAAGGTTCTTAGAAACCCTTCTGATACTGTGAGATTTGCCTAAAAAGGCAATATGAGACATATTACTAGTATCTGTGGAAAACAACAGATTAGAAGGCAAATATTGGCAAGTTTTAATATACAGTATAATTCAAGATTGGAGTGGAACAGCTTCAATTTTTATACCATGAATTGCTTAAACAATAATAGCTCTTTTGATTTTTTCTATTATATTCTTACACCAGTTTGATAAAATAAGTTAAACTATCCCAACAGAAAATATCCCCCTTTTCAGCCAGAGCCCAGGTCCAGCATGTGAGTGAGATCTTCCACTTTCACACCCACTCCCCGGATCCCTTTTCCAGTCAGAGCACAGGCCTGGCATGTATGTGGGACCTTGTGCCTGCTTGCCTGCTCCCTGGATCCCTTTTCCAGCCTGAACCCAGGCCTGGTTTGTGTATGGGACCTTCCACATACTGTTGCCAGATCCCTTTCCATCCAGAGGCCAGGCCCAGAGTGCTGCAGCAGGAAGAAGCTGAGCACAGCAGCCAGACCCAAGCCAGGCACATCTGAAGGAGTTCGAATTTGGTAGATCCAGACCCGGTAAGCTAAGGCATCTTACTAGACCCCGATCTCTGAGAGTGTCCTCTCTCTCTTTTGATTGAGAGAGGGTAAAACAGATAACCAGGGTGAACTAGTCTGCCTGGAAGACCCCAGGTATGTCAGGGGAGGTGATCAGACAGAACTTAGGGGAACTAATTTAAATACAAATTCCCAATTTAATATCTGCTTAGCTACACAGACATAATGTTGGCTCTTATGGTCTAAAATACAAACTCATTAGTTACAAAAGCTTGTCAACTGCTAAATATCACTACCCATTATTAGCATTCCTAATTGTAGTTCTGTAAATATAAAACTATAACAGCCTTAGTCACATAATCTCTCTTGGGTAAGAATATTGGTAGATGCTAAGGTACACTGAAGATAGCAATGTGTAATAATAAAACCATACTTGAAATACCTGTCATTTTGGTTTTCTAAATACATACTGCTTCTCATGTCATACCAATTATTTCTATACACTCTTTAAAGTATTTTTTAAATAAAAGGTAATAAAAGAAAACAAGAGACAAGGAAAAAAAAAGTCATAGGATTGTCCTGCTACAGTGTTGTATAAAGTTTGATTTCTAAATTTCTCTGTAAAAATGTGTACATTTTTTCACATTCTATAGGGATTTCAATTTTAAGATATCCATGATTGCTGGAAAATAGCAGTTGCATGTTATGTCTAAGGCATTTGATATTCAGACAGATAATGATGTTAAGCTCAACTGCCTTTGTTACAGGGTAATGATATCAACAAGCTTCTCTTCTGGATATTTAACAACTAAAATTTGCACACCAAAACTTAGATAAGTAGAGGGGCTCCTAGTACAGCCAATATTTTGGCCCTAGCACTTCAAGATCAATGAGGACTCAGAGTATAAGAGAACCTGTGTTGTGACATCCTATAACTCAGAGGTTCCACAAATTTCCTGATCAAGGAGATTATGGGGCCACAGAGGAAAGTGATTGACAATATATAGTATACCTAAGGAAAGTCACCTAGAGAGAAAGAAATTATCTCAGGCTTTCACAGAGAGCAAATTGTTCAAGCAGTGACTGTGACTTATCCAGGTGGCTGATACTGACAAAAGATCTACAAAGGTGCTATACATGGTTTCAGGGTAAATCCTGAGGTGATTTGACTGACTTTGTCAGATAGAAAAGTTACATGTTAGTTCTATAAGTCTTGCTTTAACTTGTTCTTTTTTATGATTTATTTTCATTAATTTTATTGAGAAACAAATAGCAATGAGACAGTTTCAAAACAGGTTAGTAGAAGAGTTACAATAATTAATACATTGCATGTTGTTGTCTTCATAGTAGTTATTCATAGTACAAGATGCAGACATGATATCCTGTTGAAACATCGTGTGTGGGAGAGCTGCTTTAACTTGGTCTTAACCTTCCAGGAGCAAAGTGTAACCACGAGGTATAAAAAGTAAAGCTATATTAATATGCTGAGCTGTAAAAGGCTCAAGTCAACAACTTCAGACATTTGCCAGTTGTGCTGATAACTTACTACTATTATGGACTACTGGACTATATTGGGTTATTTTTCTGAATTCGAGTACCTACAATCTTTAGACTAGTTTCAAGTATGAAAAGGTCCTTTGAAGACTTCTCCACATACAGCTTCTCTAACTGCAGTGGAACACCCATCTCTGAAAAAACAAAACAAAAAGGGGGATATGGTGGGAGCCACAAAGCTAGGAAACTGATCAAATATATGTAGGTGGGACTTGGCCCAGTGCCTAAAGCAAGCAAGCTACCTCACCCCTGAT
The DNA here is from genome assembly GCF_000260255.1 of Octodon degus. Classification (NCBI taxonomy): domain Eukaryota; kingdom Metazoa; phylum Chordata; class Mammalia; order Rodentia; family Octodontidae; genus Octodon; species Octodon degus. The sequence goes on along the minus strand of NW_004524753.1, from coordinate 44,319 downwards.
ATGAATATCCTGTCTGCTTAAGGCTAGATACCAGCTGCCAGGCAACCTCGTGTCATGCGTTACTAACTTTACAAAAGTGTAAATAAATGACAGTTTTGATGTGGAAAAAAAAAGGGAAGGAAA
>NW_004524753.1:4630-12430 GCF_000260255.1 Octodon degus | reverse complement strand
TGCACTCTGGGTTGAATGAGGATCCGTGGGCCCTGGGTGGTCTCACTCACATGCCAGGCCTGTGCTTTGGGTCTATTCAAGATCCTGTGGGCCCCGGGTCGTCTCACTCACTTACAAGACCTGGGCTTTGGGTCTGTTGAGAGTCCGTGGGCCCGGGTTGTCTCCAAAAATCTTGAGAGATAAAGTGAGAAAGAGCCAAACATGAACTGGTCCCACCTTGTAAGATTCCACTGTATGAAATGCCTAGCACAGGCAAAGCCAGAGACACAAGGCAGAGGTTGCTTTGTAGAGACCGCAGAGGGGAAAGGTGGGAATGCCTGTTTACTGGTGTCTTTGTTACTTTTCTCCCATTGCTGGAACAAAGTACCTGCTACCCAAAATTAAGGAAGGAGAGGTTTATTTAGCTCACAGTTTGTGGAGGTTTCAGTCCATACTCAGCTGGCTCCAAGGCAGAGTGGCACATGGCAAAGGGCAGCAGTTCATGATAGTGGAAAACAGCAAAAAGCAAGGGAAAAGCAGTGGCTGCAGCTGCAGAGAGAAAACAGGCCTTTCTCCGTTCCTTATACTGTATCCAAGCTGTCTTCCTTGGGGCAGGTATAGCACTCACACCCACAATCCCAGCATTAGATCATGAATTAATCACCACCTCTAGAAGTCTGCCCCACGGCTACATGAAGCTTTGGGGGGACAACTAGACACAAACTATAACAAGTGGTTTCATGGCTTCTTTTTGGAGTGATAAGAATATTCTGGATTAAGACAGTCACAATGGTCATACAACTTGTGGGTTTACTAAAAACCACTGAAATATGTGCTTTGAAACAGTTCAAAATGGTGAATTTTATGTGATGTGGATTTTGTCTCAATATTTAAAAAACAAAGTAAAGCTCAAATGTCTCGAAGATTTCTTGGGGCTCTGACTATGATTTAAAGAAATCTTTCTAATGCACAGTAAATGTTCAATAAATATGTGGCCAACTGAAGTGGAAGAAACAAAGTGTGTCTCTGTAGGGTGGAGCCAATCTCCTCCTTGAGTAGCTGTGTGGTCAGATGACATCTGCCAGATCCTTGCATTGTGTGGCTCTGGGACAGTGACTCCTGTACAGGAATCTACTTCAGGCGTGACATGGGCATAACAACTCACCCTTCACTGCAACAAAAAAGTTGTACATGTATTTATTATAAATTTCACAGGTATAAATGGTGTGTAGCTCAATTTAAAATATGTAACATTTTTAAAGACTTCTCCAAATACAGCTTCTCTAACAGCAATGGAGCACCCATCTCTGACAAAGCAAAACAAAAAAGGAGGATATAAATAAAAGGCCATTTTGTGTATATAGATAGATAGATAGATAGATAGATAGATAGATAGATAGATAGCTACTTTCTCTTAGTTCAATGAGAAGAATGATTTGCACTAATATTATTTAGACAAGATATGTCTGTATCTTGTCTTGTGAATAACTATTATGAAGACAATATACAATGCATCAATTATTGTAACTGTCCTACTAACCTGTCTTGAAACTGTTTCATTGCCATTTTTCTCATTAAAATGAATAAAAACTTTAAAAAAATATGTAACATTTTCCACTGTAAATCCCAGTTAGGCAATTGATGTTCACAGAATGCTTTTGATGGTTTTTGCTGAACTCTTGTATTTACAGCCAAGCTATGGTTGCAACTGAACTATGGTGTAGCAAATGAAGTCGCATATCAGCCTCTGTTTCCAATAAATTTATTGTCATTACCCTGCTATGTAATCCACTAAGTTATTTCTGACTCAAGTAAAATTATAATGATTAAACTGAAACCTCTTTCTGCTTTGGCACTGTGCATGACCAAATTTTGCTTATTTGGCAATGCTTTGAACTATTCCTCTGCTGAATTGGATCATAATTTTTTAAAATCCTGGAGAAATATTTCTACTTTTTTTTTTTTTTTTTTTGGTGTGTGCTAGTCACAGTGTAATGGTTACAGCGCGACAACTTCGAAGTTTAATTTTCGTCATGGACATCTTGTCTCTCATCTTCTTCAGTCTAGCAGCCAACAAAATAATAAGTCCGGCCCTGAGTTATCTCATTTGCTGAGATTCATGGCTGATCAGAAACTACTGATAAAAAAAAAAAAGGAAACTACTGATATCACTGACTATGGAGTAGTGGGAGGAAAATCAGCTCAGCAGTGTAAGGCCTTTCCACATTGTAGAGACAGTATAGATGCAAATCACCCAAAGAACAGATAATGGTAAAATAACTATGCAGTGGATGAGTTCAGATTATTTATTACTTCTCTTTTTAATGAAATATATTTAATTTTAACTTCACATGGTTTAATTTTTAATAACAGCCACGTTTTTAACAACAGCTGGTAACGTTCCTATAAATTTACCATGGGCTTTTACTTACCATGCTGGCTTTGGCACACCAGGGGATGGAACTATAATTAGTAGTTTATCATACTTTTATTAGTTCAGCTCTCATCAGAAACTTCATAAATATGCTCTCATGCAGGTTTCAACATTCTTTTAATTGCAAATTCTCCAGTGTTTCTTAATCATTAACCTGTGGAATATTTTTTCCTTGAGTTATTCCACTTTTGTGTGTGTGTGTGGTTGGCTCAGCCCACCCTGGGAGCAGGGCTGGTGCAGCATGTGGTACAGGGGAATGAGGAGCATATAGTGTCCAGCTATTGTATTAACTTAGCAGGTCATCATTTTGAAGGCACTGCTAATCCATTCATGGAGGTTGGGTTGCAAGTAGATGGCATCCACAAGAGTCTCGACCCCTCCTGCACTTTCCAGCTGCCCAGGTTCTCATGCAGAGAGGAGAACCACACTCTAGCAGATCTGTTACTCATCAGGGTTCTCTGCTCACTTCTTAGGTACTTTGGGGTCAATCACGTGTGCCCAATATACAAACTTGATCATTACGTTGGTTGTCCAAGCAGGATTTGGTTCCAGATCATATGGATCACCTTGGGACAGTCACATCCTTATTCAGAAGGCCTCTTTGTCCATACTGTGAGCATGGCATGTGCGAGGCCATGGGTAAAATCCTTTCTGATTTCACCATCCTCCACTTGCAAGGCCTGGCTTCACCTTGCAGTGAAACTCTTTATACTTGAATCTTTGTTTCTAGGTCTCCTAGAAAACCTAAATACAGTTTCTGTTTCCCTTCTTAGACTCCAGCTAGTACTCCTCAACTCAGATGCAGACCTTCCCTTCTCATCCCAGGAAGAGAAGACCTGCAGGGCCACAGTTCCTTAGAATGGTCCCAAAAATGAAGCTCTGGGGAAGACAACATAAATCAAGAACCTGTGTGGGAATCCCCATTGTTAACCATACTTGGCATCATTCAATAGCTTCACCAGATTGAATCCAGCCTGTTGGGGGTTGAGATTTTTTTTTTTTAGGTTCAGCAATTCATTCTTTTTTTTTTTTTTTATTTGGCTGAACCGGGGATTGAACTCAAGCCTTTGTGCTTGCCAAGGAAGCGCTTATTCCACTGAGTTATCTCCCCAGTCTGAGTCATTCTTATAGTAGGTAACTTCTAAATTTTATCTCTTCTCTCAGGCTTACACATACCCATTCTAATTCCTGGCATATGTAGCCAAGGAGGGAGGTCCAAAGAGGTATTCCAGGAGGGTTTCTCAATGCTATATGGGACTATACATGAGTTTACAACACCACACAAAAGTATTGGAAGAGACTTTATATTCAGTAGTTCAAAACAATGATTAGGGCTGGGGAGATAGCTCATTGGCATAAGCACCTGCCTGGCAAGCACAAGGTCTGGAGTTTGATTCCTGATACTGCATGCTGTGCCAGTCCAGGAACTGGGCATGGTGGCTCACACCTATAATCCCAGCACTAGGGAGGCTGAGACAGGAGGATCACTATGAGTCCCTGCATAGTGAGACCCTGTATCAAAACAAAGAAGCAAAAATGCCCAATCATTAAAGTCATCTTCATGAGAAGAAAAAGCCCCAGTATTTGTTGTCCTTCACTGAATTTGTTTCATTTCTTACTGTATCTGTTTTTTTTCTGTGACATCTATGCACTGAGTTGCACAACTATCAGATTCACAGTCTATCACGAAAGTGCAATGGTGACCAATGCCCAAGCCCTGCAATGTCAAAGCCTTGGGAGGAGGCACAAGGATGGTTTTGATGCTGATAGTCTCAGTAGAATTCAGCCTGCTCTTGGGTCTTCAACCCACAGTGGCACTAGAAATCAAGAAGGTACTAGTAACTGCATGGTCATGAGTCCTTGGAGATTCAGGAAATGAAGATGCGAAAAGACAAAAAATCCCAAGGTGTCCATGGCCAAAGGAATCCTCCAGGAAATAGGAAACAGGAAGCAGGCTTAGTGCGAGGAACCCAGCAGTGTTCCTGGAGCGCGTGTTCAGCACAGGGAGAGGCTGAGGGAGAGAGAGACCTTGGCTCACGTAGCTAATTACAAGCAGAAGGAAGAGAAAAATAACATGATTAGCATGTTTCTCTCCTTTCCTTGATGATGATGACGGAGCAGGCAATCTGCTGTTTGTGCAGAGGGGCTCTGGGAAGGAGTGCAAGAGCGTCTGTTCTGAGAAACTGCTGTTCAAAATGGCAGGAAATTCAGAAAGCCGAGAGGAACCTCCGTCATGAGGAGAGCCGAGAGACGCGTCACGAGAACGCTTGGGTCTTGGCAAATTTGAGTCTGGGAACTTGCCCTAGGGGACCTGGGAGGGATGGATCCTCTTCCTTTCAGAGCTAAGGCAGTAGTGCTGGGCCCTGCTGTGACACCTTCTATAAGGACAGACATGCCACCTACTTCTTCAACTGACCGTTTTCACCTTTACCTACCAGGGCTCTTTATTGGTAGCAAATCTTCCTGGCAAGAGGCTGAGTTCGACTATTCACTTCTATTCTTTGCTCAGCGGTAGCAGTAACTACAGCTGTCCCCTGTAACCTCTGAGAATATGTCCCAGATCTCCCAGTGGATGCCAAATACAATCTATACTATGTTTTCCATATATATATATATATATATATATATATATATATATATATATATTTATATTGATGATTAAGTTTAACTTGTAAATTAGGCATAAAGATTAACAATAATAAATAATAATGAAATAGCACAATTTTCATCAACATGCTATAATAAAATTGCCGATATTGCTACTCTAGTGTTTCGGGACCAGTAGTAAATGAAGGTAAGGACTATCTGAACATGATAATTGTGCACCGTGATAGTTGATTTGTCAATCAAGAAGACCACTGAGTGATTAAGGTGGGCAGCATATACAGCATGGAAACGCTGGATGAAGGGGTGATTCACTTGCCAGGTAGGACAGAGTGCAACATGGTGCGATTTAATCCATGTATCATTGAAAACTTAGGGATTATTTCTGGGATTTCCTCTTTAATATTTCCTGACTTAAATGAAATCAAAGAAAGTGAAACTAAGCTAAGAGAGGACACTGTACCTTTGGTGGAAAATAAGGAAAGATAATGTCTGGAGTGGATGAAATCACTGTAGACTCTGAATTTTTAAAGGGCTCTCTGCATCTAGGGGAATCAAGAACTCATTCAATGGAGCCCGCAAAATAGCCTGGCAGTTGACCTGGCAGTCATTTCTAACCTTGGAACCCTCCCTCTCCTGAGGGAGCAGGCAGGAGCAGAGTCCCCTCATCACACACCTCTGGCAGCCTTTGGTATTTAGATTCATCATCCCAAAGCCCGATTGTCAGAGAGTTACGAGCTGGTCTCACTTCCAATGGTGTTTGTCTTCCAACTTACAAACACCTTACAAGTTTATTTGTAGAGCAGACTAGACTGTAAGTGTGCATGCGGGCAACGGCTGCTTTGGGATTCTCCTGTGCAGTAAGTCAATGCCTTTCTGACAGTAAAAGCCTCATCGTTACTCCTAGTTATGAATAACTGGCCCTTAGAGCTTGTACCTCTCCCTGGTGAGCAAACTAGTCTTGCAAGCAAGAACAGAATTAAACAATCTTCTCCCCAAAGGGGGTGGGTTTTAGTACCCTTAGTCACCTGGCAGGAAGGATACTTTTCTTTTCTTATAGTAAAATGAATGTAATAATAGAACCTTCTCCTAAGGGTGTGATCACATCCACTGCTAGCTGCCATTTTTTTCTTATCATTAGTGAAGCATATTTTCCTCAGGAATTCTGGGAGCGTGAGAGGGCGCTGGTCCTCGCCTGTGAGAGAGGGCGAGCGGGTGTGCGAATGTGGCTGAGCCGGAGGAAGGCTGATCTTTGCCACCGGGACACTCAGCTGGCTCCCTGGCAGCCGCTTCCCCTGGCTCAGCAGCTGTTCTCTGTACTCTGCGCTTCTGTCCACACACACCTGCCTCTCCTCCTCCCCCCACTACTCTAATCGAAGTTGTCAATTAGCTGACCGAAGTGGGGCCTGCAGCCCTGACACGGTGGCTTTGGATGGACATTTCCATTCGTTTTCAGCTCGCTTTTCTGCTAAGACAGTGTATTCTCAGGCTCCAGCTTGGGGTTTGTTTGCAGTGGTAAAGGCAAGATTCTTGGTCTCACTCACATACTTGGTTGAAGCCATAGCACCCATAGCAGGATCTGGATGGACAATATCTTACGTGCACAGCGCAACAGGCAAGAAAGGGCTGGGGCAGGATGACTTTGGTTTTATCGTTTGCCTTGTGAGACAGGCTTTCACTGAATTACCTTGCGATGCGTCTTAGTCTTTTGAAATGGAGGGTAAATGTTTTAACAGTCATCTTTAGAATGTTTATGTGTCCTGCGCTTTCATTGCAAGGCCCATTATTATCTGCCCGTGCTGATACCAGAGGTAAAAACATCCTCCATTGGGAATATGATCGCTGCCTTACAAGTCATACCGTGGGCGAGGTAAGGCGGTGAGCTACGGAGCAGATGAAGCCCAGCGCCCCGCCGCGGGACCTGTTCTGCTGCCCCGCCTTCCTACTGCAAGGGCTACGGCCTAGTCCAGGTATAACACATACACAGTAAAGTCTCCTAACAGTGAAGTGCAGAAAGCTTTAGTTGCCTGCTTCCTTTTCATCAGATGAGGATTTCTTTTTCTTTTCTTTTTCTTTTTTCCTTTTTGGAGGAAGCAGGGATTGAACTCAAGCCCTTGCGCTTGCCAAGGAAGCACTTATTCTATTGAGCCCATTTCCCCCGCGCAAATCAGGATTTCTTTGACTTCAGGCTTCCAAGGAGTCCAGATGCAAATATCAAGATCAGCCACAAACCACAGCAGTTGAGGCTTTCAGGATCAGAACTTTCCCCTGCCTTTCTGTTTCATTTGATATTTTTCTGTTTCCATTTTAATAGCCTATGGCATGTATCCTTTTTTGTGTGTGTGTTTTAGTACTGGGCCTACAGGGTCTCACGATGTAGATTGGATTAGTAGTGATCCGCCTGTGTTCAGCCTCCCAAGAGCTGGGATTACAGGTCACCACCACGCCCAGTCTCAATTGCCATCTCAGTACACCCCAGGGGTGGGGCTGGCAGGCATGGCAGGGATCAAACTCGGGCCGCTGCATCTGCCTAAGCAGGCACTTTAATCTGCTGAGCTATTTGGCTGGCCCTCCTTTTGTTTTATAACATGTCAATCATTTGAGGGTAAAAGAGAAGACACGTTAAGAAAGTCACATCAATCCATGAGCCATTTCAGTGTATTTACTAAGAAAAAGGACCTTAGAATTTTTCTTTTGTTCTAGATGTTTCTTGGGAAAGATCTGTTTAGAATAATGTTGCTAGATCAAATACAAGATACCTAATTAAATTTACATTTTATGTA
>NW_004524753.1:1967-2995 GCF_000260255.1 Octodon degus | reverse complement strand
AGCAGGTGTAGGTTACCAGGGAATCATGCACGCCACCTTCAAAGACTATAACCAGCACCTCAGCTAGACCAATATACATTGCTTAAGGCCAACTGAAGGATAAACAGAAGTCCTAGCCAGCTCTGTGCATAACAATACAAGGAAATGGGTCAGGCTCAGTCAAAATGGAGACAGTTGCTCTTCTTTCAAGGAGAGCTGCTCAGGTGGTCCTCCACACACGTCCGCTGTCCTTTTTGCATCTTCCACTCCTCAGGCTGACATCAGGCCTGGGCCATCCTTCCAGCACCTGCTCATGTACTGTAAGACATCCACATGCAGGACTTTGGGAGCTGTTCTGCATTTGTGTCCTGGGGTTCTGTAACTAGCAGATCCCACCTCCTTTCCCAGCCAGATTTGCTACTCCCTAGCCTCTTTTGAGTTTCCCAGGGGCCACTGAGCCACTCTTGACTGGGCCTACTTCTTCAGGATTAAAGCAACATACATTTGCCCCGTTTTCCCAAATCTTTGATGTAGAAATTTTTCAATTACAAATTTAACTTCCATTTTCCCAGTTGTCACCTTAACCTCAGTTACAGTCTTGTTGATTCTGTCTCTTTACTCCCAGCTCCACAGAGAAGTGGCAGATTCCTTCTGGCTTTCTTTCCAGCACAGGGCCTCCTCCTCTCCAGCACAGAGAGCTTGAAGCTCTGACCTAGCAATGATAAAATCAGCCTCTGATACAGATTGTTCTAGAAACATGTTTCTAAGCATGCTTACAATTAGCTGAAATACTGTGGGGAGCAGACCCTAAAGCTTCCACTGTGTGCTTATGGCACAAACCAGGTCTGACAAGGTGACAGTATGGCCTTGGAGAATGTTACGGTTATGAAACTAATCTGTTTAAATCTGTGTCCCAGATTTACTCTGGTAAAGGACATTAGGCTGCCTGTCAGATGCTCATATCCTTGCCCCTTGATGCTGCTTTTCAGGGGAAATGAAGTTCTGATTTTTCAGCAGCCATCAATCTAAGAGGCTGTAGGAGGGGTCTT
>NW_004524753.1:0-1297 GCF_000260255.1 Octodon degus | reverse complement strand
GAGATGAGTCTGCTCTGGCAGGAGGACACCTTCAGGTGGGGTGAGAACAGTCTTTGGGCCATGCTTTACCTGGGGCTGAGGCCCTGCAGGATAAAGGGATGTGGTGGGTGTCTGCAGGCTCCTTCCCCTTGGGATCCTCAGCACCAAGACACCATCTGGAAGTTCCTAAACACTCAGTGAATGTTGAATGAACACAAGGATGGGTAAGAATGCACATACAGGAAGTTTCTTTTGTTCAACTTCCATTGATTCATTAGTACATGTTTGCAGTGTATAATGATTACTGTCCTCGCGGGAAGTTCCTATGTGTGTGTGACACATCTTAATTCTTCTTCCATCCCTTGTCCTCCTCCAAGGAGCCATCTCATGGCCCCCTTCTTATTTACAAAATATCTATCCTTCCTGTGTCTTGTTATCTGTCTTTTATTTTGCTCTTTCCTTATATTTTGAGTTTCACATACGAGAGAAGCTGTATGATATTTAAGCCTGTGGGTCCGATTCACTTCCTTAAGCACTACGATGGCATGATGGTCCATTTTCCCTCCAGATGACTCAGGCTTATCTCTGCAAGGCGGAGCAGTCCTGCGCTGTGCGGCCGCCATGTGTACTTTACCCATTCGCCTGTTGGTGGACGGATGAGTAGGCCACTTTCAAGCCCTAGCTACTATGAGTGAATTGAGCTGCTATAAACACGAGTATGCACGTATTACTGTAAAGCAATGCCTTTACCTTTTTTGGGATGATATTTATCTAGGGAATAGCTGGATCAAAGTAAGATTCCAGGTTTAGTTTTTTGAGGAATCTCCATAGCAGTTGTATGAGTTTATATTCCTAAAAATACTGGAGAAATACAGTTTAATAATGCAACAAATGTGCTCAATAGTAAAAAATCACTTCAGATCTTTTAATTTTTTTATGTGTTTATTTATTTGATAGTCTCATTATGGTGCACTCAGGGTTCTGGGGGACTGGCATGGTGTGCAGTCCTGGGGATCAAACTCAGGTCCTTGCGCTTGCCAGGCATGTGCTTAGACCACCAAGCTATCTCCCCAACTCAACTTCAGATCATTTAAAACAAACTTAAATCTATTTTTTTTTAATTGAAGAAACCTTTAATTCTACCATGAAAACGTATAACTTCTACAAACATTCTGGACTTTTTGCTATGCTGTGCAAGCTGTTTAGTAACCTACTTTTTAAAACTTAACAGCATAATCTGAATTTTTTTTACATCCATGTGGATTTATAACATCTGTATTAGTCAACCTCTACTTATTTGAATTTTTTTAAAATTTTA
>NW_004524752.1:5484582-5485448 GCF_000260255.1 Octodon degus | reverse complement strand
GAAGAAATACTGGCAAATTTTTCCATCATTAATAAAAACTGTAAACTCACAGACCCAAGAAATTCAATAAACTCCAGGCACAAGAAACAAAGAAAATATACCACGGCACATTATACTGGGGGGAAAAGCACACATTAGTGTGACAGCAAGGGACTTCCTGTCAAAAAAGATACAGGAAAGAACAGGCACACTATCTTTGTAACACAGAAAGAAACATCAGTCAGCAGGGAATTCTATACCCAATGAAAGTATCTGTCAAACTGAAAGCAAAGTAGTATCTTTTCCTTAGCCAGACTAAAAGAAATGAAAAAAAATCATCACAAGCAGACTTCCATGACAGAAAAGATTAATGGTAGTCTTCAGTAAGAAATAAAGTGATATGCTAGAAGGATATCAGCCTCTATAAAAGAAAATGAGATATCTCAAAATAGTAAATACAAGAGTTAATTTAAAAAATGACTTTTAAATTAATTTTTCAGTATCTCTTAAAAGCTAGTGGATGCTTTGATAAGAAAAACTAAGAGTAATGTGTCATGGAGTTAATAACATTTGTAGAATTAAAATATCTAACAATAAGTATAAGAGGATGGGAGTGGGGAATGATGTAAATCTTTTCTTCTTTAGGAAGTATGGCTAAGTCTTTGTATATTTTTTTATCCTTTCAAAGAACCAGTTTTATATTAATGGATTCTACGTATTTTTTTCAGTTTCTATTTCATCCATTTCCACTATGATCTTTATGTTTCCCTCCTTTGTACTGCATTTGAGTTTGGGCTGTTCATGTTTCTCAGAATCTTGAAGGGCATCATTAGGTTATTTGCTTGAGCTCGCTTTATTTTTTTTTATAGTTCTATGTTTATTGGTTC
>NW_004524752.1:5481448-5482822 GCF_000260255.1 Octodon degus | reverse complement strand
TAAGTTTGAGACAAGCTTTGGCTACAAAGTGAGCTCAAGGTCAGGCTGAACTGCATAGTGAAGGACCCTTTCTCAAAAAGAATGAATGAATCAATGAATGAATAAATAAATACAGTTGCCACCCCTACTTGCTTTTTGGACTCTAGACCATCAAATATTTTTTTCCATCCTTTGATTTTGAGTCTATGAATCTCTTTCTGGATCATATGAGTCTCCTGAACTCAACAAAGCATTAGGTTTTGTTTTCAGATACTGACTTCCAATCTGTTCTTTTTTTGAGGAATTAAAGCCATTTAAATAGAGAGTTATTACTGAAAGATACTAACATTCCTGTTATTGCATTTTTGTTGTTGACTCATTTATTTTTTTATTTGTTTAACTACTCATCTCATTTGACATATTTATTCATTAGACACTGAAGCCTTGTCGGCTTCTGTCATCTGTGTCCATGACTTTCTTTAATATTTTCTGTAGTGTCGATTTGGTGTTCTTTGTCATGGAATGTCCTTACTTCTCAATCGATTTTGAAAGATGGTTTTACAGAATAAGTTGGTCTGGGTTGAAACTTGCTTGATTTTAGGGCTTGAAACACTTCATTCATGCTCTGTTAACTATCAAACTTTGTGCTAAAAAGTCTGCTGTCATTTTAATGGGTTTACATTTATAAGTGATTTTTTTTCTTTTTGTGCAATCTTTTGTGATTCTTCTCTTGTGTTGAACTTCTGGCATTTTGCCTATGATGTTATGTGTGAAGTTTCTTTTTTTTTTGAGAATTAACATCCTGTTAATCCCTACTTACATATATTTTGAGTTTCTTCCTCATACTTGGAAATTTTTCTATGATGGTATCTGCAAACATATTTTTATTCCATGTGTACTATTTCCCAATTGCTCTCTAACCCCAATTAGCTTTAGGTTGATCTTAGCATTATCTAGTAGTTGTTGGATGAATTTTCCTTGTTTTTCAGAAACATTTTTAAGATCTCTTTGAGGATCACATTATGTGTCATTTCTGCTGTTCATGTATTCAACATAATTTTTATCTCTGAGATTTCTGCTTGGCATCTTTTCATGGAACCTGTTTAGTAAATTTGTCCTTCATGTTTTGAACAGTGTTGGTCAGCTCTTCCAATTTTGCTTTTGTTTCTTCCATTATTCAATTTGTTACTTTCACTGCCTTTTGGATTATGTCATCATTGTGCTGGCCAATTTTCTTTACTTCCTCATTATTCATTTTGTGCATCTCATCTTTTTGTTGTTTGATTTCCTCTCCATCAGTGTACCTCAGATTTGCCTTAGGAGAGTTGGGAGTCCATGGAGAAAACGAGGCATTTCATTGCCTTGCCTTTGTGTGTGTGTGTGTGTGTGTGTGTG
>NW_004524752.1:5477439-5480293 GCF_000260255.1 Octodon degus | reverse complement strand
TATGATTGCCTGCTTGAAGGCATGAGCACTGTTATTCCCTCCTGATTCATCTGCTTGTTGCAATCTGTGTTCTGGGTATGACAAATTTCAGGCCTCTGTCTTGGTCTTAAAATCTGATTGTGTCACTTGGTTTGAGAAGAAGCAAATGTAGTCTAGTTTGTCTGACACTCATTTCTCAAGGTCTCTGTCCTTTTGTACCAAGGACTCCTCACTCTCACTCTTCATTACTGGCCAAGTAATGCAGTCCTCTCCTTGTCTTTATTCCATGAGCTTTCCTTGTCCAGTGAGTGGCCAGAAGTCCTCCAGCCCAAGCACTGTGCTCTGTCTATTCTTGCAATATCCATCTATATGTTTCTGTTTGAAGAGCTTTGTTCTATTATCCACCCAATAAGAAGGATAGTGATTATGATCCTACTCCTTCAACCATGCCACTTCTAGAGGGCTAGAACCTGGGGTAGTGCCCAAGCTCAGCATAGCACTTTGCCAGTGTTGGTGTTGTGCAAGACTTCATGCCATCTCATGGCTTTACTGTTTGGTAAATAACAAGAGACTAGTTACTCTATTCTGGCCCTACCAAATCACCCTTTAACCTGAGCATCATTCTATCTCTTCTCTCACAGACCTTTCTTGTTCCAATTTCTTTTCCAAATAATTTACACAGTCCTAGTTTTCTCTTCTTTCTGCAATCCCCAGCTAGGAGGTTCTCAGGTACCCACCATAGGATCCTGTTAGAAATCATGGGTAGTGTACTAAATGACACAGAAGCACTGCATTACCACTGTGTACAGGTAGACTGCTCCCCCACAGGCCTAAACTCAATGTTACAGTGCTACTGTTCTCAAGACCCAGGTGTGTGGCATTTTGTCTCACCTTTTCCATCCACATGGGATCTCTATCCCTAGCTTGAATTTATCTCACTCATGCCCAGTAAGAATGGAAGACTAACTGTGAGTCTATTCCATTAGCCAGGCCACTTCTGTATGGCTAGCTTCCTTCCTCAGTCCAATCTTCTTCCAAATGAGGAGTACAGAGTGGAATTTTGATTAAGAAGTGATCCAGCTTCCCTTCAATACACTCTAGATACTGGATTTTGGTTCAGATAGATTCTATTTTTCATTTACTATCTTGCCTTCAGAATTTATCTTTCATTCCTTCCTCAGAGGACATGCTTTGTGCCAGTGTCAAATTAGAAGCATTTTTTGTTGCCCATTAGGTAGTCATCTTCTTTCCTTCAGGAGTAGGGAAATGAAAGTATAACATTGTAAGGTTTTTATACTGTATGACAAGCAGAATGTGATTACTATAAAGGATAAATATAATGGTTTATAAATACATACCATAAGTCCTAAAGCAATTACTAGAAAAGAGTTATATGTAATGGATTAAGAAATAAATGGAGTTAAAATTATTACTGGGTTAATATTTTTAAAATATGCAAAAATGGGAGCAAAACCAAAATAGAATAAACTAATGGCAATCAATAAATTTAAATGTTACTTTGAGCAGAGTGGAGCCAAACAAAGCAGCCAGACCCAAGCCTGGCCCAGATGGTTGAGTTTAAGTTTGGTAGAACTAGACCCAGTTAACTGAAGTGTACTACTAGGCCCAGCAGGGCCAAGACTAAGGCCCAAACCTATAGAAGGATCTTTGCTGCACAGAGGTAGCAGGAGGTAACTCTGGTGAACTAGTCTGCTTGAAAGACTATAGGTATGAAGGAGAGGTGTCCAGACAGAACTCATGGGAGCCAATTTAAATACAATTTCCCAATTTATTATCTGCTTTGTTATATAGCTATAATGTTTGCTCCTATAGTCCAAAATACATACTCATTATAAAAGCTTATCAATTTCTGAATTTCATTATTTGTTATTAGTATTAATTGTACTACTGTAAATAACACACAATATTCACCTTAGCCATATTCTCCCTTGGGTAATAATATTAGGATATGCTTGGATACTAACCTAATCAAAGCCCTATACCAAAGGACAGAGCACTGCAGCAAAGAGAATCCAATTTCTCATTCTCAATCAACAGAAAAGGAAAAATCTTGGGACAAACACAAAACAAGAATACTTGACATAGTAGAGATACCTAAAGAACAGACCCCTTACAGTGAGGTTCTGATTACATTGCTATAGCTACATACTATCAAAAATACACAAAAAGTGCCATATCAATCAAAATAAAGAGTTATCTCTAAAACAGAAATGACAAAAAAAGAGCAAAATAAAATTTCAGGCCCAGAGCCTACCCAGAACAAACCCAGGAGATATCACCATAGAAGAAATTAGAATTCACATACCTTTAATAATACCAACTTAAGTAATGAAACAAGTACAGAAGGGCATAGAGAAAATCTGAAAAGAAATAATCTTCCAGGTTAGAAAAAAATGATAATCATAATGAAAGAATTACTAAGTGTTTCTAAAGAAGACACTGATTTAAAAAAATGGAGAACAACAGAAAACTGATGCAAACCTTTGAATTGAATTGAATTGAATTGAATTGAATTGAATTGAATTGAATTGAATGAGCAATATAGGAAATAAATAGAATGCATGAAACAGATTCAAAGAAATATGCGGAAAATTTTAAACTCCATTAAAAGTTTTCAAAATGTTTATTTGTTTGTTTCTTTTGTTTTTGTTGCCAAGGACCGAACTCAGGGCTTCCAGCTTACTAGGCAAGCCTTCTACCACTGAGCCAAATCCCCAGCCCTGGCAAAATCTTTTGAATGAAAATGAAGATAGATTTTCACACCTTGAAGAGAGTATTGCAGTTAGTGATCAGGAAAGAAAAATGTCTTAAAAACAACAAAGATCCAGGCAATAATAATTCAACAGCTGCAAGA
>NW_004524752.1:5476095-5477136 GCF_000260255.1 Octodon degus | reverse complement strand
TACTTGAGAGGTTAAGGACAGGAGGATCACTATGAGCCTGATCTGTGTAATTAGATCCTGTAAGACACTGTACTAAAATACTTAAAAAAGAACAATATATTGAAGTCACTGGAAAAAAGAAACAGATCAGATTTAACAGAAAATCCATCAGAATAACAGATCACAACTCCAAGAATGACAACAGAAAGCACACAACAAACATGGCAAATAATAAAATACAGGAGAAAAGAAGGGAACAAACAACAGGAAAGTAATATCCCAAACATAAGCTAATACATATCAATTATAACCACCAATGTAAATAGTCTCAGTTCACTGATTAAAAGAAACAGGTTGGCAGAATGGATTAGGAAACAAAATCCAACAATATGCTGTATACAAGAAACATATTTTATCCCATAAAGAAATTCATAGGCTAAATTTCAAAGGATAGGAAACAATACTGCATGCTCAGGAGCTCAGAAAAAAGCAAAAGTAGCTAACTTGTTTGCAGGACAATCTGAACTTCAAACCAAAAAATGATCAAATGAGATAAAGAGTGTCACTACATATTGGTTAGGGGGAAAATGTAAGAGAAAGAGATAATATTCATAAATATGCATGCACCAAATATGGGAGCACCCAACTACATGATTAAAATTTAACGCACATGAAAACTCTAATGACCAATATCACAATCTTAACAGTGTAACTTAACAACCCCTTATCTCAAAAAGATCGGACAAGCAGACAAAACATTTTCAAAAAGAGGTAGCAGAACTGAACCAAAACTTTGAACAAGTGGACTTAGTAGACATATAGAGTGTTCCATCCCGCAACATGTGAATGTGCATCCTTTTCAGCTGCACATGGGACATTTTCTAAAAGAGGCCACATACTAGTCCGTAGATCATGCTTATGGAAATGCAAGAAAACAGAAATTATCCCATGCATATTATCTGAACACAGTGCAATGAAACTGGAAATTAATGAAAAAAGCAACCACAAAAACTCAAAAATATGTGGAAATTAAATAATACCCTCCTTATCAACCAATGGGAT
>NW_004524752.1:5458719-5475511 GCF_000260255.1 Octodon degus | reverse complement strand
CAACAAAGAAAGAAAATTACATACCAATCTCCCTCATGAACATAAATGCAAAAATCCTCCATAAATTACTAACAAAAGAATACAAGAAATCAGTAAGAAGATTATACACCATGATCAAGAAGGATTTATCCAGGGATACAAGGATGGTTCAATATACACAAACCTATATATACTATATCAAGAGAGCCAAAAACAAAACCCATATGATCATCTCAATACATGCAGAAAAGGTTTTTGACAAAGTCCAACATTTATTCATAATCAAAACCCTACAGAAAACTAGAATAGATGGTCTCTATCTCAATCCGGTAAAAGCCATCTATGACAAACTAACAATTAACATAATTCTAAATGGAGAAAATGGTTTGCTTTTACTCTCAAATCAGGTACAAGACATGAATGTCCTCCATCACCACTCCTATTCAATATAGTTCTGGAGTCACTAGTTAGAGACATTAGATAAGAGAGAAATAAAAAGAGTAAGAATAGGTAAAGAAGAGGGCCAGGAAGATAGCTCAATAAAATAAGCACTTGCATGGCAAGTGCAAGGTTCTGAGTTCAATCACCAGTACCAAAAGGAGAAAAACAAAAAAAAAAAGGAGAAGAAGATAAGGTTAAAAAAAAACAAATTAAACTATCATTATTTGTAGATGACATGATACTCTACTTGGAAGACCCAAAACATTCCACCAAGAAGCTCCTATTAATAAAACTAAATTAGTAGCTTAGCAGCATACATCAACACTTAAAAAACAGTAGCATTCCTCTACACAGACAACAAACTCAGAGACAAATCAGAGAAACAATCCCCTTCACAGTAGTATCCCCCCAAATGAAATACTTATCAATTAATTTAACAAAGGAAGTGAAAGATCAATACAATAAAATTACAATACTCTGAAAAAAGAGATGGAAGAGGATTTCAGAAAATGGAAAGATATTCCTTATTCCTGGATAGGAAGAACCAACATTGTGAAAATGGTCATGCTATCAAACTTATTATACATATGTAATGCAATCCCTATCTAAATACCATCAACATACTTCACAGATTCAGAGAAATAATTTCTAAAATTTATTTGGAGCTAGAAAACACCTAGAATAACAAAGGCAATCCTAGGCAACAAATGCAAGGCAGGAGGAGTTACAATTCCTGACTTGAAATTATATTACAAAGCTACTATGATAAAACTAGAATGGTACTGGCAACAACAAACAACAACAGAAAACAACAGATACAGGTATCAGTGTAACAGACTAGAAGATGAAGATACAACTACAAACACATTCAACAAGCTTATCTTTCCCAAAGGGTCTAAAGATGTTCACTAGAAGAAAGATAGCCTCCTTCAAAAATGGTGCTGGAAAAACAGGCTCTCCAAATGCCAAAAACTAAAACTAAACCCAGATCTATTGCCATGTGCTAAACTAAAGTCAAAATGGATTAAAGATCTAAACATTAAAACAGAAACACTAAATCCACTGGAAGAGAAAGTAGATGGAAATATTGAAGACATAGGGGTAGGAAGTGTCTATGAACAAATACCAAACTGCATGGGAAATACATCAAAGAATCAACAACTGGGATCTCAATTTATTGTAAAGTTTCTGCATGTCGAAAGAAATCACCAACAGAGTGAGAAAACAACCCACAATTGGGAAAAAATCTTAACCAAATATTACTCAGTTGAAAGTCTTCTATCTAGAGTATATGAAGAACTGTAAAAAATTAGACCCTTAAAATTTAAAGGTCTAAAAATGGGTATCCAATACCCAATCCAAAAATGGGTATTTGAGAGATACAAATTAAAAATTGAGATATCATCTCACCCAATAAAGAATGACTATCATAAGCAAATTAACTAATAAGGAATGCTGGAGAAGCTGTGGGGAAAAAGAAATCCCCCTCCTCTGCTGTTGCTAGGAATGTAGCCTGATACAACTACTATAGAAATCAGTATGGAGACTCTTAAAAAACTAGGACTGAAAATCCCATTCAACCTACCTGTTCCTCTTCTGGGTACTTTCCCATAAGAACTGATAACATCATACCATAATGATATGTAAACTCATGTTTATAGCAGCACAATTTTTTATAGCCAACCCTTAGAACAAACCAATGCCCATCACCTGAAGAATGGATGGAAAAGATGAGATATTTTTATACAATGGAGTATTACTCAGTTATCAAGGAAGACAAACTTGGGGATTTTATAAGTAAGTGGATGCAACTAGTGGCTACAGTTATAATAAAATAAATCAGACCCACATGTGTATCATATTGTCTCCCTTGTGTAAGAACCTGAAAGAATAAATAAAACCTGAAATATATAATAGATATAGTAAAACAGAAAGAAACTGAACATAAGGAGTAAACAACGAAGATGAGGGAAAGGAGAAAAGAGGAAAAAAGGAAAGGGGAAAATCATGCAAGTCAATATACAGGATGGCTAAATGATTGTCCTTATAATTTCCATCAATTTTTTTAAAATTCCAGTTAGTGTTTAGAATTTTCACTTTGACTATCTCTGTACGCTGATATCTACAATTTAAGCAACTCCATTGATGACAGTAATGTGTAATACAGAAACCATGGTTGAATACCTCTCTTCTTGGTCTTCTAAATGTGTACTGTTTCTAATGTCTTATCAATTATTATTACACTGTCTTTAAAATAATTTTTTAAAAAGCAAAAAAAAAAGACAAGAAGAAATTTAAGGCTTATTGAAATCAAGCATTAATACTCAATTATTTGTCCAATCTTGCACAAATATATCTGTTAATCTGAGCAACAGACTTGATAAAAATAGGTAATGTAACAACCATTATTAATTTGCTACTCTTTCTTTGAAAATCTGTCATATATGTATTGTTGTATGTTACACTGTTTCTGTCTTTGTTTCTTCTGTTTTTGCTTTTGTTTTTACTCTTCAAAATAAAATAAAATAATTTTTTAAGTTTTTAATGTTTATAACATGTACAGGTATAGATTCTATATGATAAATATGATCATTATGCATGGCTAAAATACACCAATATATTTAATTTTTTTAAGGTTAAAAAATAAATTAAGTATCAATTTACATTAAATTAAAGTCTATGTATCATAATTGTGAAAAAAGTTTTCTTTTTATAAAACTTCAATTTATGTGGACAAGATAAAGTTAAAAGAATGTTAAATGTGTACCAGAATAATACCAAAAATATCAAGCTAAAATTCCTCATCCTACATACAATCAATCATTTCTAGATTACCTATAATACTTAATGAATATAAACTTGGTACAAGTATCGGTTATGCTATATCACTTAGGAAATAACAGCAGGAAATAAGACTGTACATGTTCAATACCATTATAATTTTAAACATATTTTTGATCCACCTTTGCCTGAATCTGTTCAGATAGCCTCTATAAATACAGAGGCCAAACTTTATTGTGCCTGTGAATTGGTAGCTTTTATATTGCAAGTTATCAGTTCTCCCAAAATTAAGCTCTAGTCAATGTAGTTGAAAGAAAATGCATGTAAGATTGCTGTAAGAAATCAGCACTAGCAAAAAGAGAGAGACGAGAGAGAGAGAGAGAGAGAGAGAGAGAGAGAGAGAGAGAGAGAGAGAAATTAGCACTAGCACCTTTTCCAACAATTTAAGGCCATGGCAAAATGACCAATTTAATTTTCATTTCACCTGTATTGTCATGGCTGATAGACTTGGACAGGGCTGTTAACAAACAAGGACAGAAGCTATCAGTTCCAGCTACTTGTGGTCACCTGTTTCCACTCTGCAGAGGACTCCAGTAGATTTCTCAGCTGAGAACTTCACAAATCCTCATGTTATCCTGCAAAAGCTTTTATCTCTGAGAACCTATACTGTGCATCTTAGGAGTCCTCAGGTTGCTCTACAGATCTCAACAGCAAAGCTCCTAAAAAACACCAGTTAATAATGGATTTCATGTAGTCTTATCTACACATACAGCAAAACCAAGAGCTGAAATAGCCACTACGGATCCCCTTCAGCTTTTTATATTAAGCCTCATACTATTTTTTCTATCTATTCCTGAGCCACCATGCTTCTACACTTACATCAGAGCCACTCCAGGTACGGCTGCCACAGGAGCACCTCATCCAGGACACAACACATCATCCTTCACAATTACCAAATGACTGAGTCATAATCTTCCTCCTTCTTGTCCAAATCTTCCATAGGTGCTGCAATCATGATATCCCTGGGCCAGATACACAGTATAGTCACTGTGTGTGTATTCACAGTCATCCATAGATACCCCACCACAGTTCATAGCCCTCAAAGCTGTGAACTGTGTGACACCACTGTCACTACACTTGTGTGCAGCAGGCACAATATCAACTCTGTATCAACTGTTGACTGTCTGACTCTTTACTTCTGGACCAAGAAATGGTACTGAAAATCCCAATATCTTTTATATCCCTAAAGGTCTGCCAGAGCTTTTGAAACTATGCCTGAGATGATGAGATAATATCATTATATACTTAGAGCTTTCAGACAATCTCACATTTGACCCTGTACATCAAACAATCTAGTCAATCCCAGCAATTAGTTCCCTTTGCCTTCTTCTGGTAAAGTTCTGATTTTCTCAGAGTCAATCCATACATTCTTCAAGAGGTAAGTACTTCTTCAAATGTGCATGTACCTTAAAAGCTACCAAAATGATAAGAGAACAGGGAAATGTGCTATTAGAGAAGGAACATAATAAATTTTAGTAATTTATCTGAACAAAATTCAAATTCTATGAATTACCTGACAAAAAATTCAAAATAAAGGTAAACCACTTTCTGGGCCCTCTTCTGTCCCTCTCAGATAGAAGCTTTCTTTCTAGCAATAAATTCTTCCTAGTCTTAAACAAGTCAAAATAGCCACTATAAAGCAGTTTATCTAACTGCAAGATATCAAAATTAAATAGTTCAAAGTAACTAGGAAAGTAATATAAATACAAAGTAAAATCAGCAAAGTTACAAGACAAAAAGACACAGCTGTAAATTTTACATGTAACTTAAGTAACAACTTCAATAGAGACCTTCAATAGCAGACTAGAAAGCAGGAGAAGAAATAAAAAGAATAGAAGACAGAATATTTAAAATCATCCACAGGATAAAATAGGAGGTCAGATGAAGACAGCATATGGGATCAGTGAGACATCATGAAGCAAGATAGTATTTAAATAAGAAGTGTTCAGAAAAAGACAAAGAAACAAAAGCTTATTTAAAGAAATAGAGACTAGAAACTTTTAACCCTAGGGAAAGATATGAACAGATACATAAACTTACTAGACTCCCCCATCAATGTAATCCAAAGATTTCACCAAAATGTGTTTCAAACTGCTAAAAATCAAAAGCAACATGAACATTTTGAAAGCAATATGAAAATAGAAGCTTATCATGTACAGAGGAATATTATAATGCCTCATGATGACTTTCTCAATAGGGAATTTGAAGGAGTGTAAAGTCCCAGTTGTGAAAGAAAGAAGAGAACAACTAAATATACTTTACTACTAAAGAAAGTCACCCTTAAAAAAGAGAGAAAAATGTAGACTTCCTATGGCCACAAGATGTGAGAGAGATCATTACTTTAAGTCTTGCCTTACAATACATATTAAAGGGATTCCATCATGCTGAAATAAAGGTTTCAAAATAATAACATGAAAGTGTAAAATTCACAGGTATAGACAACTGTTCAGTCATATTCAGATTATGGTAATAGTGCTATAAAAATCACATATAACTTTGTCATACAGATTAAAAGGCAAAGTATAAAAATAATTATAGTTCTTTCCATGTAATCATAAACACAAAAAATTAAATTATAAAATAAAACATAAAGTGTGGGATGGAATAAATTTAAACAGATTTTGTATGCATAAAAGTTATTAAAAGAAGTTTTATTTAAGTTCTGGATATGCTACTTCATAAGTGTCCTCTCATTACTACTGCAATGTCTGGATCAATTCAAATCATTTACTTTCATGGTCCCTTTGACTTTTAGGAAAAGCCAGACTCTTATGATGCTATATCTGGTGAATAAGGTGGATGAAGACACACCATAATACTTCTATTTGACAGAAATTGCTATAACAGAAATGATGTGTGAAATGGAGAATTGCCATTGATATTGGATGAAATTGTTTTCCCATTTCTCAGTTCATTTTGTATGCACATCGTTTCTTAACTCTAATAAGCCCTCATAATATTTAGAGTACATTGTAGTGTTTCTGGGTACAACCACAATTGCACAATTACATTCATTCAATAAATACATTCAACATCACCTTGATATTAGATATCGATTGATGTCCTTTTTTCACATAAGGAGAATTGGTTATTTTCATTTAAAACTCTTAACCTTGATTATGATCATAGTCAAAAACACAAGTCGTCTCCTGTACTAATGTAAGTTTAAAATCTGAAATCTGAAGTGGTAAATGGTGCAATACCAATGAAAATTATAAACATTTCTTATTAATGTGTTGTTCTTGATCCATGATTTATGGCACAGTGCAACTTAACCATAGCTCACAAGTGACTAATTGCACCAAACAAGTTGAAACTTATCATATACCATTACTAAAGTTTGGTTTGTCACTACTCACAAAGATCCCTGTTACCATGAACAGCAGCATTCACCATATTTTTCATCATAGTTCCATAATGATTGTAAATGTATATGCACATAAAGTTGGAAAGCCAATTTTGTAAAACAAAGATTATTAAGAGTTAAGGAAGTGATAAACCTCATTACAATAATAATGGATGGTTTCAACAACTTTCATTAATGGACAGATCTTGTAGACAAAAAGTCAACAAAGAAATATCAGTGCTAAGTTGTTTTATCCAGCACGTGCAGAAAACATGTTCTTTTCATCAATGCATGAGACTTACTCTAGAAACATAATAAATTAGGCTGAAATTTAACTTAGGTTAGTTCCCAACCTGTTAAAAAAAAAATCACAATGGAACGAAACTAAAGCAAAGACAAAAATAAATTTTTAGAGGGCTGGGGAGATAGCTCAGTAGAATAAGTGCTTGCCTGACAAGCTCAAGGGTCTGAGTTCAATCCCCAGTTCCACCAATACATACATACATACATACATACATACATACATACATACATAAATAACTTTTTAGAAATTACACAGATAAATGAAGACTAAACAGAGGGCTGGCCAAATAGCTCAGTGTATTAAAGCAACTGCAAGCAGATGCAGGGGCTGGGGGTTCGATTCCTGGGTCTGTCATGCCAGCCCCACCCCCCAGGGCATGCTGAGATGGCAATTGAGACTGAGCATGGTGGCGCTCACCTGTAATCCTAGTTCTTGGGAGACTGTTAACAGGCGGATCACTATGAGTCTAGTCTAATAGTGAGACCCTGAACACCCTGTAGACTCTTCCCTAAAATACAAAAAAAAACGAAGACTAAACAACATGCTTTTAAACAAATAGTAGGTCATTAAATAAGATAGAAAATAATTCACAAATTTTACAAAACTATTAAAATGTAAGTACAACAAATCAAAATCTATGAGATACACCAAAAATTATATTAAATAGAACATAAATGACCAAAATATCACACTATTTCAAGTAAACAACCCGTAGTTTGCAGTTTTCCATTTCCTGAGACAAATGATATCTTACATCTACAATTTAAAGTAGGTTTATTTGGGCTCATGGTTTCAGAGAATTCAGTCCATTATTGCTTGTCTCATAGCACATAAACATCATAGCAGAGGACTGTGGCATAGGAAGGAAAGATGCTCACATCAGGCCGTCTGTTAGCTAGGGAACAGGAGAAGAGCCTGGAGGAAGGAGCCAGAGTCAAGATATAGTCCCCAAGGTCTCACCCTCATGACATAACCAGACACAAAAAAAGTGTACTTTTTAATCTCCCAGGCATTTCTCAAGCCAATCAAATTGACAATCAAGACTAACAATCATAAATCTTTACCTTGTCAACTTGACACTCAAACACATCTCCTTAAACTACTTAATCTCCAAGTAGAGATAATAACAAGATCATAAATCCACCTATAGTGATGCGACTATTCTGTGTACAACTGAAAACACACCAAAGAAAGACTATTAGAATTGATAAAAAAAAAATTCAACCATGTAGCAGATATAAAATTAACGTATGAAAATCAGTAATTTTCCTATATACCAACAACAAATTTTCTGAGAAATAAAACTTGAAAACAATTCATAATAGCTTAAAAATATACAGGAATAAGCTTACCCAAGAGAATGAAAGACCTATATTATGGAAATTATACAATTTTTACGATGGTTTAGACTTAAAATGTCATCCAAAAATCTAATGAATTCAGAGAAAGGTGGGTCAGTTTGACCATGACCTAAAATAGTGCATTTTTGTCCCAAATTCATCTATTTCCTCTCTGCTTCCTGGCTGTCATGAGGTGAAAAGCTTTCCTCCACTGTAGCCTTCTACCATGCTATTTCTGCCTTAGAGTCAGCCATTGGTGGGTGTGATCTCCCAAAACTGTGAGCTAAATTAAACATCTAATCCATTAAATTGTGAGTGTCAGGTATTTTGTCATACTTACGGAAAAGTTGACTAATAAAGTAGTGATGAAAGAAATTGTAGAAGACACAAAAAGATAAAAACTCCCAAGTTCATGAATTGGAAGAAATTATATCATTAAAATTTCCATATTATCCAAAGGTATCTATACACTCAATACAATCTTCATCAAAATACAACTGACTTTCATCACAGAGCCAGAAAAACAAAACAATTTTAAAATTCGTATGGACTCACAAGATCCTAAATAACGAAAAGCATCTTAAGCATAAAGAATAAAGATGGAAATAAAGAATAAAGATGGAAATACTACAATACCCGAGTTCAGAGCCATAGTAACCAAAACAACATGCTATTGGTATAAAAACAAACAAGCAGAACAGACTATAAATTATGGAAAAAATCCACATACCTATAGCCAGCTGATTCTCAACAAAGTCACAAAAATGTATATTGCAGAAAAGACTTTTTTTCAATAAATGGGTGTTTGGAAAACTTAGTATCTACATCAGGAAGACCAAAATTTGATTCTTATCTCTCATGCTACATGAAAGTCAGATCAAGATAGTTAAAGCCCTACACTTATAACCTAAAACTCTGAAGTTATAGAAGTAACCATATAGGAAACACATCAAGACATTTATAGGGACAATGATTTTTCTGGAAACAAAAAAAAAAAAAAACATGATTAATGGGATTATATCAAGCTAACATTCCCCTTAACAGCAAAAAAAAATGGTCAACAGAGTGAAGAGAGAAATCTATGGAATGGGATAAAATATTTGTTGAATACACCTGGCAGAGTGTTTTATTAAAAAAAAAAAAGAATAAGAATCGTGCTGATTTCTCAATACTCTACTTGATTGTGGGGTTATAGTTTGTGTCTAGTTGTCCCCGCAAAGCCTCATGCGGTCATGGCATGCGGACTTCTAGAGTTTGAGATTAACTCATGATCCACTGGGATTATGGGTCTTAGTGCTGCTGGGATTATGGGTGTGAGTACTTCCCCCATCCTGGGGAAGAGAGCCTGAAAGGAATATAAGAGTGACAGAGAGACAGACTTCCCCTCTGTTGCCATTGTTGCTACTGCCCCTCCCTTGGCTCCTTTTGCTCTTTGCCACAACCATGAACTGATGCTGTCTGCTCTGTGCCATTCTGCTTGGAGCCCGCCAAGTATGGGCTGAAACCTCCATCAACTGTGAGCGAAATAAACCTTTCCTTCCTTTATTTTGGGTGTCAGGTATTTGTCCCAGCAATGACAGAAGAGTAACTGAGACATGTAGTAATTAAAATAATCTCACTTTAGGTGTTGGATTAAAAACATACATTAAAAAATACTTCAAAAATAGGTATATGAATATATATAATCAATTGATTTTGACAATAGTGTTCAAGTTATTCAATAGGTAAAGGAAATTCCTTTCAGCAATCATAATAGAACAAATAAGACCACAAGAAAGAAAAGAATTTTAACTTTCTTATATGATACATGAAAATACAATTCAAGAATGGTTCTACATACAAATATAGAAACTAAAATACTTTTACATGTCAATTTCATTAGAGCATGTCCTCACAAACTTGAAATTACTGAAGATTTCTTAAAAGAAATAAATCAGCAGGATTAATTAAGAATCATATATAGGAGTTTTCAAGAATAGGAAAGCACATATCACAATCTGATAGAAAATATTTATAGTTATATATATATATATATATATATATGAAATAAGTGTATCCAGACTACTTAAAGAACTTTGAAAAACTAATAATAACATGACAAACATCCCAATTACAAATTAAAGGGCAGATTTACAGACATTTTACTAAGATTTGACTATATAAGACACACATTTCAAGCAATTACATAAATGTTCAAAATCATTATCAGCAGTGAATTGCAAGTTAAAATTTGACGAGATTATCATTTTTTATGTTGAGTCAACTGAAAAAGCTACAAATGAAAGACAAGAGGACATCACCAGACATTGCTGCGAGTGTGGATGGAGCGTGCAGAATTCTCACACATCACCACTAAAGGAGTATGAAAGAGTCCACCACTTTGAAACTGTGTGATAGTTCCTCATAAATGTAAATACACACCTATCTCATGTCTAAATTTCAGCTCCTACACATGTAAATGTAATGAGGGCAGGGGCACATAAAAGGACTGATATAAGAATGTTTATAGAAGCTTTATTTATAGCCAAAAATTAGGGCGGAGAATAAAAATCCAGCCATGAGAAAATAAGCACATTGTAATTTATTCAGATAGTAGACTATTACTCAACAGCAAAAACCATCTGAGACATACATCAATATGGATAAATCTTAAAACATTGTCTTTAGACAGAAAACAGTGTGTAGCATACAATTACTTTTTTTGTAAGTGATTGAACTCAGGAACTCATGCTTGTCAGGCAGGTGCTTATGCTGTTGAGCTATCTCCCCAGCCCTACACTTTTATTATGTTTGAAAACAAGTAAGATTAAACTATGTGATAAAAATCTGGTTACCAATCAGATGTAGAAATTGATCATAAATGTCATGGGCGGACTATCTGGATGATGATAATACCCATATCTTGATTATGATGCTGTATATTTGCCAAACATTACTAAAATTAAAACTAAAAAAAAAAAAATTAAAACTAAAAGTTGCTAAATCTCATGTTATAAATTTTGCTTCGGAAAAAAGAAAATAAATCTATGGCTTTGGAACTTTAGAAAAATAATAATTCTTCAAAATTAGCTTTTCTTTGATGAAAAAGTTTTACCACAATATTTGTCAGAAACCTCAAATATTGCATACTTCAAATGAACTAATAAAATCAATGTTGGAGAAAAAAATTCTGAGAATGAACTGGGCTGACAGCTCCTCTATATGTCACCATTCTCCAAGGCAGCTGTACCACCAGGTCTTGCAGGGCAGTATCTTTCTACTCCCATCACTTTTCTAGTTCGAATTCTACCACTAATTGCTCCTGCACAAATATTTGGAGTGCTGGCTAACCAGTTATATGAACGTCTGTATAATTCATCAAGTGCCTGTTCTTGCTCCACAAGAGAGTAGCTTCATTTTGTTTCACTTTAAGTATTTCATGATATTGAAGAATAAATAAATATTTTCTGGACTGCCTGGAAGGCGTCTCATTATTTGAGTACCTAATCATCTGTGGCTTTTCCTGCCTTACGTAGTTAATGCCTACAGCTAAAAACTGAAGTTAAAATCTGTTATGTATGATAAAATTTAGTCTGTCTTTGATTTATCAATATATAACCCAGACTTTTCTCTTTACCTATTTAATGCCTATATACATGTGTCATACTTGGACCTAATAAATGTCACCTTTCTTTATAAATATTATCTCTCTATATAACGAGTATAGCAATGAGAAGGGGGAGAATCATTGGTGTATTTCCTTTATCATGATCTCACACTAGGCTGACACAAGTGACACCAACCATTCTTTCATTCAGGAAATTTCTAAACTATCCTTAAATATTTAATAAACAAACTATTAAGACATTTTCACCAGAAGCTGTTTTTACCCTATAATCTGCCTAGATTTAAACTCAGGCAATCACACTCTGTCAGCTTGAATTATAGTTCTTTGGAATATAGCACTCATCACTGTGTACCTACAAATTCTGTATGTCATAGTGTAGCAATAAGCCACACAGCTCTCCCTCCCTAGCATCTTAGAAGTGGTCACACAGCCAACAAAGAGAACACAGGCGTGAGATCCTGCACTCAAGAAGTGTGAAGGTGGTGATATAAGATTAACATAAATTCTAAAAATAACCAATATTTATAGATGATAAAAATCAGAGCAAGGACTAATACATACATTATATAGCAGAAGGCTCAAGAAAATCTAAATATAGTTTATGCACAGAAAGGTGATTGAAAGAAGAGCTCCAACAACTCTCTCTTGGGTTCTAACAGAATCCAGAAATGTGCTGATGCCAGTGCAAAAAGCAGGAAAGGTCTCACGAAAAAGTAATGTTACTAATGGGCTTTTAAAAAGAGCTAAAAATACTATGGTGACTGACCTCTGGCAAAACAAAGTGACATGCAGATTAAATGTCATTCCTCAAACTTGGGAGGGATGAATGAGTGAAGAGGATGTTTTTCTCTGAATAAGATGAGAGGGAATGCCACTCTTTCAAATCTTATTTATCCACATGGTAGTAAATGAACAAATGGTCATGTAAAAGGAAAGGAGTCTTTGCTTATGTTAATGTTATGAATCCAAAATGGAAGGTCTTCAGAAAAAAAACTTAGAGTTTAATGACATTCCTATTCACACCTTGGTTTTAGCTCAAGGTCAGAAGGAAAATTTTTAAAACCTTCCATCACAAATGTTCACAATGCATGATTTTATAACATTTGTCATCATCAACTGTGACAAGCCATGGCTCTCTCTGTCATGAGGAGTTGAAGACCTTCCCCAAGCCTTAAGAATAGCTGGTATTCTTGATTTTGCTGACGAAAGGGGAAAAAGGCATGTAGTAGATAAGTAAGTGGTGAAGAAGGGGGAAAGTCTCATTATCACTATCACATTTATATTTCTTCTGAGTCATCAAGTCTCTTAGATGCCATCTTCCATACATGGAGAACACCATCTCTTGAGCACTGTATTTATTCACATTTACTTTGACTAAATCTTGATAGTTTTGCTTTGCCTCTCCATCTTTGTATGGCATCTTATATGCACAAAAAAGTTGCTAATGATTCCCCATAACTAAGACAAATGACATTTAAAGTATATTCACACACTGACAGTAGATTCAAATTTTTCTCATAATAATCTCTCTGCTTACACTCTTGCCTAGGTACACTTCGCATTCCCATATTCATCCATATTCTTAAAAGGACAAAATCTGTTTACGTGCCTCTTCTGTTTAAAACCTTCAGAATCCCTTAATTTTTTTAGATAAATTCAAATTCTGTACCATGCACTGCAGGGAACTCATAACCTGCCTCTTGCATACCGTCCCAGTCTTATCTTTCCCAGTGACCTTCCCCAGTGACTAATACATTTCCTTTCAAGCAAAACTTTTTCTCTGTATACATTAGATGCCATATAGCTTCACACTGTTGCTGTGTGACCCTCCTCTGACTCCAATGCCTAGCTTGATTACACTCTCAACACCCAGTTAAGGGTGGATATTTACATTAGTTTGTATTTTCCTTCAGTTCTTTCCTAGCACTCCATGCACACTCTTATACAACTCTTAGGCTTACTGGCCTTTCATTTTTTCATCTCTGTTTCCTTCCTAGACCTCTAAAGCAATGTTTGCATTAGCTCATCTGCATACAGATAGTGCCTAACAGTGTAGCTTGTGCATAGAAGATGTTCAATAAATATAGGTTAAAAACAGTGATGGATGGAGGGATGGATGGATTGATGGAGAAAGTATGAGGAAGGAAGGGAGGGAAACAAAAGATAGTTCATAAACTGAATGCTTATCTGTCTCTCAAATGTCATACCCTAATTCCCAGAATTATGTATTTGGAGATAGGACTTTGGAAAGTGATGGTGCTAGCTAAAGTCATTAGGTTGGGACTCTCATAAAGGGATTAATATCATTATAAGAGGACACCAGGGCTGGGGAGATGGCTCAGTGGAATAATTGCTTCCCTGGCAAGTGCAAGGGCCTGAGTTCAATCTCCAGTTCCGGAAAAAAAAAAAAAGAGGACACCAGAAGGCTCATTTGTTCCTTTTCTCCTCATGCAGAGCAGAAAGGGGCCATCTGCAAGCCAGGAAGAGAGCCTTATCAGGCACCAAATAAGAAGCACTTCAATCTTAGACTTCCCAACTGCCATTTGCTGTGAGAAAATAAATTGCTGTTTAACCATTCAGTGTACAGTGGCTTATTACAGCAGCCCAAGCTAATGAAGACAGATTTGGGTACCAAGAAGTACTGTACCTCTGTAACAAATATCAAAAATTTATGGATATGGCTTTGGACCATAGTAATGACTAGAGTTTTGAGGTCTATGCTAAAATATGAATGCTAAAAGTAATTCTAGTGTAGTCACAGACAAAATGAGGAACCTAGTGTTCAGAACTAGAGAAAAATGATCTTTCTGATACAGCAGAAAATAGCTTGGCTGAACTATTTTGTAGTAGTTTGTAAAAGGTAGAATTTTCAAGCTATAGAATTGAATATTTAGCTGACTAGCTTTCTAAAGAAAGGGAGCAGCATGGTTCATTTTGACTGCTTAAAGTAAAATGTACTAGGAGAGAGATGAATTGAAGAAGGAATTTTTAAGCAAATAAGAACCAAAATGTTAAGATTTAGAAGATTATAAAACTTTCCATATGACAAGAGAAAAGAAAAAAATTGTTCTTTCATATGATTGGACCTTTTAATAAAATTGTAGGTGTAAGTTAAATTCTTAGTTGGCCATTTCTATGGAAAACACAAGTAGAGATGGGAAAGATGCTGCCAGTTTAAAGAGGACAGAAAAACGATAATGTAATGATGGAAGGCTGTGAAAGTTCTTGAGTTGTACAGGTCCAGACAACAGAGCTGCTCAGCTATACAAGTGTACACTTTTTTAAGGTAAAGGAAAGCTGACCCAAAGATTCAGAGACCATCATGGTTTCTAGTCCCACCACAGCACCAGAGGTCAAGAGCATTTCTTCCTGGTTTCAAAAAGCAGGACTAAACCTCTGGGTTTTTTTTTCACATCAGGATGAGCTAACTATCCAGTGCCCAAGGGTAGGTTGCCCTCAAGGAAAATCAAGGTGGAAAGCCTAGGGTGTTTTGTTGTGGCTCATGAGCTGACAAAGATGGAAAGGAAGGAATAAACAAATAAATGACCAAGTCATAAAGTAAGTCAGTTGGTGGACCAGTGGTAATATCCTTTTTTACTCTAACCACTAGCTCCTAGGTACAAATGATGAGTCCAATATACAGATCAAGTTTGTACTCCTCTCAACATGGGTAGTTCACTCCACTGGGGAGTCACATTTTTAACCTGGTACTTACTGGTATTCCACCATCTAATGAGAACTCACAGCATAGACAAAAGGAAAATAAAAATCATTAAGTGGATGATTGTGTTCATAATGATGTTTTTTATCCTGTACTTGAACATGTTGACTTTCCTTCAAATTCTATATATAAGCTGTATGTAAAATCTGTAACACACACAAAATTCTAAATTATGGAAAGTGCTTATGTTAAACAAGACTCAGAAATGAATGAAGTAAATATGATAATACATATGCTCTCTGAGTTTCATTCCTTGTTTTCCATCTTGCTTCTTTGCACCCCTCCAACACCAGAAACACATTCATTCCACAATTATTAAGGAGATAAACATGTCAAGGGCTCTCCATTGCCTTCATCATTAAATAGAAAACTCCTGCAACCTCATCTTCGTAAACCAGGTTTTGCCATCCCAGCTGTGATGGATACTACCTCTTTACCACTGCATATACTTTTCCTTTTGCCCAGCACAACTTTGCCTCCAGCTACCTATTTTCTAGACACCCGTCCAGTCAGGGCTCAGATAGCCCTTCATCTAGAAGCTTTGAATAACTTTCCAAAGGAAGTTAAGACTTACTTCCTTTGTTCTCACAATATACTATTTTCCCTCTAGAAAATTATAATCACATGTACTTTACTCGCTCATATCTCCTATGGATCAAAAGTTCCTGTAAGGCAGTCACTATTTTCTTACCTATGCCAGCACAATGACTGGCATGCACTAGGTGCTAATTAAATAATTTTTGCCAAATAAGTGAATTAATAGTAGGGTTCTGAAACTCACAAATAGTCACAGACCTAATGATAACTCTACATTGTTTTGTTATTTTATTGTTATTTAAGCTTGTTAACACCTCATTATCTTAACCTGATTATCCAATTAACCCAAGGAAGCTAGGTGGGGATAATCAAACACTGCTGATTATCTCCTCCATAACCAAGTCAGTTCTCTTCCACATTGTCAGGGCTCTGATTTTTCCCCTAGATCTATCTCTCTCCAGGTAACTAGAATTAGTCTTGACTGGCTTGAGGTTGTTCCAGTGGTTGTTTCAACCTGTTGACCTAGAAAACATGGTTTAGAAGCAGAGTTTCAGCACCAGGACATTAGTGAGAGGCATGATGCCAGGGCCTAGACAGGGAGAAGAGACAAGGGAATGATTCAAGTAATAATTAGAAATTAATTCTTTTTTTGTTTGTTTGTTTTTGTTTTGTTTCG
>NW_004524752.1:5441494-5458209 GCF_000260255.1 Octodon degus | reverse complement strand
ACCTCTTCCCAGTCTGTGTTTCCTATTGTAGGACTTTGCCCCATCAGAAGAACTGCCTATAGAATGCTTCACCCAAGCACAGCAGTGGTGAGAGGACCTAGAGACAGCTATGGTTTTGGCTGGCATAGATCTGGACCAACTTTTGCCATCGTTATCACAGTGTAAACATCCAAAGGCCCTGGAGACAGTAAGTATGCGGGGGTGTGCACAACATGGGATGGAAACAACTGTATTTCACAAGATGCCTCCAGGCAGAGCAAAATGGTACAGCATATGTTCTTAGATACATTCTCAGAAAACCAAGAAAATAAGCAGCATATTTTATTTCAAGAACCAGATAACTCAGGGCGCGTTTCACAATCAGTAATTGTCATGATTAAGTCGGAAGCACTGTGTCTGGCTATATGTAACAGTACATTGTACAGTTGGTGACATCTTAAATTTGGAGAAATATCCATACCTAGTCCTATGTTTACCTTCCGACATTGGTATGTAATGCTGTCATACTAGGAGCTGTGGTAGCTCTCTGGAAACCATGAGAGGAACTATTATGACAGTCTGAGGACAGAAAAAATAAAATGCAGAATGAATTTTTATCTTTAGTGAAGATTTCTCCCCATCTGAGAATTTAAGGAACTGAAAACAGAGAAGCAATGCGTCTTTCACAGTCACACAGGCATATATTTAACAGCAGAGCAAAGACTTGACCCAAATCCTTGGTGTTCTTTCCCATACAACTCTGGCATGGTGCTCAAAACCCTTCACAACTGGCCTGTTTACAGACTAATTTATTCATCTCTTACCACATTAATAGCTATATAAATTTGAGAATTCCAGAGAACACTTTTCTCATGCATCTCTAATTTCTGACATTTTTGGAAAAGTAGTCAAAATAGATTGCAGCATGCTTGCCCATTAAAAATTTGTAATGGAGAAAGTACAGAAATGAGCCTTATCTCCAGTCTTTTAATGTTCAGTGTATAGAAAGCAGTAACATGTTTTCTTGAAAACATCTTAGAGTTATTGTCAAAAACAGAACACTGGGCTTCGTGATGGTATATCCCTGCAGTAAAACAAGTTCCTTGGGTATCCACCCTTCCTCCTCAGAGCAGGGTCAGTGCAGGCACGCCAGCCAGTGAGCATCAGCTAACCACATCCAGGCTGCACACACACAGTCAGCCCAAAGGCACCAATGGCAATGTTCACCTGTCCAGTGGTCTTCCCCCAAGCGGCCCTAAGTGCTTGCACTGATCAGCTTTGGCTTGGACTACTTGTACTTCCAAGTATTTCAGCTCAGGTAAATCACCAAGTATCAGTGGGAGTTTGGAAATCATTAAACAAAGGCCCATTTTAACAGGTCTTAATTGCTGATATGGCCAAGTATCAGAATAAAAACCCAAATGATCCAGAGAAATTTATTATGCAGCATTTTAATGACTCTGTAGATTACTGTTCAAATGAGAGGATCACAAAACAAAACAAAACACTGGGGCATAAAAACAGTCTACAAAAACAAAGCAGCTGTTTTCTGTATGTTGGTGCCTCCATCTGCAGTGCTGTGAATAGCTGGATGCCATTTCTGATCTACTCTAAAGAGACAGCATGGCTGCAGGTTGCCAAGTCCAGGGAGTGCCCTGTATCTGCATGTTTAATAAGAGTATAGCCCCAAATATCCATCATCCCTTAGTGCAGTCAGCAACCGCTGATGCTTTTGTCTTCACATGTGGCAAAATGGGACACTCCTTAAATACCTTTCTGTGTTGGGAAGAGGAAAATTACATATGTTTAGGAGCCCTCTTCTAAAAAAAATAATGGTTCCAGCTGGAAATTAAACTAAAGACTTTCTGCTCCAAATAAGTGTCCTCAAGAAAATGAAACTTAGAGAATTGAGACCACTTAACAGTTCGTTTTCTCTTTCCTTGTGATCCATTTCTCCAAGCACCCAGAGTTGAGATGTGGCAAAAGCATTCCCTTTATCTTTCTCCCCGTTCAATAGTGTTATAGAATTAAGCAGATACGGGTGCACATGTGCAACGGGTGCTGCTGGTCACCTGCAGGAAAGTTCATGGAATCTGGTTTGCTCAGGAGATAAATTGCAGGTATTTAGTTCATTATGTACTAAGCAGAACCACAGGGAGAAGAGTAGAATACGATAGTGATTGTTAAGTGTTCCTAGGGTCTTTTGCTGTGTGGGAGCTGCCAAGTGAAGAAATATATTAGTCTTGCTTTTCTACTAGCGTCCCCATAAAGTAATCACTTAAATGGGTTCTCAGAGTTCAAGGGAATTGGAAGACCAGCAGTAATAAGAGAAATACCTTGAATTTTCTTCTGAGGCACTCCTAGGGCTTTGCAGACGTTATTACATTTACCAGCCCTCCCAGGTCCCTGAGCTTCCAATGGAAAAAGATATCAGCCTCATGAAAAAGAAAATCTTCTCCTGCAAATAAGAGGAAACGCAGACAATTTGAGACTTGCTTCGTGTGGTTCCTATACTTTCAGAGCCCAGGATTCTGAAATCCCAGTCCTCCAGCTACTAGCTCAGCATTGTAGAATACTCACTCCAGGAATGTGGGGAGAGGATCATAATGTTGACCCCCAAACTCCTCTGTGAAAGGAAAACATTTGGAGGTCAAATGCAATGCCAGCTTCCTCTTTTCCCATGCCTGCTCCCTGCAGCTCTACACACATACACCCTCGGGTAGCTCTGAGCTATTTTGGGTTTCAGCCTCATCTGCCTTTCACATTAGGTTCGGTGTTAATTATGACGCTTCAGTGAAAACGAGCCTTCTGACAGTCTCAGGCTTGGAGAATGGAAGGAGGAAGAAAGGCAGCTCCAATTATAGGCTGTTATCCCTAATTAATGCCCACCCCCTGCGCTTGGCATTGGAGACACAATCGCCACACAACTCAGGAAGAGCACAATCCACTCCATGGCACCAGGACCAACAATATTAAGCCAAATACTCGCTGATCCCCATGGAACATCTTCCAGACAAGGAAGCGATTGATATGCAATAACCCAGAGGAATGCATAATCTTGCCCTTCTCCTTTTAAACTATCTTTTGACATTCCTGTGGCACATCTTCCTTTAGGGGAAAGTGAGTACAGCCCTTTACTAACCCCAAACCCATTCTGTTCTTTGGTTCTAGGCTTTAAGTCAGTCAAATAACCAAATCCATAGATTCATACATTGTGCATGTTTGTGGGTATACATATCTAAATTAAGCACTCTAATACGTCCTTCGAGAAATATGAAGGATATAAAATCTGGCTCCTCATCTCAGAAATATGTCACAAGCAGAAACCTCACTAAATCAGAATGTCTTGTGGGCAAGTAATACTTCCCTGCTGCTTTCTGAAAGACTTCAGCAATTAATTCTGCAGGGAGTAAATTCAAATGAAGAACAAGGCTGCTATACAGTCCCTGACCAGAGCCCTATTTAAAGCACTAAACTGCTCAAGAGTGCAGTGACTTCTGCGACTCTGCGTGCCAGCCTGCTTTCTCTCTCCTATCTGTGACTTCTATTTGACCCATTCTACACAATGTTGTTCCACAAAGAGTCACTGAGGGCCCTGGGCCTGGGCAGACTCAAAGTGAGTCATCATTCTTGTTCCTCACCCCTGCTGCTCATTAGTATCTACTGCAATTTTATCTCTCTATGTCATTCTCTCCCACTAGATTGTAAATTCCTCAAGGATAGTACTGCATTCATTTATGAATCCTCAGATCAGAATTCCACACTCAGGGGCTCAAAAAAATTAATGAATTATGAAATGAATGAATAAATAAAGCAAATTTAGCAGACTATCTGATTTGGCCTCAAGCATCCTCTCAAAGCTATGCCCAAGCTTGCTCCCTATGGTACAGCCTTTCCCAGAGTACTGTCTTTGAAGAAGCCTCATTCCCTTACCATGGCCTGAAATTATCCTATTTATATGCTTATTTGATTATTGTCTATCCTGTCAAAAAAATTCCAGGATGCTAAAGATCTGCTTATCTGATTTGTCTCTGTATCCTTGAACTTAGGATAGTACTCACTATGAAGCAAAAAAACACATGTGGAGGAAGGAAGGAAGGAAGGAAGGAAGGAAGGAAGGAAGGAAGGAAGGAAGGAAGGATAGAAGTACTACATTTCTAATTAATGTGTAAGAATATCAGATGAGAAAAGTAAATATTGTGGTTTAGGGGATTTATAAGGAGAAATATTCCAATACAGTATACTTAAATATAAAATTATAATAGTCACCCAGGAGCTGAGGAGATGGCTCAGCAGTCTGAACGCCTGCCTGGCAAGCACAAGGACCCAGGTTCAATCCCCAGTACCACATGCAGAGCTGGCTCCAGAACCCTGGGTGTGCTGTGTCAGCCACCAAAAATAGGTGGGGTGGTGCACGTTTGTAATCCCAGTGCTGGGGAGGTTGAGACAAGATGATCAGAAAGAAAGAAAGAAAGAAAGAAAGAAAGAAAGAAAGAAAGAAAGAAAGAAAGAAAGAAAGAAAGAAGAAAGAAAGATTGATTTTGTAATATTCACCCAAAGAGTCATACACAAAAAGAGGGCAGAAAACTTGTCCATATACTAAAGACCACAGAAATAAGCAGAGAGCCTGGATCCAACAGTAATGTCCTGCATGAGTCCAGCTAAAGTCCTTGAGCAAATAACAATGCCTGTTTCACAGATTTCCTCTTGGAAGGCCTAAGGGTGAGTGTTGGAAGTTAGAAAGTCTGAATCAGCAGGACAAAGAATCTGTGTTATCAGGCTGAAGGATCTGCACTAGGGTCAGGAAACAATGCTCAAAATAAGAACCAAAGGTCGCACAACAGGTACCACAGCCATTCTCAGTGACAGTGAGTCCTGAGCTCCTCCAATGATGAGAACAACCAGAGTCCTGTCAGGAAAGCCAGCATTATAAGCTTCTCCAGGAGACTGAGAGGTACATGATTTCCCTTCTGGAGCCAGGAAGCCATACTCAAGGTGAGGATCAGAGCTCCCCCAAAGTGAACCATAGCCCTTCTCAACAACAACGAGGTCCCAAGCTCCTACAGTGATAACAGCCAAGTTCATCAGGAAAGCCAGCATGACTAGGTCCTCCAAGAGAGCCCTTCCAAGAGAACCAAGAGCCCCCAACCCCAGTTGTCAATCTACCACAGTTAATATAGCTTAATACTCAATTAAATGATATTTGTAGCTAGGAAAAACAAAATATAGTTAAGAGCAGTAGCTCCAAAAAGAAATAAAACTTTGTTTTGAATGTAAGGGTATACAATTCTTTCAAGGCAAAAGGCTCTTACATAGACATGCATGCACACATACATACTCACAAAATTCTATTTTGGGAGCTTCAAGCATGAGGCAAATGAAGACACTGTCACAGCCACTGAGAGATGTAGAATAGTCTAAATTTCTAGGACTGCATTATGCAAGAGAGCAATAGATGCATACCTGAAAAAATAACTTATGGTGGGGGATGGCATTTGTTACTAGGCCTAAGGATCATAACCTCATGGATCACAGCCAGGAAGGGTTATCATCACCTATTTAAGTGGTTCAAAGACTTCTTTCTTCCTCCTTCCCTACTGTTCAAAAGACAGACTTGGCCTATAACCAGGGAGAAAGTGGTCTTCTGGTAGTTCTGTTACTAGGCTTCCATGTGCATGTAATATCAGAAGTGGGGAAATCATTCATCACACTCACCTATTCAAAGAGGGCTGCTTTTTACCTTTATGTTCTTCAGAGCACTTAACACACCACCAGTTTGCAATAAATTACAATTAGCCATAACTGTGTCATTAGCCCGGGTTTTATTATTAGAGGCATTAATTTTTAATGTTTGCTGTACCCTGATATGTGTGGAAGACTGGAAATGTATTTAATAATGATAACTTCCACCTTCCAAGCTCGAGTGATGGTCTACTGGGATAAAATCAAACCAAACTACATTTAATGCTCTGAGCAGAATATGGCAGCAAGAAAGAAGAAAGTGAGAGGAAAGCTTTGAGCTGAGAAAAATATATTCTCCAGAGGATCTAAAGCCTATAGACCCTGCTGTCTGGAAGGTCTTTGACCCAGCCTGGTAGGACAGACCCTAACAACCTCCAGAGTAAACAGGCTCAGGAAGATTCACTCCCAGGTTGGAATTAAGAATTCTTAAAGGCAACCGAAAAAGAAAGTTTCTAGAGCAAAGAGGTAAGAGGTAAAAAGATAAAAGGTCCTACCTCCTTATTCCTCACATCTACAAGCTACAGACATTCCTTGTTCTCTGAAGGATCACGGTTCCCAGAGGCTTCATCTGGGACTGACAGATCACCCTCCTCTATGATTCTGCCCTTATTAGTATGGCCAGAGCAAGCAGCTTGAGACTGGATCCTAACACAATTCTCTGTATGGTTTTAGATGTCAGTTCTTCAGTTTAAATGATGCTTCGGACTCTGCTCAGAGGAAACGTGGCCCGAAATTCTTGGAGACAAGACTTTATGCTATGAAGAAGCTAAAGCAACATTTTTACAGATGGAGCCAGGAGGTACCAAAATCAGGCTTTAGCCTTGATGGTTGGCCCATATCTGCTCTTCTGTTGGGCCATGGCCCTTAGAAAAATAAGTCCAGGCTCACTTCAACACCACTCTGAGATTCCTGGTCTTAAATGTGACCAATGATAGTGTTTTCATCTTGGTCTCCAATTTTTCTAGCCAACGTAACCCATCTATAAAATAAACAAGCTATGTTATTTAAATTTATTATTCACACCTAATGAGTTCCTTTCAAGTACAGAATGGCATTCCATATGGATCTTGGAATGAAAATCTTATTAAGTTTTATATGTTGATATTCTATGCCTCAGTTACAGTTTAAAGATACATTTACAGTCACAAAAATAAGTCACAAAAATTAGTGGTGACTGTGAATCATGTTTATTTTAAATTTTTAAAATTCTGAAGTTTTAGAACTTTTAAATTGTTAAAAATAGGAAAATGAGTGAGAGCTTCATTGAACATATTATCTAGGCAACTTTAGGAAATGTATTCCATCTTTTGGGATCACAAATACCTATTAAACTGTAAATA
The DNA here is from genome assembly GCF_000260255.1 of Octodon degus. Classification (NCBI taxonomy): domain Eukaryota; kingdom Metazoa; phylum Chordata; class Mammalia; order Rodentia; family Octodontidae; genus Octodon; species Octodon degus. The sequence continues at coordinate 5,451,148 of NW_004524752.1, read as the reverse complement.
GCAATTCAAGGTAGAGGAACACAGAATAAAAGCATTCTCCAGTTCTTGCTTATTCTTAAAAATATAGCATTTATAACATGAAATAATCTCAAAGAATCTTGAAGAATAGCACCTTATTTTCTTCATTTTAGGCCATAATCCCTGCTCTCCCACCCACCCTGGCTGAATACAATCAGGACTTTAGGATGGTGACTATTCAACACAGTGAGCTCCCAGCCAATCCAGTGGCTGGCAGGGCTGAGAATTTATTGCCTCTGCCCCATAATGTCAAACATCTGAAGTATAACTTCTAGAATTTGCAATAATAACATTTTTGAATAATCAAATTCTTCAAGTACAATTCACCATTTATTTTTATAACCCAGAAGTTCATTTTAATTGTAATATTTGGCTTCAGCCAAACACTGATTTTAATACTTGGCTCTTTATCCCTAGGGCAAAATATGTAATCCATATAATTCTTGGCCTTGTCTCCCTGACCTCCCCTCTCAGCAGCAACAAGTAGGCACGTCCCAAGGAAAGCTGCTCACACGACCTGAAAGAATTGTCTGACGAGCTTCATGGGGTCTGGAGAGCTGCTTTTCCCCCTCAACAGAAAGTCCCATCATCTATTTCAGAGCTGTTTGCTGCCATCGCTTTCCACATATAAGCCTGAGTTTATACTTTTCCAACCTGGGGCCACAGCCTATGCCTGGGCAACTGAAAGGAAGAGCTTCCCTTCCCTACCAGTGCTTTCCAGAGGCTTCCACCTCCCACCTACTCCTCCCCAGATCAGCAGCTCAGGCCTGCCCCTGGCTCCTCTTCCCTTGGCCAAGACTTCCTGCCCTCATACCAGAGAACCTCACCCCTGAAGGAGAGGCTGAGGGAAAGACAGACAAACCTGTATTTTTCCAAAGACATGATATGTTTACATTTTTGCTGACTACAGATTGAAACAGTATTAAATTTATAGTTTTAATGTCTTAGTCCACTTCATTTACATTAAGAAAGAACTACTTCTACATCCCAAGTCCACACATGGCCAGGAAGCAGAGAAAGAGGCTTGGACTCAGGCTCCCTCAGCCAGTACTGTGGAGCTCACAAACATAAGACTGGGTCCCAGCGCTCCCACATCTCTACTACTGTATAGCCTTGGTAGTGCCACAACTTACCCATGTCACAACTCGCCATGCCAAGGCACTGCCAGTGCAACCTACAGCAGTAAACATGCCCGTGTAATTAATGTCTTAACAACTTATTACAATCCTCAGATAATTAATCACAGAAGCTAAACATGCTGTCTCACCCTCCTAATGTGCTAATGCTCTAATTATAATGCCTCAATTAAAGGAAAGTCAATGCTCCTGCTTAGAAGTGCATGCTTTAATAAAGGCTCGGGGTGGCTCCAGCAAACAGCAGTATGTGGTAGGAGGACAGAAGAGAAAACCTCTCCCATGAGGGCTCTCAGGCAGTCTTAGGCAGAAGGGGACAGCCCCCTTCTCTTGAATTTCACCCATGTGTGCACTCTGAGCTCTGAGAACTTGCTGGCTTAGAGATATTTTTCCAAGGTCAGCTACTGAACAAAGAGGGATTTGGTCCAAGTAAGGGGTGGGGTAGGTCCTAGAATGGGTGTGTTTCTGTTGCTATAGGCTAGAGACCATTCAATCCTTATAGGAGACTCCTGGGTAAGGCCCAAGAGCTCATATACCACATTGAAAAGCCAGAACTCAATTTTCTTGGCATCGGGGGGAGGATTCAAGGAATAAAAGACCCCCTCCAAATTAGTTCTTAAATTTCTGTTTAAATGGTCTTAATAATTTTTCATTTGTGAAAGAATTTTCCTGGTCACCTAGGACATACAAAAATACATGTTCATAAATATACAAAGGTGAGACCAAAATAGTTTCACAAAAGAGGACCATGATTACTTTGTGAAGCATTTTGATATTCTGTATGCTATTTTATTTCATTTTTAAATGCCTTTTATGATTCACTAAATTAATTTCATAATCCAACAATATACCTCATTTTATGGTTTGGAAAAACACCAATCTACAAGCAAAATAATGTATAAGAAATAATGTAATAATGTAAAGGTTCCACTATTTCTAAGACTCTTAACTTTGAGATTTCCAGTTCAAGGGACCATTTATTAAGTAATCAGCTAATACTTCCCAAGCAGTCATAGGTCCTACACCTCTTGGAACTTTGCCCATCTGCCTGCTCAGCTGTGTATTTCCAGGTGATTCTAGATTAAGAATGACCCCACAGCCTTAGGCTTGCTACACACACACACACACACACACACACACACACACACACCCCACAGATTTCAGCATAATGAACACTGACTTTCTCAAGAAGAACAAGAAACAGACTAGTCACTAAGATATTAGTGCTACCTAGGTAACCTAAAGTGTCAGCTAGTGTTAGGTAAATAGGAGTTTTAAACCATGGAGAACATTATAACTAACAGAAGGTAAAAATCATTGTAGCACTTGTTGGGAGTCATGTTTTATTTTTATGTTTCTCTCTTCACTAGCCATTGCTGTGACACTCTCTCTTCGGCACTCTGTGCAGGACAGCTGAGTGTGTCCTAGTAGGTAGAGGCCCAACCTTTCAAGGACACCCACCTTCTCCCCTGGAGACAGGTCTGGCCATTGTGTCTGTACAATCCATGCTTGTGTCCAGACCCTGGGCATGTCACACACACAAGCTCCTTTCCTAAGGATGGTGACAAGCCTCCTGGGTAGTAATACTTGCCTTTACATCCTAGAACAAATCGTGGCTAGAAGGGAGGGTGAGGCAGGAGGATCTCAAGTTCAAGCTCCCCCTGGGCAATTTAGTAATGTAGCAAGACCTGACTTAAAAAAGAAAAAGTGAAAGGTCATTTCTGTTTCCATTGTGCTGGATATTATGTCTTGAAATTCAGGATCTACTGGAAAGTATCAGAAATTGTTTCAGCTTTTTATGAGCTTTCAGACTTCTTGAGTAGATTTGACATAGAAACATCAAAATAGAAAACAGTAAAAAAAAAAGAAAAGAAAAAAGAAAAAAGAAACCTCAGTTATTTGTATTGGACAAATAACTCATACATGGTATTTGTTTAGAAGAGAGGCCAAAAAAATCCCCGAAGCACTCAACAATGTTTTTGAAAAGTTCCAGATGCTTGAAAGAAGACAAATGTCACTTTAGAAGTCTATAACACATGGGATCATTCCTAACTTGTTACTGTTCATGCACCACCCAAATTCTATGCTCTCTACTCTCAAATATGTGTAAAATCTGTGTATTTTTCCCCACCTCCATCACAACTATCTTTCCAAATCTCAATCATCTCACATCTGCATTACCATATCGTGTCTGCTTTTGTGCTTGCTCCCTTCAGACTAGTTCCACAAAACAGTCAGGATAATCCAATTAAACCTAAATCAAATCACACCCCTCCTCTAACTTCTCAATTTACTCTTCATAGTGCTCCACAAGGCCCAGATGATTCTTCCTCCACTAATTCTCTAAGCTTATCTTCTACCACTTCCCTTGAGTCTATTTATCCTGGGTCAGCTCACAGAGTCACGAATGGTCTTCAGATACACAAAGCAGTCTCTTGGAGACTCCCCAAATATCTGCACAGTTCACCCTTACCTGTACAGCTCACCCTTAAGACAATAGCCTAGTCTCACTGCAGGCTATCACCCTAAGGGCATCTTGTCAGGGAGGTCTTGCCTCCTCCTCAAACTCTAAAACCTGTCTGTGCTTTTTTTGGCATCATCTAATGACACTGACATGTTACTGGTTGTTCATAATCAATCTCATTCACTTAAACACAACTAAAGGGAGAAGCTTTTTGTCAGAAGAACAAATTCCTATTTCTCTAAAGTCCTGAGTAAATCATATTCAAATGTGGAGCATTCTATACCCAAGCATAAAATAAAGGCATCCCTGGGAAATATATTTGGCAACTTTTTCTGTGTTAGGAAACTCAAACCGTGCTTTACTTTTCAGAGACAGTGGATCATGAAGTGGACAAATACGTGTACTTCACATATGCTTCATGGGATGCAGTGTGCTCCACTGCAGTGCTGCATTGGGAACATATATTTGAACTTTGATACAGAATTTGTAGAATTGTTAAGCAAAGCTTTGCTATGCAAAGCTGAGGAACAGAGTTTCAAGAATAAAACAGGTTCCTTCTTGAAGATAGAGCAGAGATGCCATCTAAATGCTACCACTATCCTGAACGCATTCACCTGAACTGTTTAAAGAAAATCAGGATTTAGATCATCCAGTAAGGAGGGGTGATATGTTTGTATTTACTAGGAGAAAATAAAATTTATCAACAATTAGTTATGCACACAGGAGCTCTAGATTGAAAAGGAGACTGCTGCATTCAAGGTTCTGTGAAAGCAACTGGATTTTCAAATACTTCACTTCCAGCTGTTAATTAGAAGAGAGACTGGAGACTTCATCAGAAACTGAGCTTTCCCTTTCCAGCAAAAGCCCAGGCCCGGTGTGTGTGTGGGACCTTCCACCTGTTCACCAGACCCCTTTCCAACAAATGCCCCAGCCTGGTGTGTGTGGGGGACTATCCACCACTCATGGGAACCTCCTCCATCAGACAGGCTTGATGTGGAAGCTTGTTTCAGAACTCCCTGCAGAGAGGCTAGGGGCCAGACCCACCCAGCTAATCTAGGAGCTGAACATCTGGCCAGAGGGGACCAGTGGGTTCACGTCCATGGGCTGCAGCAGGAAGAAGCTAAGATAGCAGCCAGACCCAAATCAGGCACATCTGGATGAGTTCAGACATGGTAGGTCCAGACCTGGTAAGCTGAGACAATTTGCTAGACCCAGGTCTATGCGAGTATTCTCTTTCTTTCCCTCTTGAACTACAGATGGGGCAACAGGTAACCAAGGTGAACACTAGTCTGCCTGGAAGATCCCATGCACATCAAGGGGAGGTGATCAGACAGAACTTACGGGAACTAATTTAAATACAAATTCCCAATTTAATATCTGCTTAGCTACACAGACATGTTTACTCCTATGCTCTAAATTACAAACCCACTAGTTACAAAAGTTTGTCAACTGCTAAATATCACTACCCATTATTAGTGTTCCTAATTGTAGTTCTGTAAATACAAAACTGTAACTGCCTTAACCACATAATATCTCTTGGGTAAGAATTTCAGTAGGTGCTAAGGTAATAACTACACCAAAGCTCTACACTAAAAGTCAGAGGACAGTGCTATACAAAATGACAGAGAGAAATAGCAAAATGCATTCTCAGGCCCTGAGCCCACTCAGAACAAATGCAGGAGACACTAGCATAGAAGAAATTAGAAATCAAACACCTGAACTCTCTGAAATAATTGTGTCTGAAGTAAAGAACTAACTGCAGAAAGGCATAGAGGAAATCAGATCACAAATAATCTCTTAAATAAAACAAGAAATGAAAAATATAATGAAAGAAATACTAAGTGCTTTTAAAGAAGACACTGATAAAAAGAAACAGACAATAGAAAAAAGATGGAATCCTTGAATGAGCAATATAGGAAACAAATAGAATGCATGAAGCAGATTCAGAGATATACAGGGAATTAAAATCTCAATCACAAGTTGGCAAAGCCATTAGAATGAAAGTGAAGATAGAGTTTCAGATCTTGAAGACATCATTGCTGCTAGTGAAAAGGTAAGAAAAGATCTCTTAAAAACAACTAGGATGCAGAAAAAAATAATTCAACATCTGCAAGACAATGCAAAGATGAACAGCATAAGACTAATAGGCATAAATGAGAAAGAAGTAGTCAATACAAATGATATAAAAAAAGGAATATGGGCAGAAGTAATAGCAGGAAACTTTCCAATTATGGTGAAACAATCTGACACTTTGGTAACCAAAGCATATAGAACTCCAGATGACAACAACTCAATTAAAAACACACCCAGACATATAACAATCAAGATCCTAGAAATTCAGCCCAATAACAATACACTAAAAACCCCTAGAGAAAAGAAAAAGACCACATTTAAAGGAAAACCCATCACAATAATGGCAGATTTCTCTTCACAAACCATCAAGTCAAGAAGAGCATGAAGCAAAGTACTTTGAGTCCTCCAAGAAAAAAACTTCCAGCTGAGACTGCTATACCTTGCAAAACTATCTTTCAAGTTTGATGGGGAAGTGAAATACTTCCATGAAAAAGAACAAAGAAAGAATTTAATGATGACAAACCCAACCCTATATAGACTACTAGAAATATTCTAGAAAGGGACTAAAATGACCAGAAATCCAGGAATGAAAACAGAAAGAACCCACCAAATTGGCCAAAAAATTAAACACAGGAGAAAAAGGGGTATACAACAGCAGGCAAATAACAAATCAATTGTAAGTCAATGCATCTCAATTATACCATCAATGTAAATGGACTCAATTCATCAATTAAAAGAAATAGACTGGCACAGTGGATCAGGAAGAAAAATCCAACTATATGCTGTATACAAGAAACACTTAACTCATAATGGAATCCATAGGCTGAATGTCAAAGGATGAAAAACAATACTACATGCCTCAGTACCTCAGAAAAAATCAGGGGTAGAAAGTCTGTTACATACATTCTGAACTTCAAACCAAGAATGAGCAAATGAAATAAAAAAGGTCACTACATACTGGTTAGGGGAAAAATACATGAGGAAGGAGTGAAACTGATAAATATGTGTAAACCAAACACAAGAGCATCCAATTATATAAGACAAATCTTAAAGGACATGAAAAATCTAATATCCAATACCACAGTCTTAACAGGAGACCTTAACACCCCCTTATCCCAAAAAGATAGGTCAAGCATAGGCAAAAAATTAGCAAAGAAGTAGCAGAACTCAACCAGAGCTTGGAACAAATGGCACAGTGGATCAGGAATACTCTGTGGACATATACAGAGTATTTCACCAGGCCACATCTCAATATACATTTTTTTCAGCTGCACATGGGACATTTTCTAAAATAGACCATATACTAGTTCATAGGTCATGCTTAAGTATATGAAAGAAAACAAATTATCCCATGCATATTATCTGTCCACAGTGCAGTGAAACTGGAAATAAATGACAAAAGAAACTACAAAAAACTAAAAATACATGGAAATTAAACAACACCATCCTCAGCAACCAGTGGGTTACAGATGAAATTAAACAATATCTACAGTTCAACGAAAATTCAAGGGCCAGGGAGATAGCTCAGTAGAATAAGCGCTTGCCAGGAAAGTGCAAGAGCCTGAGTTCAACCCTCGGTTAAACCAAAAAAAAAAAAAAAAGAAAGAAAGAAAAGAAAAGAAAATTCAAGCACAACTTATTGAAATTTAAGGGATGTAGTGAAACCAATGCTCAGAGGAAAATTTATAACTGTGAACTCACACATCAGGAAAACAGAACAGGAACAAATACCTTAATGCTACACCGCAAACATCAAGAAAATGAAGAGCAAACCAAACCCAAAGTCCAAAGACGGAAGGAAATTATAAAGATTAGAGCAGAAATTAATGCAATTGAGACAAACAAATCAATACTAAGAATTACAGAATCAAAAAGCTAGTTCTTTGAAAGATGGAATAAAATTAATAAGTGCATAGCTAACCTCATCAAAAACAGGAAAGAAAAAACTCAAATTCAAGAAATAAAGAACAAAAAGAGTGTAATTACCATGGGCCCAATGGAAATTCAGATCATCAGTAGCTATCTTGAGAATCTTTACTCTCTCAGAATCGAAGACACAGAAGAAATGGACAGATTGAGGTCCGGTGAGTGTGTGGGAGAGCTTCCGGCTACCCTGCACCGGCGGGACCTACTACTGGTCCCAGCCCAGGTGCAGCATGGGTCAGACCCTCTTCCACCCCGTTGGGACGCCCTCAACCACTCCGCAGCACCTCCCCCACCCTGGCCTCTGAGTAGGAATTTCTGCCGTTCAGGGAAACCCCAGACCAAGGCCTAGCCCAGTTCTGGTGAGTGTGTGGGAGAGCTTCCAGTTACCCTGCACCGGCGGGACCAACTACTGGTCCCAGCCCAGGCACAGCATGGGTCAGACCCTCCTCCACCCCCTTCTGACACCCCCAGCACTCCGAAGCACCTCCCAAACCCCAGCCGCGGAGTAGGAATTTCTGCCACGTACTGGGAACCCCCAGACCCAGTCCTAGCCCAGGCCCAGTGAGGGTGTGGGAGAGCTGCCTATCCCTCCAACTCCACCTTGTCCCCTCCAGGCTCAGCTCAGGCCTGGCATACAGACATGGGGTGTAATCCTGCAGCAATCCCTGCAGAGAGTGTAGAGGATAAAACCACTCAGGTAGTCCAGGAACAGAACACCTTGCCACAGGGGCACAACAGGTTCACCCTCAAGGGCAGTAGAAGGATGGAGCTGAGCACAGCAGCCAGACCCAAGCCAGGCACAGCTGGATAAATCCAAACTTTGTAGATCTGCACGTGAACTTTAGTATGTGCTATGGTTATAACTACAACGAAGATCTACAACAAAGGTCAGAAGACAGTGCTACACAAAATGACGAGAAGAAGCAAAATGCAACCTCAGAACCCAAGCCCACTGGTAACAAGTGCAGAGATCACTAACACAGAACAAATTGGGTATCACACAGCTGAAAGCAATGAATCAAAGTCTTCTGAAATAAAGAAACAGCTGCAGAAAGAAATAGAGGAACTCAGATTGGAAATGAAAAAAAAATCCCTAAAGTAATAGCATCTGCAGTAAAGAATCAAATGCAGAAAAATATGGAGAAAATCCAGTGCCCACCCAGAACAAGTGCAGAGGACAATACCTTGGCTCAAATGCATGAATTAATAGCATCGATAGTAAATAAGCAACAGCAGAAAGATATAGAGGTAATCAGAGTGAAAATATTTTATGAAATAAAAAAAGAATTCTCAGAACTCACACCATCTGAAGTAAAGAAGCAACTACATAAACATAGGGAGGAAACCCAATCTGAAAAAAACACTGCAGTAAAACAATTTATAACTGCTTCCAAAGAAGATACTGATAAAAAAAAATGGAGATTAGAAAAACAATGGATTCCTTGCATGAGCAGCACAGGAAAGAAATAGATCACATGAAGCAGAGTCAAAGAGATATAGAGGAAAGTAAAACCTCAATCACAAGCTTGCAAAACCGTTTAAGTGAAAGTGAAGACAGAGTTTCAGGTCTTGAAGATGTTGGTGCAGCTAGTGAGGGTAAGAAAGGATCCCTTAAAAACAACAAGGATGCAGGAAAGAATAATCCATCACATACAAGATGATGCAAAGATGAACAAAGTGAGACTAATAGGCATCAATGAGAAAGAAGGAGTCAAAACAAATGAAATTTTAAAAATATGGGCAGAAGTAATAGCAGAAAACTTCCCAAATATGAGGAAACAATCTGACATTCAGGTAACTGAAGCATACAGAACATCAAGTAAACTCAACCCAATGAAAAACACACCAAGACACATAATAGTCAAGATACCAGAAATTCAGTGCAAGAATAATATACTGAATGCTGCTAGAGAAAAGAAACAGATCACTTTCAAAGGAAAACTCATCAGAATTATGGCCAACTTCTCTTCACAAACCATGCAGGCAAGAAGAGCATGGAGCAGAGTACTTCAGGTCCTCTATGAAAACAAATCCCAGCCC
>NW_004524752.1:5440011-5441394 GCF_000260255.1 Octodon degus | reverse complement strand
CCCAACAACAAATGTTGGAGAGGCTGTGGGGAAAAAGGAACCCTTCTCCACTGCTGGTGGGAATGTAGACTAGTGCAACCATTATGGATATCAGTATGGAGACTTCTTAGAAAAGTTGGACTGGAAATCCCCTTTAAACCAGCTATTCCTCTACTGGGAATTTTCCCAGAGGATCTGAAAACATCATATCATAGTGATATATGTGCGCCTATGTTTATAGCAGCACAATTTGTAATAGCCAAAGCTTGGAAACAACCAAGATGCCCATCACCTGAGGAATGGTTGAAAAAGTTGTGGTATTTTTATACAATGGAGTACTATTCAGCTATTAAGAATGATGAACTCAAAATCTTTATATTGAAGTGGATGCCACTTGAACAGATACTCGTAAGTGAAATAAACCAGACACACATGTGTAAATATCATATAGACTCCCTAGTATAAGAACTCAAAAGAAGAAATACAAATAGAAAGATATAATACAAGTAAAAGTAAAGCAGGATCTCAAGGACTTAAGTAATCAAGAGAAGGAAAAGAGAAGAGCTAGGAATCATGAATAAATTAAGCCATACAGTTATATGTATAAGATAGGCAAGGCAATGATCCTGAAAATCTTCAGAAGATTTTTTAATCTAGCAGTTAATTGGAAAGATTCTCACCCTGACTAACTATATATATGGATACCTGTGAACTAAGCTACTGCACTGCAAATGGCAATCTGTAATAGTAGTTTCATGCTTGGAGTGCCTGTCATTCTGGTCATCTGAATATGGGCTGCTTGTCATGACATGCCATTTGCTGCTATGATGTCTCTTCAGGTAGGTGGATGTTCAAGAAGAAGGGGGTCGTGAATGAAAGCAAGAGACAGGCAAAGGAATATTGTGGGACTATCCTGCTTCAAGGTTGTATATGGTGAGATTTTTGGACTTATGTGCAAACATGAGAAATATGTAATTCTTTATGCCTATTTTTAAAATATATTCTAATTTTTTAATATTTTTATCATATTCTGTAGGGACTTAAACTTCAATATATCAATACTTGATGAAAAATACCTGTTCCATATTATACTTAAGATGTTTGATATGCAGACAGATAGTGAGGTTAATCTTAACAGCCTAAGTTGTACGTTAATAACAATAAGCTTCTCTTCTTGATGGCTAACAACCTAAATATTCAGAGCAAAATTAGAGAAAATGGAGGGCTGCAAGGAAAGCCAACATTCTGGCCCTAACCTTCTAAGGTCAATTAAGACTCATGACATATGAGAAATTGTACTGTAACGTCATGTAACTCGGTAGTGTACCAAATTTTCTGATCAAGGAGATTATAGCGCCAAAGAGGAAAGTGATCGATGATGTAGAGTGTGCCTAAGGAGAGTCA
>NW_004524752.1:5401029-5439366 GCF_000260255.1 Octodon degus | reverse complement strand
TAGAAAGGTACAAATTACCAAAACTGAATCAAGAAGATGTAAGAACTCTTAATAATAGCAAATGGGATGCAAAATGTAATAAAAAAAGAAACCTACCAACAAAGAAAAGTCCACATCATGATGGATTGACAGCTGAATTCTACAAGAAATCTACAAAGGATATAATCTCAATATTCCTCAAACTCTTCAATGATATTGAACAGGAAACAATGCTCCCAAAATGATTATTGGTCACAAGTTTATACAGATACCATATCAGATTAGGATGCAACTAAAAAAGAGAACCATAGGCCAGTCTCCCTCATGAACATAGATTCAAAAATCCTCAATAAAATCCTAGCAAATAGAATACAGCAAATCATTAAGAAAATTATACATCATGATTAGGTAGGATTCATCCCAGAGATGCAAGGACAGTTCAACATATGCAAATCTATAATTATAATACACTACATCAATAAAGCCAAATATAAAAACTACCTGATCATCTCAATTGTTGCGGAAAGGCTTCTGACAAAGTCCAACACTCATTCATGTTCAAAGTCCATCAGAAAATTGAAATAGATGGCCTCTACTTCAATCTGGTAAAAACCATTTATGAAATCCCAACGGCTAACAGAATTTTAAATGGGGAAAAACTGAAATCTTTTACTCTTAGATCTGATACAAGACAAGGATGTCCTCTATCACCACTCCTATTCAATGTAGTTCTGGAATCATTAGCTAGAGACATTAGACAAGAGAGAAATAAAAGGAATAAGAACAGGTAAAGAAGTTAAACTATCATTATTTGCAGATGACATGAAACGCTACTTGGAAGACCCAAAAATTTCCACCAAGAAACTACTAGAACTGATACACAAATTCAGTAGCATAGCAGGATACAAAGTCAATACCAAGAAGTCAATAGCATTCCTCTACACAGATAACAAACACACTGAGAGAGAAATGAGAAAAATAATACCTTTTACAACAGTATTGTGGAAAATGAACTACTTAGGAATTAGTCTAACTAAAGAAGTAAAAGTTCCTATTCAATGAAAAATTACAGTACTCTAAAAAAGAAATCATAGAGGATTTCAGAAAATGGAAAGATATTCCTTGCTCCTGGATAGTATGAATGAACATTGTGAAGATGGCCATACTCCCAAAATTGTTATACAAACTTAATACAATCCCTATTGAAATACCACCAATATACCTCACAGATCTAGAGAAATATCTCCTAAAATTTATTTGGAACCAGAAAAAACCTAGAATAGAAAAGGCAATCCTAGGCAACAAAGGCAAGGCAAGAGGCATTACAATCCCTGACTTGAAATTATACTACAAAGCTATGGTAATAAAATCAGCATGGTATTTGGCAAAATAATAGACTTGAGGATCAATGGAATAAAATAGAAAATGCAGATGCAACTACAAACACATACAGACATCTTATCTTTGACAAAGAGCCCAAACATGCTTGCTGGAAGACAGCCTCTTTAACAAATGGTGCAGTAAAAACTGGCTCTCTACATGCTGAAAACTAAAAATTTACCCAGGTGGGACCAGATGAAGGCAAGATTTATCTAGAATTCATTGGGGTAATGGGAGACTTGTATAATATGTCCAGATTAATTCTAACTGTTTTTCCTACCCTTAAGCTTTGAAAATAAAATATGTAACAAAATGGATGACTTAGTAGAGATGGAAGCCCATGACCTGGGTTCCCCATTCAACTGTTTCCATACAAGTACACAGTTTTATGCTAAGGATTCATTTCCACAAGTCTTGTAGAATTAGATCTTCCACCCAGTAGGCCACATGTTGGTGGGAAACCAGTGTGATTTCATTAGATACATTTAATGTATTTAGAGTGTGTAAATTTGTGATTTGAACTATAGTTTAATGTAAAATTGCATTATACATCTGTTGTATTTGACCTAATATAACCCTTGTATCATTGCAATAAAATTCTCTGTAGATTTTACTGTTTTCAGGCTAATCTTTCAGAGTAGGGGTTATCTAGCAAAGGTAGTTTTGAAATAAATGTGTATATGATCTGTTTTGAGGGTTATTTTTTATAGCTTACTTAAATTTAGTTTGGTTATATATGTTTTTTCAGTTATTTAATTAGTAATTTCAAGTGTATAGAAATAATTATAAAGTTCAGATTCATTATGGAAAATTGATGTTTAGTAAGCATGATGTTTAACAATTTTAACACCAAAAAATGTTATTCCTGCATAAACTGATTATAAAAATTAGTAGGTGTTTCTGTATAGGTAGAATGCATAGAGCACCTTAGTAAATCCTGGAATCACAAGTCTTTTGGCTGATATGGAAAATTTCTATTGAATACTTTTGAATAAATTTGGTGGAGAAGGAAGTAAAATTGCAAGAACTACAGAGCACTAAAACTCAAAAAAGGGCAACATCTGTATCCAGAAAGCTGATTTTTCAGACTAAAAATTAGAGAAAAAGAGGGGCTACAAAGATAGCCAATATTTTGGCCCTAGCCCTTCAAGGTCAGCGAAGACTCAGGAAATAAGAGTACCTGTGCTGTGACATCCTGCAACTCAGTGGTGTCACAAATTTTCTGATCAAGGAGATTATGCCACCATAGAGGAAAGTGAATGACGATGTATAATGCACCTAAGGAGAGTCACTTAGAGAGAAAAAATTCTCTCAGGCTTTCATAGAGAACAAACTGGTCAAGCAATGGCCATGACTCATCCAGATGGCTGACAATGACAAAAGATCTACAAGCTGCTCTACATGGTTTTGGGGTAAATCCTGAGGGGATTTGACTGACCTTGTCAGATACAAAAGTTACACTTCTTATTATATAGGTCTTGCTTTAACTTGGTCCTAACCATTCAGCAGAAAAGTATAACCACAAGGTATAAAAAGTAAAGCCATATTAATATGCTGAGTCGACATCATTAAAGGCTCAAGTCGACATCTTCTGACAATTGCCAGTTGTGCTGATAATCCACTACTATTATGGACTATTGGACTATATTTATTTTGCTGAATTCAGGTACCTACAATATTTGAACTAGATCAAGTATGAAAAGGTCCTTTAAAGACTTATCCAAATACAACTTCTCTAACAGCAATGGAACACCCTCTCTAACAAAACAAAACAAAAAAGGGGGATAAAAATAAGGGATCATTTTGTAGTGAACACACACACACACACACACAGTAAGATAGATATACAGCTTTCTCTTAGTTCAATGAAAAGAAAGGTTTGTACTAATATTGTTTAGACAAGCTATCATATCTGCATCTTGTTCTCGGAATAACTACTATGAAGACAACAATATACAATGTATCAATTATGGCAACTGTCCTACTAACCTGTCTTGAAACGGTTTCATTGCTATGTTTTTCTCATTAAAATGAATACAACATTTTTAAAAAAGAAACTGAGCTTTGCGTGCATGTATTTTTCCTCTCTTCTTCACTTGCTCTCTAGCACACAGCTTTGAGCAAGTCCACAGAACTCTACTCAGAGGCTACAAAAGAAATAATTTCTACCTCCCAAAGTTGCTATGAAGTTCACATTATATAATGTCCATGAAAGTGCTCTGTAAGGTTTCAGTCAGTTATCACCAAAAATATGCTGTATAACAAATCACCCTAAAGCTCAGAGTAAGCTAGATAAGTCTATTCTCACTGACCTGTGAGTTGACTGATCCATTGACTAGACAGTTCCATTGATCACAGCTGCCCACATTCCGATGGTCACATCAGGGTAAACTGATCTACAAAGGGATCAGTGAAACAAATCATCTCCAGTCCATGCTTTGATCAGCATCCTAGAATCAGCAAGCCAGTTGAGTTTGTTTTATATATGATAATGAAATGGGCACAAGAAGGTAAGCCCTGCCACTCATGAACCCATCAATTCTTTACTCATACCATGACTTCTAGCATCTCACTGGCCAAAGCAGGTAACTATAGTAAACAAAACTAGGCCATTTAATGGAAAGCAGATAGATACAGGGAGAGATGAACAGTCAGGGTTGAACTCTGTTATAAGCACTTTCAAAAATGAGACACTCAGTTGCCAATGCCCTCCAGCCAAAAATTAGCAGAAATGTTTGGCTTTCCATTTTTTGATGCCTCAAGATTCCAGTGGATCATTCCTTTTTGTCATAAGTTCTCTTTTCTACAGTCAGTCAAACCTAGAGAAATTATTCACCACCACGAAAAGAGAAAGGCTGATCTGGTAGTGATGGAGACCACTGTTTGGTGGTCAGAAAAGACAAGGATTTGAGTTTCTGCTCAAGAACCAACACAATATATAATCCTGGGAAAGCTGTCTAATGGCCTTATGTCTTGATTCCTTATATCTTCTGGTTATTCTATAAAGGATCATGAAATTAAATGTCATCTGTCTCAGTTAGTTTTCTCTCATTGCTAGGACATAAAACCCAACATTCAAAATTAATAAAGGAAAGATTTTTTAGCTCATAGTTTGTGAGGTTTCAGTCCATACTTGGCTGACTCCAAGGCAGAGTGGCACAGGACAGAGGGCAGCCATTTATGGTGACAGAAAACAGCAAAGAACAAAGGGAGCAGCAGCAGGTATAGCAACTATTAAGCCTCCCTCCCTTATTTGTATTCAAGCTATCTTCACCATGGCACGTGTAGCACTCACACCCATAATCCCAGCAGCACTCACATCCATAGTCCCAGCATTGTATCATGAGTTAATCACAAACTCTAGAAGCTGACCTATGACCACATGAAGCTTTGGGGGGAGGGGACAACTAGACACAAATTGTAATACCATCTATATGCTGATGACAGTAAAATTTACTTCTCTAACAACATCATCTTCCCTATATTTGTACATCTCTCTACTTCACATCTGTACTTGAATTTCTCACTAGCATTTAAACACCTACCTTTTTCCCTTAAATATCTTGCTCCTCCCATCATCTTTCTAATCTCATTAACTGATATCCCCGTTCTTTCAACTTATTACTTACTATCACTTTTTTTCTTGTACCTTATATTTGGCTAGCCAAGAAATCCTGAAGATATATTCTAAGATATATTCTGAACCTATCCAGCCTTTTTCTCACAGTGCCCACAGACAGGACTTTGTCCAAGCTCCATCTCCCAGGCAGATTATTCCAATCGTGTTTTGTCTGTACACAGCATGCCTTAAGTCATTTGCCAAATTGGTCAAGCAATGTCTTCTTTCTGCTCAGACCTCTGACTCCTGTCTATCCTGCCCATTGTAAGTGCCAGATTTCTTGCAGTGGCTTACAGCCCTGATTTTTCCTCCCTAATCTCTGCTCTCTATTCTTCTCACTAGAACTACAAAGACCTCCTCCTACTTTTAATTTCGCCTATTATCTGTCTTAACTACCAGATGTGCAAGTCCATCTGAGATAGAGTTTCATCCCTCATATATATTATTGTCCTCACTGGGTCTAGAACATCACCAAGCACATTGTAAGTGTGCACAGATTTGTTGAATAAAAGAATGCAGCAAATAGGATTATTTTGTAGATTAAGATAATACACATAAAAATCTGGCATAGAATATGAAGCATAGTAAATACTCAAGAAATGGTACTTAAGAAAATAAACAGAAATTCAATCTGAAGCCCAGACATGTTGAGCCTTAACTTTTAACTCTACACAATGTGACTTTACTAATGTTTCCCAATGTACCTTTTCACTAAGGCTCAAATCAGTTCTCTTTCTCTAGTAACTAGCACATAGAAGGTGTTCAATATATTTTTATTCAATCAAATGGAAAGCAGATGAGTCTGACTTTGGTCAAGTTGTTCTTGCTGGTGTTGACTGGAGTCTAGGGGAAGGGCTACTCTGAGGAAGGCACCATCAAGACTGCACTCATACCACACCAATGCAAAGACAACTACAGGATCTGAAACCCAGCATGTTCTGCAGACCTTGGGCCAAGATAGGTGGATGTTGACTACCACACTCTAGGTGGCTCCAAGAAACCAGACTTCCTATGAGTGCAAATCTGTATTTTTAGTTATCCCAAGAACAATAGTAACAACCATCATAGGAAAAAAGAAAACAATGTGTGCATGCCTATAGAGTGCATTTCCCTTAAACTCATGAAGTACACAAGTATGAGTCACCCTCACAATCTGAGACAAATTGAATATTTCTAGACCTGCTTGATGAGGACTCAACTTATTTCCCTGCACTTCACTTATGAAGGTTAAAAAAGGATCTGTGACAGCATCTCTCTTCTCAATGATACTAACAAAGACCTTTCCAAAAACACATCCTTGAGTTTTAACTCTTACAAAGGCAACTGCGTCTTGGGAATGTTTTCATTCCTTACAGAAAAAAAAAAAAAAAACACCTCAGTCTCTACATCTTACTTGTCTGGGCCACAGCATACATTCAGCAACACTAGATGCACTTATGGCATATGTAATCTGGGCTTTGCACTGGATCTCAGGCTTCAGGAAACAGATGTAATCACACAAGAAACTCAATAATAATACCAGGAAACAAGCCCAGAAATATTGCAAGGTAATATAATTAAATATCCAGTAATGATGTGTGGACAATACATAATTTCAGAGTTCATTAGTATTGTCCCTCTAAGCACAAAGCATCAGGGAAAGTTTTATGGAAGAGATAATACTTGAGCTAGGGGCTTAAGAAAACAATGATATGGAAGATAAAAAGAGAATCAGCATGAACATATAGATAAAAATGGGTATAGTTGATGAGTTTGGAGTCCATATTTTCTTTTTTCAAAAATTCTTTTCTTTTTAATTTTAAAGAGAAACAAAATAAAAATGATATAGAATTTTAAAACAAGATGATAGGAAATTAATAATAGCTGCTATATTGGATATTGTTATCTTCTAAGTAGTTGTTCAGGTTATTAGATATAGGCACACAAAATCAACAAAAAAATTAAGCTTTAACTGTTCCTTTCAATACACCAATAGAAATTAGTTGTAGAATAGAAATTATCTTAGCTATCTGATGTACATATATTTTTCCTTTCTTCTTTCTTTATTTTTTCCTTCCCCCTCATCCCAGTTGTTCTTTCCTTTCAAGCAGTTTCTTTCCCTTTCACAATATCTATTGTACCTTTTTTATTTTATTGAGTCTTTCAGTTTTCTTACAGGATGGAAACAATATGATGTTTACATGTATGGGTCTGATTTATTTCATTTATGAGTATGGGCTCTCATTTTATCCATTTACCTATAAAAGCCTAAAGCCAGGAAGATGGCTCAGTAGATAAACACCTACCTGGTGCAAGGTCCTGAGTTTGATCCCCAGTACCAAAAATGAAAAGCCTTGAGTTTTTCCTTATAGCTGAGTAATACTCCATTGTATAAAAATATCACCTTTTCTATCCTTTCCTCAGTTGATGGGCATTTAGGCTGTTTCCAAGATTTAACTATGACACATCGTACTGCTTTAAACATGAGTGCATATATATCACTGTGGTATGATGTTCCAATTCTTCTTGAAAAATAACCAGGAGGTGAATATCTGGGTTGAATGGGACTTCTAAACCTAGTATTTGAGGAATCTCAATATCAATTTCCACAGTATTTGTACCAGTATACACTCCCATCAGCAGTGAAAAAGGGTCCCTTTCCCCCACAACATTGCAAGCTTTTGTCATTGGTTGATTTCTTGATGACAGCTATTTTTCTGTGGTGGGATGGAATCTCAGTGTTGCTTTAATTTGTACTTCTCAAATGACCAATGATTTTAGACATTTTTTATATATTTATTTTACATTTGTAATTCTTCATCTAAGAAGTGTATATTCATCTCCAATGCCCATTTTTGGATTCAATGTTTGAATTTGAGGCGCCTGATTTTTTTTAATTCTTTGTATGTTCTAGAAAGAACTCCTTTGTGTGAGGGATAGTAGGCTAAAATGTGTCCCAATTCATGAGTTCCTTTCTACTCTTTTGGTGATTTCTTTTGATGTGCAACAACTTTTCAATAAGATGAGGTCTCAGTTGTTATTTGAAGTATTTCCCATACAGTTTGATTTTGTTACCAAAGTTAATCAATTTCTAAATTGCACTTCTTGCTAATTGTACTGCTGTAGCTAGGATGTCATGTCTGCTGTAATCAGTTTTTCTCCCTTGTTTAACAATATTGGAAAGCTCTGGGGTAAAAACTTCACCATAGCCATCATCCAAAGACTGGGGACTGAGCTAAACAGAAACCAATATCCCATTCTCAATTAATTGGGAAGGTAGGATGTTGGGACAGTCAAAGACCAAGAATCTCCTACACATAGACTATCTCCCTGATGTACAGATATTCTGTAACAGGCCTTAATTCTAGTGAGATAGCTACATACTACCAAAACTCACATGGATCATCACAAAAAACAAAATAAAAAAATTATCAAAATAGAAAATGCCAATACAAAGAAACAAAATGCAATCTCAGACCTCCAGCCTGCCCTGAACAACTCTAGGAGACACCAACATAAAAGTAACTGGAAGTCACACACATGAAAGTTCTGAAATGATAACAACTGAAGTAAAGAAACAACTCCATCAGGTTATAGAAGAAATCAGAATAGAAATAAGCTCTGAGGTTAAAAAAAGAAATGACAACCATAATGAAAGAAGTGCTGGGTATATGTAACGATGACATAGACTTTTTTTAAAGGAGCATAGAAAAATGATGGAAACCTTGAATTAACAATATAGGAAAGAATTTGAATGCATGAAACAAATTTAAAGAGATATCCAGGAAATTAAAATTTCCATAGAAAACTGGCGAATCCTCTTGAATGAAACACAAGACAGACATTCAGACCTATAAGACAGCACTGCAGTTAGCTATTATGAAAGGAAATATTTCTTAACTATAACAAGGAACAAGGATTTAATAATTCAACAGCTCTAAGATGATTCAAAGAAAAACAATATAAGACTGATAGGTATCAACAAAACAGCCAAGTATACACAAATGACATAAAAAGATTATTTGCAGGACTAATTACAACAAGTTTCTGAAGCATGGGAAAAGAATCTGTCATACAGATAAGTGGGGGACATAGAAATCCATTTAGTTGGGGCCTGTACGTTCCATGCATTTTTCATGAAACTATATCCTTAATGAATGACAAAATGTGAAATCTAAGCTCTAATACTAGTTTTATTTTATTTTATTTTATGTATTTGGTACAGAGTCTCACTACGCAGCTCGGACTCATGTTTTCAAGGTTCCTCAACACTGGAATTATAGGTGTGCACCCCCACACCTGGATTCTGTTGCAGGCTCAGTGCACCCAGGGTTGGGACCAGCATGGCATGTGGTGCCAGGGATCAAACCCTGCTCTCTGCACTTGCCTAAACAGGTGCTTGGTTTGCTGAGCGATCTCACTGACTCTTCTAAAACTAGTTTTAAATGTGAATGTTAATAGTGGTTTTAAAAGTTGGAAAAAGTGGTTGGGTCAGCATACTTTTATAGAAGGTACAGAACAATTCAAAGCTTTTTTCTTTTTTTTAAGGTCCCTCTTGGACTTTATAATAAATATTTTCTGAGATTTTATTTCTAGCTGTCACTCTGCTGGCACATTGCTACTGCAGCCTCAGTCTCTGCCAGATGAGACAACAGCTTCCCTTCCTATAAGTGCTTTGGTAACCCAAGGTATCACACACTAACCCCTAATCTCTGAGTATCCTCTGGGCCTTTTGTTTCATTTACTAAAGTTCAAGACAGCTTCAGATTCCTGAATTTCTGGGCAAGTCCCTGTATCCAACATCAGTTCACCACATGTTCTCCATCTCGCAGGTCCAAACCCTCTACTCTTTTTTCTACTATTTCTTGTCCAGGGCAGAGGCAGAAAGAAGCTCAAGATTCAGACCCTATCAAACTGCACCAAATCACAACAGACTAGAACACAGTTGTTTATGCAAGGGCTGGAGGCTTAACAAAACAAGATCTTTACATACTTTATCATAAAATGTCGGAACTTAACACAAAAACAATTATTCACTAAAAAAATATATATATATTTTTTTTTCCTTTTTTTTTGTGGAACCAGGGATTGAACTCAGGCCCTTGCGCTTGCCAGGGAAGCGCTTATTCCACCAAGCCATCTCCCCAGGCCACTAAATATATTTTATGAGGAAAAATGGTCTTATATTTGCCAGGTGAGGTAGAAACACAAAACTTTAATTTTCTTGGGGACAAAAGAAATTTTTAAAAATTCTAGTTTCTCTTTCTATTAGGTGAGAGGCACTGAAAACTAAGTTTTGATCAATGAGAGGCTCATGGAAGAGATAAAAGCCCTTCCCATCCTGACCTTGAGAGTATCATGACACATCTCCCATTCCTTCTCCTTTTTCCTTTGGAGGCATGAGCCTCAGCTCACAGAGCTGCATGATGGCAGAATCTCCTAGCCCTGAGTCATCTTCTGGAAGACAGCCAGGTCATAATGTCAGCCTGTGTCACAGACAGTGGACAAAACCTCATCATGGTAAGTCACAGATACGTCAGGCTTTACTTGTTACTTTAACACTGTACAGCTTATTATGGTCAATATACTCTGGGGAAAGAATGGCAAATTGAAATCACATTATTACTTTTATTACTGATAATTGCTATAAGCGCCATTTCTGGGCCAGCCATAATGATGTAATGTGTATGTATTTAAATAATTACATTTTTGGGTATTTTATATTTAATTTTAAAATGGTAGTGATGAGGTACACAGCAGTTTTTAGAAAAACCTTTCCCAAAGCCAAGCAGTTAGTGATTTTTCTGATTCCAAACTTTGTGCTAGTTCAATGACTTTATAACATCTCCCTTGTGGTTAAAGATCCCCTCTATCCATTTTTGGCAGGAGGAAGTGACTCCAATTATGTTCAATTTTCTTTATTAGTAGCCTGCTATTATTTCTATCAAAATCCAAACTTTCTACATATGACCCATTATTTATTCTACAGGGTCACTGGGCCCAATAGCAATTCCAGGATATTTTTGTACCATTAGTCTTTTATAGGACCCTGGTGGGAACCTTTCATCACTCGTAGTGCTTAATGCGAACACAAGAACCGATTGCTAATTTAATTATAATCTGATCGAAGTTAAGGTGCTATTGAAGTTAAGGAAAAACTCAAGTAGGAATTTTTGCCCATGCTATTACATTATCAAAATATATAATCCAATCTAGATAAAACAAACCTAGTCCACAAATATGGATGAGCACCCTCTGTGTAGAAGATATTGGTTTGAACAAAGTGGTTTGATGATTTATATCTGAGCTTTCAGTCCTATCAAATTTCCATCAGGTTTCCATCAGAGATAACCTCCAGCAGAACACTTTGCTGCCTTCCAAATCAGAGCAAGTAAGTTTTGCCCTTTAAAGAACAAATCATTTCACCTCACTTATATTAATAAAATAAAATAAATTAGTATATTTTGATAGTGAATAACATATATGTATTCACTATCAAAATAGGGTCAATAGCACCTGTATTTGCACATGTATAATTAGATTTTATAGTCATAACAAGCCTGTGTAACAGTTATATGCAATTATCCTCATGTACATGAGGTAAAATTGGGGCACACAGTGATCAAACTCTCACAAGCGTAGACCCAAAAATTGCGTTATTTCTTGCCAGAATTCTCACACTCAGCAATCTGTGTATTTCTTACAAAGTATCTCTTAGTACTGGGTAAAATTTGCTAACATTCTTCCCTTACTAATCATGGATATCAGTAGTTTCAACCTTTTGTCAGAGACCAGAATACGTAGAAAAAGCTTTTGGCGTTTTTCAATGCTCTATCTACTGTACATTCTCTTCTTAATTATAAAAATAAGTCCACACAGGGCTGATCCACTATGCTTCTTTCCCTGACCTTTTTCCCTTCCATGAAACATTATTCACATTGAGACTTAGCATCTTATGGGTTCCCATAAGCTATGCACATAAAACCTACAATATATTGTATCTCTATTCAAAGTAAAATATTCTGGACTCGTTTTTTAAAAGAAATAAGCTTCAATTTCCTACAATTAATTACTGCTGGTGATATTTCCATAGTGAGCCCCTTGATGGTCATGAAAGAAAGGTCTACACTGCTCATGGCCAAGGTGAACGATAGCTCATTTGCCAAATAACTTTGGAAAACGCAATATCTAGTATCTCCATCTTAATCCCAATGAAAATGGAATTTGCCTAGTATTTGGCAAATGCCAACACCTATATGAACAGGTTACCTATAGATGGATAGTTGAGGCTACTGAGGTACTCAGAGTTTACTATTGATGAAAATCATTACACTTCCAGAAAAAAAGGGTAAGCGTGTTCCTAGAACCCAATGAAAGCTATAGCCACACAGAATGTGAGACCATCAGAAACACCAAAGCAAAAAGAGAAAAAGAAAAAAAAAAACAAAAAAAAAAACCTTATTCTCTCTCCTTCCACCCACTGGTCCTTTGCTAGTGCCTCCTACTGGACAAACCCAAGCAGGCCAGCAGATAAAGTGGATGCAACTATACTGGATAGACTCCCAAGTTCAGAACAACTAAGGGAAAGATAGGAAATGGATCTGTGGCCAGAGGGGTGGTCTGGGTGGGATGGTACAAGCAGAAAATAACCAATTCATCTGGTTGTTTACATGCCTTCAGTTGCAATCTGTCTGCAAGGGTGGGAGGTGATTTTTATAAGAGTGAAACCCCTTTTCGACATTCTACCATCTGATTCACACATAAAATGCGGGTGTAAAAATGGCTCTGGCCTGAATACACATCGATGTTTTTTAATGTGTTAGTAAATACAGTCGTTGGCTGTTCCTGGAGAGAATTATGCATCATCAACCTACATAAAAGGCAATGTAATGTCATCTTCAATTGCTGTTAGAAGAAATAGGATGAAATTATGAGCAATTAGGAAAAGAAATATTATATCCCTATGGCAGCTCAGGTTTTACTGAAAATCCTGTTGGACTAGTTATGTGAGCCGCCAAATAAACGTTTGAGGCCCACGCCCAGGCAGAGGGAAGAGTTATGACTTGGGAGTACGTTTCCATGGTAAAGCTTCGGGGAATTTAATGCCCTGAAGTAGCTTGGAGCACATCAATGGCACAAGGTCAATGAAGAAAGCTGTTCTAAACATGAGGAGTGTTTACAAGCATTCTGTAAATGTGATTTAGAAAACTCTTATCTCGAAGATGCCAATATTTAAGATAACAAATGACTCCCGAGAAAAACAAGAGCAGTTCCCTCAAGGGAATCATGTGCTGTGAAAATACAGATCTGGATCTAAGGAATGGGAATTGGGTCTGCGGCTTGGTTCTAAACAAACAGTATCTGTCTTTAGAAGTGGATTTTCAATTTTGGGTTGACCATTTATGACGACTCTGTAATACCAATCAATTAACTTTCTCCTTGGAAAAGGATCACAGCCCTTCTAACATTCATTTGTTCTGAAATTCAGGAAGCTTTAGAACTGACCTCTGAAATATGGTTGAAAGATAGCTTGAGCTGTTGAGACTATAAAATCAAACACAGTCTTTCCACCCTGGCATTGAAGGCCTTAATCCATCTTTGCAGCTTAGTCTCTCTGTGTTCTCCCTCAAACCAACCCAACCTAATCCCCTCTGTCACTTTGATTTTATTTTGTTCAATCTCTAAACAATATCTTTATCTGTTTATCTTTCGAGGCTACCTATCTATGGATCATTTTCCCAAACTCAAAAAACACACTTATTTTCCATCTTTTTAAAGTCTTTTTCCTCCTTTTATGGTACTGGGGATTGAATCAGGCCCTTGCACTGAGCTACACCCACAACCCTTTTTAAATTTTCTATTTTCAGACAGAGTCTCATTAAATTACTCTGTCTTCCCTTGAACTTGCTAAACTTTCTATCTCAGCCTCCTGGGTAGCTGGGATTATAGGTATGTACCACAATGTCTGGCTAATCGTTCAATCTTTGGAGCACTTGAGTATTTGTTAGCATAAATGGTAGCATATTCTACCCTGCATTGTAGTCATTTGTACTCTTGATGACTATTCTCTAAAATGTTAAAAGTTTCTTGCAAGGAGGGTTCATTTTTTTCTAAGGGCCTGGCCGGAATTTTGAGTTGCTGACTTATATTAGTGAAAATGAAGAACTGAATCAGAGCTTTTCTTTCAAATGGAAAGAATCTCAAGATTTTTCCTCTCATTGAGTCAGATATACATATGAATGTTTTTAATATTCCCAGAACAGATGCTTCTAGACAAAAGGAAAAAAAAAACCTCAGTACTCTCAATTGCTTTATTGGCTTATGAGGTAGTTAATTCTAGGAAGGTATTTTCTAAGCCCTGTTAATCATCTCCAAAGTTTTTATAACAATATGCATAATTCCTATATGGTGGTCATTTCTGAATATAAATTCTGAAATCATACTACTTAACATATTCTCTTGTTCCTTCACTTTAAAAGCAAACTTGAACTCACCAACCTGATTCTTAGGGTTCTTATAACCCTACCCCAGCTCCCTTTCCAGTTGTAATTCCTGTGAAAGGTGGCTAATAGATTTGCCCTTTGGATACACTTAATATTATAAGCATTATGTTGAAACAAGTAATATATATTTATTTATTTATTTATTTATTTATTTAGTACAGGGTCTTGATATGCAGCTCAGACTTGTAGTGACCCTCCTATCTCAGCCTCCCCAGCACTGAGATTACAGGGATGTGCCACCTGGTTTCAGTGGCTGGCACAGCTTCCCAGGGTTCCAGGGATGGCATGGCATGTGGTACCAGGGATCAAACCTGGATCCTTGCGTTTGCCAGGCAGGCACTTAGATCACTGAGCTATCTCTCCAGCCATAACAAGTAATATTTAGTACACCCATGTTTCTGAAACCCTCTTCCATCAATTATTGGTTAGGATTTGATAAGAAAGTCTGGTTAGTCCTAGGTCCTCTGCAGTTATGTATTGTTTTCCTATTATTTCTTTATGCACTTATCCTATAATACCTAAAGTTCAGGCATTTAGTGACTATGCAATAAATATTCATTTATCAAAATAAATGGCTAGTTCCTTGTGTAATTAATTCCCTAAATTTTAAAATAGTAGATACCTTGATTTTACAAGGAGTATCTGTTCCTTAAACTTACTAGAAAAACAAGTGCACTAAGTTGTCTTCTTGGCACCAAACAGAACACTGGCTGAGATAAACTTCATTCAGAGGCTCAGCTCTAGTCCAGGCCAACACTTTCATCATGAAACATTTCATGGGAAAGGCAAATTCTCCGTAGCCCTATTCTGTAGAGTGTCGTCAAGAGGAAGAAGATGCACAACTGACTTGATGCCGGAGATCACAGGTCACCACAGTGAGAAAACATACAGAGTCTCAACATTCACAATGAGCTCCATGATTCAGTGGATGACGGACTGAACATAGAATCAAAATATCAGTATTCAAGTCGTTATGTTCTATTTCCTAATTGGATTACCTTGGGCAAGTCACCTAACTTCCCTAAGCCTCTGAGCCTCTGTATCTATTACTTTTCATTTGTAAAATAAGGATAATGATGGCTACTTTATCATATTACTGAGGGAATCAAATTAGAGCTTGAATATGAAATATGGTGTGGTGATTAAAAGATGAGTGTTGGAGTTCAATAGATATGGGTATGCCTACTAATCATGCAATCTTAAGCAGGATCCTAAAACTCTGAGCTTTAATTTGTCTATTAAGGGTATGCTTATGCATAAAATAGAATGATGTATCCAACATGCTGAGCATGGTCCTTGATACAAAATCAACACCCAACTAATGATAGTTATTTTTAAATTATTAATAACATACAACACTTGCATTAAAAATGCACAGAATATGTCCTTGGGACTGATGTAAAGATAGAAAAATCTTCACCATATGCTCTGCCCTTAAAGTGAGGCACCATCAATGAGGAGAAAGAAGATAATAAAATCCAGCAAACAGAGCTAAAGCAGTGCTGTCGAAATTTGGAAATAGAGCATCACTAGTGAACAAAAGTATTTTGAAAGAAGAAGAATTGCATCAGGAACACAAAGGTCTACAAGTGTCTACAATAAGTAAGCATCAGGGAAAAGGATGATGCAGGCAGGTAGTAAATGTCTGAATAATGTGAACAAACTGTACTAGGTTTATGTGCAATTAAAGCACTGTTGGGCCAGGAGTGGCCCTGTAAGGGAGCTGAACTGGGCTGCTAGAAGAAGGATATCCAAGTACAAGGAATAATGTGAACAAGCCCGGTATGGTCAAAATAAAAACATTAAACATGGACAAAGGAAGATGAATAATCATTTTTGCCCAACTGAGCCAAGTGAGACATCTCCCTGGCCTACTCTACTCAGAAGTAAAATGTGGTAGAGACTCAGCCATAACCTGGTCCTTCACTGATTCTCAGATACAAAGCAAAGAAGGAAATGAATGCCCATGTGAGATTATTACCCCCCCCCAACTCTGACTATATAGCAGAGCTCTTGGGAGGACAGGATGAGCCCCTCTATCTGATGACAGTGAAAACAAGACACAAAGAAAATTCCAGCATGTTTTCAAGCTACAAATATGCCACCTGGAATGCACCTTGGACAAATACTAGATGTCACAATCAACATTAAAACCACCTAAAGAGCCCTGCAGTTTTCTCCTTTACAAGCTCTGGTATCTGGCACATGCATGCTCAAAGGCAACTGAAGCCTTTGTAGCAAGATGTATACCATGTTCAGCCAGCTATGACCAAAGGCTTCTTTGAGCAGGAAACCTCTTTCTTCCTCTTGCCTGAGCTCCCAGTAGGCACCCCAGAACTATGCAGGCCACCATATCTTTTCTGCATTTTTTAACAGAGGAAAGGAAATGTGGTCCATCGTCCTTCTCTGTCTCCAAATACTTAACTTTTTCCATGTCTTTATAGCTCTGCCCAAAGAAACCATCCCTGGATATCATGAACAAAGCCCTAGTGCTGAGGAAACCTCATTCTCACCCATTAAATCTCAGCCTAATGGATTTCCCATTGATCTTACTTACATCAGCCCAAACGTAAAACCCAGCATTCTGCGCAGAGCTGCTACTCCTTAAAATATCCTTATAAATCTTGACCATCGTATTCATTAATTACAGCCCAGCCAGGACTCTGGCTGTTAGTTCTGGGTGGCAACTTCATTTATTCCCACATTAAATGCTTTATTTCCATGGAGCTATTTCAGTCTCCCTTCATTACTTAGCTTGCCACCATTAAACTTTGCCTGGCATATCACCCATGCAATTTTTTTTGAAAAGAGACCACCTTCTCCATTCATTAAAAAAAAAAAAACTTAGGTAATATGTATATAACTTACTCTAAAACTTCATGTTAAATGATACTACTATAAAATAATTCTAAATATATATTGATTTTACTATGCCCCAATGATATGCAAAGCACTTTGAATACATTAGCCCATTTAATACACAAGCAATTGTGTAAAAATGTAGTATTATTATTGTCTTGGTTTTATAAGTTGATGATTAGAAAGATTAAGTAAATAGCCCAAAGATAAGTGGGTAGAGTCATCCTTACAATTTAGGTTTATTTTATTGTAAAGTTCAAAGTCTTATTCTGCAGAGCTGTGGTAATTCCAAAACTATATCTGAACACCTTGTTCAGTCGTAGTACGGATATACACTAAACACAAACCCAGTATTTTAGAGTTAAAGAAGACTTTAGAGTGATGTCTCCTTTCTGTACTCTAACAGATGAGCCCAGGGTCCCCAAAGGGGCAAGGCAATGTGCCCAGGATCCCAGACCTCCTGGAGACAGAGCCAAGCCTGGGGTCCAGGCCCCTCCCTTACAGCCACACATTCAGCCTGCGGCAATGTGCTGCTGTACAAATGCCCTAATACACTGGAATTTGTTTTCCCCTGGGCACAGATGAGAGGAGAAAGACCTGTGGAGTGGCATTAAGTGAATTGAATGTTCTTTCTGCAAATGAAAATGAGAAGCTAATTAGATTCCATAATCACTCTCTCAGATTAAACTTGCCCTTCTTCCTCTTGCACCTTCCCCATCTCTGATGTCCCTCTGCCATGCCCTGCAGTATTCTCTGCTTAGGTTGAATTTGACTCCTCACACTTCTGTCCTCATCATGAAACCCAATTTATTTTATCCTCTAAGCACCTCCAGCTGGCTGTCTAGAGTTAGGAGCTGGAAATCATGCTTGTTGCCACTCCTGACAGCCTTTAAGTTCTTGCTGTTAGATGGTGAAGTTAAAGCTGAGGGGGTGCAAAGGAATAATCTGGCAGGGGCCAGGCAAGGAACTAGCATAAGGGAAGTTGATGTGGGCTTAGGACACACCACATCTGGAGTGAATGCCAGGAGCCAAGGTGAACCATCTCTCCAAGGGAGAAGCTGTACCTCACTTCCACTAGTGGTTGCCATGGATTCCAACTCTGAGACAAAACAAGATCAGCAAGGGCAGGGACTTGGCTTCATTCCCTGCAGCATTCCCAGGACACAAATGGGGCCAGGTTCATTGCAGGCACTGGATAAGTATTTCCTGAATGAATGAGACATCTGTTTGGGAGCTGTACATTATATACTGCACACAATATCCAAGCAGTAAAGTTGGTATCTATTAGAGAAGAGCAGACCCTCAGAATCCCTGAAATCAGAGGAGGAGCCACAGGAATCTTAATCTCGGTCACAACACACTTCCAGCCAATTCCAAGGGGAGAGATTGATAGAGGATGGTCCTCACTCATCATCACTTCTATCCCAGCCAGTACAGCACCACCAGATGAGTCTGCTGCAAGTTCAGCATGTGTCATGCAGGGTTAAGCAGAGCTCTGAGAGCACAAGTGTGACTTCAGGCCCGGGGAAGTTATGGAACCTGTAGCAGATAAGGCCCCTTTCTCATCCCTATGCCCTCTTTAAAGAGAGAGTTGCTTTACAGTCTGTAGTTTCCTTTCAGCTTTAATAGGGTTTGACACATGTTTCATGAAGGGAACACACCCAGGCTCTCCAAAGTCATTAATCCAGAGCTAACCCTACCACCCACCTGGTTGGGCTGAAGTCTGACTATCATGAAGGTGAGCAACCGACAGATAGTGCTAAACTCTAAGGCTCTGATGTGCAGTGATGCCTTGGGTGCTGTTCCCACACACAGGCTGAACCTCTCCATCTTAGGATCAAGCCTCAGTGGCCACCAAGACTCCTGCATGAGGTGTAAAAAGATACAAATGCATATGCAGGTATAAACCGATTTCATTTATTTATGGACCTATATACCTAGACTATTTGTCAGAGTTCCCGATTTAATTCTAGACGCCCCCCCCATTTCTTGTTCATACTTTTCTTGTCCCATCCTCACCCAGGTACAGGCCTCCCCCAAATGAAGAGACCCAGTTCTGTCCTCTTCCTTCATTCTAGTCCCCAGGTGATTTCTATGCACACGTGTGCATGCACACTTGCACAGGTGATTGTAAGTCACTTTGTAAAATGTCAGGTGTGATCTACCCACTCATTAATAACACCTAACTCTGCATTTCTGGGTAAATAACTAAATTGCTACTTTTCTTGTGTCATTTCTTCCTGGCTGTGTTGTCACTTTGGGACTTCAAAAGATCAAAATGTGGAAACTCTTTTAGTTCTTTAAAAATGTTATCTTCAAAGGCAAAACTGACATGATTGCTCTATATCATTATTTTCCTCTGCACAGGTTTTAAATTTAAAATTGCAATTTGTTTTTTATTTCCTGGCATCACACATAATAATTGGTTATAATTAGGAATAAATAGCTTCAAGGCATGTGTAAAGCATCCAATTGTGTTAAAAAGCAATGTGCCTTTAATGTCAAGTCTTAAAAAAATAAAAGAAAGAAAGAAAAATCTTACTCTTTTGCATTAAGTCCAGAGATCAGCATAATGGATCTGGGAAGTTCCCTATGAGAGATCTGAGATCTAGTTGCAATTGTACCTCAAAGGAAGTAGGGTGGAGCACAAACCAAACAAACCAAAGACTCAAGTTCCAGGGCTCATGCTGCAATAGGAGACCTCAGCTAATGTGAAGCCCATGGCAAGCTTTTTACTTAAAATTTTGACTTATATGAGGGGCATTATCAAAGGGGGTGGTTTATACCACAAAAAAACTCTAGAAATATTTGAATCATTCAAGAATACTTTCTGCCAGAATAGCAGGAATATTACACTCACAGGTGGTAAGTCTGGAACAAAGCAAATCAAGACACCAGTGTGCAAAATTATTTACCCTTATGTATACGTTAGAAGTAAAGCATTCTTAGAGCTGAACCTGAGGCCTATAGGGCCTGAGAATGAGGAAATACGACAAGAGATAGGGCTGAGAGACAGGCAGACCAGACGCCCATGGGTGATGTTGTGAGTGAAATATCAATATTCTCTCCTGTGGCCTGTGCACCATAAATCCCTAGCTAATAAGGTGCCTATGACAGAGGTGCTCTTTAATAACTTCTAGAGTACAATAATTGATGGCACAGCCAGCTGGTTGCTGCAATCAGATATAAATTAAATCATCTTTATTGTTTTATATTTCCTCCAACTCCCTACCCCCAACTCGGCCCAGCCATACTTTCAGCCTTTCTTAGCAATCCTGAGAGAAGCATTTGTCTGTAGCATTCGCCAAGTGACAAGATCTGGAAGGAAAATGAGATAAAAGGGGACGAGAAGCAAGTTCTAAAGAATTTTTGGCTCTTTGGGCCAATCTATGGTTTTTGTTGTTCGATTGTTTGTTGTTGTTTTTAATGACAATTACTTCATTTCTGTCATTTATTTTTTCTTGCCAGCCTGCACCATGGCTATGACAAAGTCCAAGCAGATTTTTCATTTCAGAAGCAAGACCTGAGGGCCTGTCGTGGGCCAGTCCCTGTGCTAGGCCTAGAGCACAAAAAGACTGATACAAGGTCATTCTTTCAGGAAGCCCCCAGTCAAAGTACAGGGAGGAGAAGAGACAGACACATACAGTCTTTTGTGATGGAGGATGAAGGTGCCACAGCAGAGACACTAACAAAGAGGATAGAGGAGAATGAGACACATGCAACTCAAATGCAGAAAAACCTGGGCCAGTTTCCTGAAGCCAAGAGAATAGAGGTTTAAAGCCAACCAATCCCTTCATCTTCTGAAAGCAGGCATAGTATCAAAGAATATACAAACCAATCCACTGGGATACAATGAGTAGATAAGACTGCTCTGCAGGCCTTCCCTGCCTCTCCTCTCCCCTTCCTGAAGCAAAGACATAACTAGGGTAGTCTAACCAAAATGCCCCTCAGTTGTGCCCTAGTGATCACCCACTCCCTTGCTGAATAATTTTGAGCAAATGCTGGGTGCCAGACAATGTGCCCAGAGTGAAGAACAAAGACATATAAAAGGTTTACCCCCTACTTCTGAGGTTACACCTAATTAGTAAGCACCATGTGAACAGGTAAGGTTTGCCATAATAATGGGAATGCTGGCACCAAAGTACCTGGTGCATAATATTGGCTCTGCCACTAACCAGCTGGATGTCCTTGAGCAAGCTACTGACCTCTCTGTGCCTCTGTTCTTTATCTGCCTAATGGGGAAAGAAATGGTACCTACTATGTGGGGTTACTGGGAAGATTAAATGGCTCAATAAATGGTAAAGCCTTAGTCAAATGGTTAAGGGCTATAAGGTCTATGCAAACCATAAAACATATTATTAACAATATTAATAGTATTATTAGAGGAATTAGAAGCAATATACATTGCAGGCATTGAGAGAGAGAGCATTGTTCTTAGTGACAGAAAAGCCTCTCAGAGGAGGTATAGAGTCATTTCAAAGAAGTCATTGCATCCTTTGTTCATTGGCACCTACCTAGCAGCCAGGAAAATGTTACTGTTGGATACAAAAGACAGAAAATCTCCCAACAAAGACAGAGAATAGGTCAAACTACGGGTGATGTAGGCATGTCTTATTTGAACAACGGACAAGTCCTTGAATAGTCAACACGTGTCAGAACCTATCTTAAGGCACCAAGTAAGCTTGGGGCTAAATGAGTATTGGGAAAGACTGTCTTCTGCAGGCATTCTTTTAACTCCCCCTGGGCCAGAAACCTTCCTTCCCGAAGGATGAAGAGCCTACACAGACTAAAGGAGCTGATCACCTGATAGGGTGCTGTCTTCCCCTGTTTCAAATTCAGTGAATTTTCCTTTATTCCACTTAAGCATGTAAGCCACTGGCCTTCAGGTTCCACCCTCTTTTCAGTATATTTCATACAGCACAAGGAAGGAGTCATGTCTTTCTATTGTGGCCTGAGACAGGTGTGTATGACCTAACAATCCTGTATTTGTTACCCAGGAGAGATACTAACCAGGCACTATTGGAGAGGATCTTGCTCTTTTTTGTGCGAAAGTATGTGTGTCATCCAGCACATGACTGTTCCATGTCTCCTTTGTGACTCCAGTACTGCGTGACAGTGGGCAATATGCTTCACCTTCTGTTCCTGGGCTGGCATTGGTATCATTTCTATTCTCCATGTAGCTGGAGTAGCAGTGCCCTGTTCTACTAGAAAAGAGGCCTTTAAAATCTTGTCAAAGATAAATTACTATCTATGAATTTATCTTTATTATACACACTAATTTCAACTATCTACTTTTTAGTTGTATAGACTTCTGGCTCTTTGGTTGGCTTGGATCTTAGATAAGTTAGTAAATCTCTCAAAATCTGTGTTTTTAAATCTAACATGAGATAGGATTAAAAAGTCTATTCTAATAAAATTTCTGTCTGAGTAACTGACAAAATATTTTTGATAACTGGTGGCATTTGTATTAACTTGTGATAATGTCAATGATGGAGGTAGTGGTGATATATGGGGACAAATACATCATAAATGGGTCATAAAATTTCTTCTTAGTTTAGCTATTCCAGACTTTGGAACCTGTAATACTGTGATTTCTCCACTCAGTCCACTATTCTCTGTCAGCTGGAAGTGTTTCTTTTTTAAATATATATATATATATAAATTAGGCTCATCACACTACCTGCATTAAATTTGAGGAAGAAGGCAAAATGAACATGTTTGTTCACTCTGAACTCTTAAACTATCTAGCTGTATCTTCCCAGTAAAAGACTGCAGCTCAACAAACAAAAGCACACAGCAAAGTGATCTGGATGTTATCAGGTGGGACAATAAATCATAATGAGGGTTGAAATTTAATCAAACAGAGGCACCTGTGTACACTATTTCAAAATTCAAAGAACATAGAGAATACAGATTTCTGGAATAAACCAAGCTCCTGGCCTTTGGGCAACAACTCTCTCTTTTTTTTTCCATTTATGTATTTGGCACAGGGTCTCACTATGCAGCTTGGACTCATAGTGATCCCCCTGTTTTCAGCCTTCCCAGACTTGTAGTGATCCTCCTGTTTTCAACCTTCCCAGCGCTGGGATTGCAGGTTGGCACCACCACACTCCAACTCAGTCACTGGCTCAGAGCACCCAGGAGGTGGGGCCGGCATGGCATGCAGGACCGGGGATTGACACCTGGTCCCTGTGCTTGACAAAGCAGGCACTTAGTCCACTGAGCTATCCCACCAGCCCATGGGCAACAATTCTTGACACCCTACATTGTAGCTTGGACTACTTGCTGACTCCAAATAGAAAGAAAGAGGTCTGTACAAATATTTAGCTGTGTGTTTTATTCTCTACAGAAAGTTTCCCAAATAAAATGCAGTGCACTTCTGTGTAGAAAGGTGCTTTATGGAAACTAAGTACAGATTAACTGAAGAATAGGCGGGCAGCAGGATCCAGGATTAACACCGAATGGGTAACTACCTGTCATTGTTTATATTCTCAGGATTCCAAAATGCTGAGGATTCCCCTCAACATGCTCTATAACCCATATCAAAAAGCTGAACCCAACCCTGAAGTGGATGAATACCAGCCTTATACTGATGTGAGTTAATCTATCAGTTCCTGCCTGAAACCTCCTTCAGGGGATTAAAAAAAAAAAGACTGTGAGAAATGCATGGTAGGGACAAGGAAGTAGACAGACACAGAGGAGGCAATGAGGCTACTGACCCATTAGCTATTGAATAGCTATACATGCTGTTGGTCTTGTCCCAAGTCCCAAGAGAAGCAGAGGAATGGGAGGAAGTAAGGGTAAAGAGAGTCATGCAGACTTCCAAGCTGGAGTCTGTCCAGAGGTTTCCTGCCACCCCCACCCCATCAAACATATGCAAATGGCAATGGTAATAAACTTAGATAATGATAGAGTCAGCATTTAAACTCACCATAGAACGCATAAATTATAGGGAAAGCTGTTACAGATGCAAGGGCTGAATGCTTTATTGCTGGTGTTGGGGGTATTCTGATTTGCAGGTGCTAACAGGATATCTCAGGCCAGGCACAGAGTCCATAGAAGGCATCTCACCAGGAAAAGAAGTCTAAAGCCAGGCTTTGCTATTGCTGGGCATCAAAGTTGCTCTAAATAGGTTGGATGGTCTCTGTTCTAGTTGGGCAAAGCAGCCCAGACTCCCTTTTTTGCATCAGACCTGCTTACTCACACCACTCCAGCTTCACAAGCTCCCTTGGTGTTCCTGAATCTGCCAGGACACACTTCCTCTGCTTTGGATGTTTCCTCTGCATCCCCCGCCTTCCAGATAAGCATGTGGTTCTCTCCTTCATCTCCTCTAGATCTCTGCTCAAAGAACTCCTTCTGACTGAGGTACGTGCTGGTTATGTAGTAATCTCTGCCCCTTGCCCATATATTTATCATCTAACACACAATGTAATTTACTTATTGCTGCATACTTTACTTGTTCATTAGTCTTATTGTCTGTCATCTGCCTTCCTCCACTATAATATGGACTCCACTAGAGTAAGAAAGTTTGTCCTTTATGTCTCCCCTGCATAAGAACCCTTCCCTACATGCCTACAATAGAGTCCAGGACATACAGGTTCTTCTTAATTAAAGGTTTGCTGAGCACATGAATAAAAGCTGCCACCTTGGAAATAGTAGTAGCTTTCTAAATAAAAGTAATGGAAATTTACAAAATGCATTAACATTCCCATCTCCAAGACTCTCTTTCCCCAAATTTTCAGTTTGTTCCTGACATAGGAAACAATACTCTGACCTATTAATGCAACACATATCATTCCGAAACATATCATCTCCCAAGTATTAAAAGGGAACCAAGGAAGCCTAAGGCCCTGGGGCAAATATGCGTCTGTTTGATTTCTCCTGTGTTCACATACAGATCTACTTGGAAAGTAATTATGGAATATGAATTTTAAAACTTAGAGTGAACTTGCATCCCATCCATTTATCTTATTTGACAAATAAGGAAGAGGAGATTAAATGGCCAGCCCAGGCTCACACATCCAATTAGTGGGAGCAGTGAAATCAAACCCTATTTCTGTTAATTCCCCATCCAATATATTTCTTTTCCATATTTTCTCTTGTGCAGAGATACTGCAAAGGGCTTGCATTAAGCATCTGTGCAACAATTTTTAAGCAGTTAATATTTAAGTACTGTTTCATGGATCCATTTTTAACAGCATCAAGGGTATCCTGTTTCAGGACCTCTCCATCGTGGACAGCAGCCAGTTTTTTCTTGCCCAATGCTCTACTGAACATTGTGATTCCATTCATTTATATTTACACGATTAACCAGTGTTTGTCATTTGCCTTCAAATTAAGCATCTTCAGAGGGCTTGATGAGCCATGGCCATTTCTCAATAACTTGCATGTATAGTGGGCTAAACAGATTTTGCAGTTTGTAACATTACAGTAGAAATGCCCAAAGCAAATTCTAAAAGTCAGAAATTCTTACAAGATTAACAGATGCTTTGGTATTAGATAAATAACTACACATCTAGTCATTTAAATGAACATAAATTACTTTCTCTTGGTGCTTATTAAAAAGTGCCTTATAAATTTTCAAGAGAGATGCAGGGTGCATCGTTTGTCGATCTAAATTGACCATGAAGCCTTTTATCAAGCAGTATCTCATAGATCTGATGAGGACATGTTTGGTAAATGCCTCTGTGTAAGGTAGCAATGCATAAAGGGAGGAGGAAAAGAGCTGTGGGTAGCACTGGAAAAGCAATGCAGGGGTTAAGACAAATGCAAAATATATAACAGGCTGTGGAGTCCAAGAATAGAGGAGCTGTGCCATAGTAAAAATACAAGAATGAATAAAAAATTCACCAGATCTTTCAAGATAAGAGGCCTCTCTCCTAGATCTAGGAAGTGGAGCTTCCCCATAACATACCCTAGCCACTCGTTAGCAGGCCCCAAGCCTCTGAAGTTCTAACTACAAATCACCAAGGAGCTGAAATCCACCCATAAGCCTCTGATTTTTAGCGGCTTATGTCTTTCCAGAAGAATTACCTTGCCTACTGAAATGGCTTCTGCCCAGGGCTAGAAAAGTTTGAATAAAATGCATTTAGCTACTATCTGAATATCTGAAGTCATTGAGCTAAATGCAAAAGCCTTTTGTTAAAAATCACACTCAACTAGATATTGAGGTTTATTACACATTTTATCCAATTTTCTTCCTTCTTTTATGTAATTCTCAGCTGGGCTGATTTGCTTGCATTCTCTGCTATAGAATCGTCTTATTACTCCCAAGACACAACAGAGAATCGCCAGCCCTATACAGAGGGGTGCGTGGTTGCATCTGGATTAGAAAAACTGAGCTATTTATACCCAAATTAATAGACAGATTTTAGCATAATGCTTGCAAGCTTTCTGCAGAAAAGAATGAAAGAAAAAAATGCAATTGCCTTTCCATTCTTCTTCACTGTATTATTTGCCCCACAGTATGGTTGTCACATGGCCTGGATCAGTATGATCTAATAATGATAGGCTGGGATGCCACAAAGCAGGAGAGAATCCAGCTGCACTAGGAATTTCAGGGCATGTTTTAGACAGCTGGTCCAGCCCTCAACCCAGAGTATATTTCAGAGAAAGCAGTCAGGATGTGGCTGATCTCACACTTAATTCCTCCAAGCACTAAACCTGACTTTGGTTCAGGACCATGCAGAGCCTCTTGCATCTGTAACAAACCAGAGAACCAGAAATGCTGGACAATGCCAAAAGTGAACAAACTGGAAGCCATAGAAGTCTTTGAGCTGATTCCAGTTGGGAGGTTTTCAAGCTTGTGTTCAAATTGGCCTGATTTGGCCTCCCAACCCTAGTCCAAGGAAGGGCCAACCAATCTGCCTCCTTCTGCAGCTGTCACCCATATGCATTGTCAAACTGATGGAAAATGCTTCAATAAGAGATTCATGAGTTAAACACATGAACTTTTAAAATGGAAGAATGGGTGATTGGTTCAGTAGCCTGAAGAAAGCAGAAGAGAGTGCAGATTCCCTCTGTGCCAGTTCTAGGGGGTGTTACTGATTTTTCCTGCTCCAGGGAGACCTGGCAAGACAAATGCCAGTGCCTACCAGAGCTATGAGCCTTCTAAATTTGTTTATGCCAGCACTCTGTCATTCTCAGCCCAAATCCCCCACTTTCCTCTGGTCACACCTGCTAAGTCTCAGTGCCAGGAACAGTAATCCAGGTCTACTGAGCCACTCTGGGGAGACATAGAAAATTCTTTGCTGCTAGTACCTAATTCCATCACCTTTTCATCTAAAGGTGCACAGCTTGATGTGAGTAGTGACCATGGGCAGAGATCTGAATGTCAGAGAAAGAGGTCAGTGACTCTCCCACCTTTGCAGCATACCATGGAGTGAGGTTTCCAGCTCTGATTCCTCTTAACTCACACTAACTTTCAAATCTGGACTCTGTTAAGTCCATTGAAACCTTTAGTTCATAGTCAATGACAGCTAAACTCCACTGCAGACTAATAGACAGATGGACTTTGCCTGAAGTTTTCATGATAAACTATTTCTATATGGATAGAGAAATTTCTGCCAGGCATCCACTGGCTTCACATTTCAGAGCTAGGAAGAAAGTGCAAGGGAATGTCGTACTTAATCCTCAGAGGGAAACATTGCAGGTTCAAAGCCATAGCACTCAACCATGTATCAAGTCTCAGGAAGAAATTTTAAAAAAGGAACTTTAGGTCCAGGAAAATATAACACACATGAAACATCTAAAAGTCTGGATTTTTTTCACAAAAAGTACTTTACAAAATGTCTCAAGAAAGTAAACTAATGGTGTTCTTACTTTATATGGAATTGTGAACCACATAAGACTGCATCTTCTTAATAAGGGCAGTAGACAAAAAAATACAATGAAATAAAATAAAATATAAAACCTTAAAGAGGTACATGCCACTATATAAAGTCTTGTATCTGAAGATGACTTTAATCAGTGACTCAAAATTGAATTCACATTACACATGGAACATCTCATATAATCTTCTAATGTCTCAGACTGAAAATGAAGGATTCTAAGAGCTGATATAGCTCCTCTATTCATAGATAAAACCTTGAAAAGCAATCAGCCAGAAAGTGCTGGTTAACAAACCATTGGTTACAGGCGTAGGGTCTGGGAGTTCGATCCCTGGGTCTGCCTTGCCAACCCCGCCGCTGGGGCACACTGAGATGGCAATTGAGACTGGGTGTGGTGGCGAGCACCTGTAATCCCAGCTCTTGGGAGACTGTAAACGAGAGGCTCACTACAAGTCTGATCTACTAGTGAGACCCTGAATACCCTGTAGACACTTTCCTAAAAAAATACAAAACAAAACAAAACAAAACAAAAAAAAAACTCATTGGTTAGCAAAAGTTTGGAGTAGATAAACACTGTGGTACTCAGATGAGGAAACACTTAATGAAACAATAAAGCTAACATCTCATCTTTATTGCTTTCCACCTTCCTTCCAAGAAAAGAACATGACTGGTGGCAAAACAGGAAAACAAAAATGACAGCTAGATCACAAATGCACATGTCCCAGATTTCCTAAGTTTCAAACTAAAAGCCAAACTAATATCATAAATGCTGCAATCTGTGATTTGTAGTGACTTCTAGAGCAAAGGAAAAACTGAATAAGGTTACATGAGCAAGGCCTGTGATGGATAATACTATTACTCATTCAAAGAGTTGCTGTCAGAAGCACGGAAATGTTAAATAAGTGGTTCTTTTCCTCAGCCTTGAGAACTCACAAACAACTGACCGCTTTTTCCTTAGACAAACACAGTGATGCAGCACATCACAAGACCTCAGTACTGGCTCACACATACAGCAGTGGTGCTGTTATATCCCTAAAGGAGCTGAAAAGATCCTATGACCTCATGAGGTCATAATCATTACAGTGTAGTGCAATGCATTCCTCAAATGTTTGCGCCGGTGCTGGTGTAGACACTGTGGGGCAGTTGTCCAAAAGGGTAGCACCTAAAATTATATATAGCACGTACTACGTTATACTCAATAATGATGAGAAACAACTATATTACTGGTTTATGTACTTTCTACATAATAATTTTTATTGTTACATTATTTATTTTTAAAAATATTCACTGTAGAACAGTAAGCTATGTTGCACTGGCACAGCTTCATACGT
The DNA here is from genome assembly GCF_000260255.1 of Octodon degus. NCBI lineage: Eukaryota > Metazoa > Chordata > Mammalia > Rodentia > Octodontidae > Octodon > Octodon degus. The sequence continues at coordinate 5,409,887 of NW_004524752.1, read as the reverse complement.
CTTGCATTAACTATAACTTGTCTTTCATTGCAGCCAGAGGCCGTGCCTATGCTGAGTGATTGACCTACAACATGAAGGCCTGCATAAGTTTAAGATGTGCACACAGTGACAAAGTTCCTAACAATGCACTTTCCAAATTTATCCTGTCATTAGTCAATACATGAATGTAATAATGAAAATAGATATGTCCATTCCAATAAGAAAAATAAATAGTCATAGAAAGAAATGATCTTTCCGTGTAGGCTTTATAAAACTCCTATAGGGTGTGTTCCAATAGATATGAGTTCACAATAAAATCATGAAACTCAGAGGTCAAAAGATACCATTAGTGAAAGTCAGCTAGAAATACTAGTGACAACAACAGTAAAAGAGACTCTAGACATTGGAAGATCAGATATGACATTGTGAATGCAATATTTTAATATGTTTAAAGAATTAAAGGAAGAAATTTCTACAACCATTAAGGAGCAATAGCTTCCTACTAAAGGAAAATTTTAAGGATCTGTTTTAAGAAGAAAATAGCAATCATAGAGCTCTGACATACAGGAAAGATATGAGTGAAATAAAAGTGAACATGTGGATAAATTGAAATAAAAGACTCCATAAAACAATACTGAAGTGCTTAATTTATGACACTAATAAAAAAGAGCTAAAAGAGGAGACATTGAGAAGGTGGTTAAAGGTGACTAGAATTAAACTATCCTAACTCTCATATTATTTTGAGGGAAGGTAAAAATATTAATTTTATATTGCACCAAGTATACATTTTAAAAATTTCAAAGGTAGCCACAAAGGAAGAGAAAATATATCTTCCAAGCCAGTAGAAAGTCATGAAAAACCTTAAGCTAATTCAAGTAAAAGGAGAAAAAAGAACACAACAAAAGCAAAACAAAGTAAAAGTGTAATACAAAAAAGACAAAATAAATATCAGAATGTCGGTAATTAGAATAGATAAAAATAGGCTATTCCAAAAGCATATATTGTCATAATCTTATAAAGTTATGTGGGGTATGCACAGAATATACCTAAAGCATAAAGAATCAGAAAATCTGGAAGTAAAAATATAGAAAAATTATAAAAGAAACAAACATTAAACAAAAGAAAACTATATAATGTGAAACTGGAGTCTAAAGCAAAAGGCTTTAGTTAAGAAAAAGAGAGCTGTGCCTAGTGGTAAAATGATCACTTAACCCCAAGAGATATAATACTTTTATGCTTGAGTGCACCTACTAAAATTGTTTAGAATATACAAAGTAAAGAAATCAAAAGAGCAACAAATAAAGAACTATCCATAGCAAGAAAGTCTATGGTCACTGGAAAATAATAACAAACTCATCTCATAAATTGATAGTATCTTTCAATAATGTGCTTAACAACCTTGGGCTGATAAGCCATTATGTCAAACATTCAACCAACAGTGCTGTAACTTTTATTTACAAATGTGCTAGAAATATTTATAGAAAATCACTTTCTGAGCTACAAAGCAAATTTCAACTACTTTTGAGAACTGCTATCACAAAGTCTAGATTTTCCTAACTATAATATAATTCTTTAAGTGAAAAATGGAGATTGAGAGTTTGCACATGCACGTATACATATACTGCTCTAAATTGAAACGAAGGAAGGAACAACAATAATGGAAATTGCATGACATTTAGAACTGAGTAGTAATGAAAGAAGCACTCAATGAAACTCTCAGAACATAGGCAAAGTGATAGAGGGAGAAAACTTCATCAATCTAAATATAGAAAAGAAGAAAAACATGAACCTTATAAGTATACACTCTAGGAAGCTAAAAAAAGATAAGAAAATAAATCAAACTATAATGTAAAGCAATAATCAACAGAAACAAGAAAAGAATGAAATATAAAGTCCTAAACTAAACAAGTCCTAACAGGTAGCTCACTCAGTTTGGTCATAGTGATGTTCAAAGTTCACAGTACCACCCAGGTACTTAGCACTGCAAATAGTTCCTAATCACTAGCCGGCAACCAATGATTACAAGATGTACAAGAATGGCATGAGGCCTTCTCATGAAGGCAAATCAAATGGAACAAACAGAGGCGGGGCAGCAATTTAGAAAAAGCAGGGACTTAAGGAAATAGTATGCTTTTGTAGTAGCAGATTAGAGGGATATAGAAAAAAAAAACAAAGCAAAATCCAGATAATTAGCATTGTAGAATCATCACATGGCTCTTTGTGACTGACGACTGCAAAATCATTATGGTATTGGATGTGCTAGAAAAATGCATGCTAGTGTATCCTTATGAAAATGTTACTCACACTTACTGTGTGCTTAAGAAATTCCCAACTGGCCTTGTCACTTTCCAGGAGAGAAAGGCTAAGACCCTGGTTGGCCCAGATCACACCAATCAGCACAATAGCTATTGTTTGAAACCATGTTACTCCTACAAGTATGAAGTACACCATAAAAGCGTGCAACTCACTCTGCTTTTCAGATAGCTCTTTTGCTTTCTTTGTACTTGCTGCACTTTAAATAAATGTTTGCTTTGCACCACATTGGTCTTGACTGTCGCATTTTCAACTAAGTGCCCTACTTCTTTATTCTTAAATGTAGTCTTCCCAGTGACGCAAAGAGAGTGGAGAGTCATTGCAAGAGACTCTGGCTCCCACCCCGCAGGGGATACAACACTTTGATGGAAGATAATATAGTGCAAGAATAAAATAAACACATAGAGAACAAAATTGACTGTAGGACAATGGAAATTTGAAAATTAAGAAAGATAATTACCAAATAATGTTATAGAACTTTCCCATAAGGTAAAATGGTAATAAATTTATCCATAAAGAGAACACAGATTTTAAAAATCATCTGTGGAATACTTCAAATATATTTTTCACTAGTGAAAAGCATGATTTTTTTCAAGTTGAAAGGATTTTGCAGAACAGATGAAATTATAAGTACATTCTATGGAACATTATTGTAGAATTAAAAACTACTCAAGATAAAAAATAGTTCCTAAAACTTCCAGAATAAAAAAAAATAAAACAACCAAGTGACATAAATAGGATGGAGAATCATAATGGCAGGGCTGGGGCGATAACTCCGCTGTCTAAGAGCCTGTTTGGCAAGCACAAGGACCTGGGCTCTACCCCGAGTAGAACATGCCATACCGGTATGGAAAAGGTGTGTAGACGACTGAAATCAGGCATGGTGATGCGCTCTTATAATCCCAGTACTGGGGAGGCCAAGACTGGAGAATCGCTACAAATCTGAGCTGTGTAGTGAGACTCTGTACCAAATAAATAAACAAATAGATTTAAAAAAATGTATTAGGACAGCAGATTAAAGCACCTGCTTAGGCAGATGCATGGACTGGGGTTCAATCCCCCGTGTGCCATGGTGGACAAGGCCCCCGGGAGCACTGAGAAGGCAGTTGATACTGAGTGTGGTAGCAAGCACCTGTAATCCCAGTGCTTGGGAGGCTGAAAAACAGGCCGGATCATTACAAGTCTGATCTGTGTAGTGAGACCTGTAGACCCTGTAATATATAATATATATATATATAGAGAGAGAGAGAGAGAAAGTTCAAGATCACATAAAAATACCCACTGTTCCCCATGAAGTATATAGAGAGACATAATAAAATTCAATAGAGAGAAGACATTTATGCTAATGAGGTCTACAAAGGTACTTGTAGGTTAAGTCTAGAAACTATGACCAAAAGGATATAGTGTAAAAGAAGTAGCATGGCTAAGCCTGGTGGTTCACTTTTCACAAACAAATTAGCTGAAACTTTCTGACACCCACAGATTGGAACTTAATTCAAAATACAAGATAAATTATTCTGTTTAAGTATAAATTTTTATATTTAGATAGACTATCCCTGAGAAGATACAGCTGGTTGCTTCTGGAAGAAGGAACTTGGTGAAAAGGGCTATAAGATGTGTTCCCTTTTAAAATTTATTCCCTTATTTCTTTTGAGTTTTATATAATGTGAACATTTAGCTTCCCCCAAGTGATAAAAATGAACATATTCTCTGTACAAAAAAAAATCCAATAATTTTACTGCTGAACATGTGCAAAGTGAGTCATGTATGAGGTTAGTGTTGCAGTATTTTTATAGTAACAAAACACTGGATATAATCTCATGTTCTTCAATAAAATTTTAATAAAACAAATTATATATATATTATATATATGATTATATTTTGAATCTATAAAAGTAAATGAAGAAACCTTTAATTTCCTGATAGAGGGAAAAAAATCCCATATACTATTAAGTGCAGAAGGCAAGGAGATTAAAATTAGGTATAGTTTGCTATTATGTGGGAAAATTTAAAACTATCTATTTACATATAGTTGTGTTTATATATTGTATATTACTATCTAGAAACATTGAAAAAATTATATTAGTTATTAGAGGACAATATAGCAGAAAGAAGGCAAGGATGACAGATTTTTTTTGCTTTATATTATTTTCTACTTCCTGAATTTTAACTAAGTAAATATGTTTCCTATACCAAAAAACTGCACAAAATAAAAATTCGGAAATCAAGATAAGGAAGAAGCTATAGGAGCACAGAAAATAATATTTGAAACTAAAAAGGGACACAATTTCTAATTCAGAAGTGGAGTTTTAAAAAAATGGATTATTCTGAACATATTCTAAAGTGTTGAGACAGTTGACAAATTCCTAGATAAATATACAATCATCCAAAATGGATTTTTAAAGAATTTTTAAAATCCCAAGAACTATAAAAGACCTAGAAATTGCAATTTTTAAATTCAACACAGAGAAAACACCAACTGTTTTATATACAAATCCTAAGATGTACTTTAAAAACAATAAAATGTAAGGTAGGTATTCATATGTTTTATCCTGTGCTACGTCCAATCCTTAAAAATTCTGTCACACAATAGACTCCCAGCTCATTTTCTGGGAATTGATTCTGAAAACAATATGAACAATATAAAAGAAAAAGATGAATTTAATTGATAAATATATTTGCAAAATTAGTTTAAAAAGTGTGGGGACAGGGAGATGGTTCAGTAGAATAAGCACTTCCCTGGCAAGCACAAGGGTCTGAGTTCAATCCCTGGTTCTGCCAAAAAATAAAATTGAAGTACTAGATATTAAAATGACTCATATTTTTCAACTTTATTATATTTTGTAGTACATTTACCAAATTGCGTTTATTTTAGGACCACAACATGGTCTTAAGTTTAGTTTATGTTACAGTGTAACTCCCACATGACAGTGTAGAAAAGAAAAGCAACAGGATCACCTCAATAAATGCAAAGAAAGCCATTTTAAAAAATCAACATGTACTCAAATAAAAACCGTGAAGCAGAACTATAAGAAAACTTCCTAAGCCAAGTAGTCAATGCTTACACTATTAAGATTCATATTGTTTGCAAAACACTCAAATAGTATTTGATTTAGAGTTGATACATAATTAACTGCTCTTAATGTCACTCATCAAATTCTAAGTCTCTTCACACAGGAGTTAAAGATTACTACGAGATGTCCTGACTGTGTTCTTATTGTCTCAAGATTGAATGGAGCTGAGTCAAAAATATAAGGACAGTCTTTCTGTCCTTAGAAGGAGCTAGACAAGGTAGGACAGATAAAGTACCTTTTAGCCTCAATTTTTCCAACTGTACAAATACAGCATTTGACCAGACAATCCCGAATAATCACCTTTCTCTTAATTCTAAAATTCTCTGATCTGTGAACCAAATCTAATGTATATTCTGTGTTTAGAATTGATATATATTGTTGAATCTGCTAAGAATAGCTAAAACTGCATCACCTATTGATTTATATAAAAAGTGATGGTGCCTGACCTTGGATAAAGAATATAATCTAAAATAGTATTTGTAACACCAAATGAAGTGGAAAGATTCAGTAAGTTATCCTTTAGATTGAAGACCTTTTAGAATAATGCACTATTAGAGTTTAAGTGAGCTTAGAAGCCAGCTAGTCAACCCTTCCAGCCACTGAAGAAACCCTTCTATGGCATCCCAAATGCTTACAACGTGGCTTGAATAGATCTGGTGACTGTGATCATATTTCTTTTAAAAATGTCTTCATTTTTTATACTATCTTGCTAGACCAGTCTTTGGTGTTTATTTTGAACCCAGATTTTTTTCATTCCTAGACATAATGGTCCTTCACATTTGAAGATAACTATTAAATATTTTATTAAATCTCTACTTCACGATATATATCCTGAGTCAACTCAATCATTCTCTATGCAAACAATTTCCACACCCTTCAACATCCTGACTGCCTTCCTATATCTATTTTGTAGCTTAGTTAAAATGTGGTCTCCAAGCCAACCATGGTATTGCATGCCTGTAATCCCAGTACTTAGGAGGCTGAAAACAGGAGAATCACTGAGTCTGGTCTGTGTAGTGAGACACTGTAGACCCTGTACTGAATACATTTTAAAAAGACCAAAAGATGTGGTCTCCAGATTAAACATGATACTCAAAATTGTGGGGCAACAAGAAATATCATCCCTCATGTGTGGGACACCAGACCCTTCTTCCTTTTTTTCCATAATTTTATTGATAAACAAATAGCAATGAGGCAGTTTCAAATCAAATTGGTAGGACAGTTTCAATAATTAACACACTGCATACATTCTTCCTAGTGGTTAATTGCTGTACAAGATGTGGACATAATAGCCTATTTACAAACACTATTAGAACAAATCCCTCTATTCATTAAGAGAATGTAACTATATACTTATCCTAAACAATTTGAATACACAGATACAAAATGGACAGCATCTGTATCCCTTTTTTTTTTTGTTAAGTTCCGTTATTTGAATATTATAGGTGTGTAAAGTCAGCAAAATATTCTAAAATAGTCCAGTAGTCCATAATAATATTGGGTCTTCCACTTCACTGGCAATGTCAGAAATTGTTGACCTGAGTCCCCTACAGCTCAAAATAACAGCATGGCTTTACTTCTTATATTTCATTTTTGTACTTTTCTGCTGGATGGTTAAGACCAAGGTAAAGCAGGACCTATGCAACAGGAGTTGTAGCTTTTGGGTCTGATAAGGTCAGTAAAATGCCCTCAGGATTTATCCTGAGATCCTGTACCTCAGATCGTAGAATCTTTGTCAGTGTCAGCTATGTGGATGAGTCACAGCCATTGCTTGGCCAATGTGCTCTCTGTGAAAGCCTGAGAGAATGTTTTCTCTCCATGTGACTCTCCTTAGGCACACTTTATATCATCAATCACTTTCCTCTTTTGGCCCCATAATCACTTTGATCAGAAAATTTGGGACACTGCCGAGTTACATGACATTACAGTACAAGTTCTCATATGTCCTGAGTCTTAAGTGACCTTGGAAGGCTAAGGCCAAAATGTTGGCTTTCCTTGCAGCCCTCCTTTTTCTCTAATTTTGGTCTGTAAACTTTCTTAACGCCACCAAAGAATGGCTACATATTTAGGGAGCCCCTCGTTATTACTGGCCCATATCACACACTGCATAACTATGGCATCACTGTCTGCCACACAAGCACTTAGGTCACAAGATCAATGGTTTTCACCTTTTTAAATATATATATATATGATTTCTTTCTTCGTGTCAACCACATATGGATCCCCAACAAGGAAAACAGGACCAATGGAAGCATGCTTGATTATGCCATGCCACATGCTCCAGAGAGCTTGGTGCTTATTTCCTGTAAGGCCTAAAATTCTGACAAAAAAGCACAATTATTCATATGAATTTTTGCCATGGAATATAGCATCAAAGTTATCAACAATGATTCAAATCTCAGCTCTACTTTTTTGTGAATATATGATATTGGATAAATGGTTGTGTTGCTTCATCTGCAGGCTAGAAGGATAATTTTCCTTGTCTTAGATGGAAGTTGTACTAATTAGATGATTTAACAAAGAGGGAACCCTTATGAAAGTACCCACTACTATGTAAACATCTTTAACTGTAACTCAGTTCTCTATCTTTGTTCATATAATTAAATTTTGGAACTAAACACAAGACTTTGAACTTTTATAGATATATCACTTTTCTTCTTGATATGGACCTGTCATTCAGGATTCAAACCCAAGATAATTTTGAATTCTGACTCCCTCATCTTTCCTATTGCTGTGTCTGTCCCTCCCAGGGCTGTAGCCCCTGTGTTCCTGATAAGCAAACATGCTCTGCTGTCCCCCAGTCCACAAGCCTTTTCCCAAAGACCAGCTTTGACTGTATCAAGTGGCCATGTCTAGAAAGACTACTTGGCAGCATTTATCTCAGTTGTAGATGCAAATCACAAAGGTAACAGTTGAATAAAATTAGTAAATTTAACTTAAACCCACAGAAGTCAGACATTATGAAAACAAGGAATAATTAAGAATATCATTCATCTCAGTGAATCAGCAGCATGTAAGATTTTAATGACTAGCAGCTACCTAAGCTTGGAGGCAGCCAGTCATTTTGGAACTTCCTAGAAACTAGAGAAAATCTGAAAACACAAATTAAAAAGCCATGGAATACTAAGTAAAATTGTCTAATTAGAAACAAGATCCTGCAACATCCTGACTGCCTTCCTCTCTGCTCTGAAGTTCCAGGGTTCCACCCAATCCAAACCCTTAGCACCACCAGGAAAAATTGCAGATCCTGAATATAGTACACAAAAAGTTTTAACCACTGTGAGCCACCTGCTTCTCTCACCAGTATGCCTGCCACAGAAAATTTTGCCATCTTTTCCACAAATGTGTCACGTACCATACACTGTTATCTGATTTGATATTGCTTCTGCCTATTGATAATAGTTCTCTCTTCTTCTTCTTCTTCTTCTTCTTCTTCTTCTTCTTCTTCTTCTTCTTCTTCTTCTTCTTCTTCTTCTTCTTCTTCTTCTTCTT